>NW_027464249.1:1090000-1400000 GCF_050947455.1 Rhinoderma darwinii
GTGGCACCATCTACATGGGCACTGTGTGTGACACTATCTATATGGGCACTGGCGCTTTATATCAGCGCACTGGTACTAGGGGCAGCTAAGGGGGCATTAAACTGTATGGGGGCAGCTATTTGTCATTATACTGTGTGGGGGGTCCTATGGGAACATAATACTGAGTGGGCTGAACCGGTTATGTGTGGGCAGAGACTACTTAGATTAGATACTTGAAAGTTGGTAGGTATGTTTACTGGTGTGTGCTGGGGCAGAGCGAGTGTGTCTACTCCAAATTTGCAGCATAAGGCAATGAGGTTGCTTTGCCACATGCCAATGCTGCAATTTTGGGATTTGCTCCCTCTAGTGACCAGCACATGGAAATGTTATAAATTAGAATCTAATTTATAATATTTCCTGAATTGTGAAAAAATTAGAAAAATTAAAACAATGTGTAATCACTTATATACTAACTGTTTAACTGAAAAAAATAAATTCCTAGCGACACATCCCCTTTAATACTGGCGTTTCATACACCAGTCCTATTAAACAGTTTGCTGGAGTAAGATGCAACACATTTATTAACAGGCGAACGACTCTTAATAAATGTGTCGCATCCTTTAGCTGCAACGTGGCCTGTCATCAGTACTATCTACGTGCTGCGGCCTGCTGTACAGTTAAAGTAAATTTTTACAATTTATTTTATTCTCTGATTGGGGGGGCATACAGTCTGATTGGGGGGGAGGTATGGGTCTGGCACGGACCTTTGCCTTGTTACGCCCCCCAGAGATAAATCTGGGCCGCACTATACATATAGATTTCTGCTATAATTTACATCAGTTACTGGCGTAAATTATAGTAAAATTGTTGCCCATTTCTGCTAAGCCCCGCTCATTTTTTGCCCCCTAAAATGTCAACATTTGCGCATTTTGTGAATTTTCTACGCTAGTAAACTGTTGTAGAAAGGTTAATATATTCCCCCCAAAGGCTACAGACCGTAATACAATATCTTAATGTAAGGATGTGTACACTTAATTGTGCTGCAACGCTTGTTGTCTCCATTCTATGTCAGTGTGGGAAGTAGATGTCCGGCCTTATGATTTTATGATATGTGATAGACCCAGAATCCCAATCACCAAACCAAAGAATGCAAAATAAAGACACAAAACATTATAATTGGGTGTTAAATGGTCAAAACTTTTATTATATTATATGACCAAACCCAAAATGGCAAACCTCCGACTCACGAAGAGTCACCCTCCAGCACGCAGGAAAGGAAAAACCCCCTGTGGGGGAAACCTCTAGGGAAACCATGGCTGGAGGATTGCCCTTCCTCTAGGCTTAGAAGGTGCCAAAATATAATTTGTAACAGAATTTATACGTTTTCTCAGATTTTTAAGGAAAGACAATACAATGAACGAACGAACGAACGAACGAACGAACGAACGAACGAACGAACGAACGAACGAACGAACGAACGAACGAACGAACGAACGAACGACATAAAACACATAAATCGGCTGATCTGGATGGCTAGGCGGGTGTCTCTCTTCCTGGGCACCCATTAAAATTAATGGGCGATCCACCGATGAGACAGGTCCTCCAGATGCCTCCTTGTAGCACCTGTCTCCGCTCTGGCTAATAGAGGGGGATCTCCTGCTGGAAACCCCCCTCTATTACAGACAACCCGTATGAAGAGGATGTGATGAAGAAGTGGTCTGGGGTGAAGGGTTTCCCTGCTAGAACCTCCAAATTACATCAGGTCGGCATTGGTGGGGAAGTCAAGCTCAAGGTCCTCAGTCCCATCCAATATGGCGCTGAATGTGGCAGTAAAACTTTCTAATATGGAATCTTCTTTATGTCATAAACATTTGTATTTATGACATCAGCACCTTCATCATCATTACTACAGGAATTTATTACCACTGCACAACTCATACATTGTGACGTCACCCACAGTGGTCTGAAGTGTTAACCCTTTAATGACTGGAAATGAACTTAGTACAGAGGCCATAAAGCTGAATAGAACATATCAGCGGCCATAAAGGAAAAGGGATAATGCAGGGAGCATCTCCGCACAAGAACTATCCATGACAAAGGGTTGTCCAGGATGAGATAACTTATCTGCTTTCTCCAAAAACCAGCACCACACCTGTCCATAGGTTGTGTGTGGTATTACAGCTCATTACCATTCACTTCAATGGAGCTAACCTGCAATACCAGATACAACCTGTGGATAGGTGTGGTGCTGTTTTTGGAAGAAAGCAGCCATATTTTTATAACTCTGCACAGCTCCTGTTAGAAATAGTTAAAATAAAGTGGGGGGAGAAGGAGAAGAAGGGGAGAGGGAAAGAAGAAAGTAAAAAAAGGGAAAAAGAGGAACTCTGAGGTAAAAGATATCAAACTAGACTGAAAGGAGTCTGCTGGAGGTGCCAGATGGAAAGACATATTTCTGCCATGGGGACCAGATTAGTTGAAATGTATCTTGAAGGGGGGCTTCAGAGAGTGGGTTTTAACCCCTTCCCGCCCTATGAAGTGCTGTTGCATTGAAAAACTATGCAGTTCATCTTCGAATGCAGCGTCACAAAAACAAATTATTTAGTAAAAAATAAAACAATATAAATTTGGTATCGCCATAATCGTAACGACACGCAGAATCAAGTTATCATGCAATTCATGCCGCCCGATGAACACTGTAAAATCAAAACAGAAATGGCGGAATTACAGGTTTTTTGTTCAATTCACCCCACAAAATGTAGGTTTTTTTACATTGTTTTTTTAATACTTTATATGGTACATTAGGCCGCAGGGTAAATTCCACGTAAACAGCGCCATTTATGGGTTAACTGTTTAAATGATACCAGTTCAAGTGACCTTTATCGAAAAACACTATAAGACATTTTTTCCCAATTAACCTTTTAATTGGGGCTAGCATGTGTGATACTGTCTGCTAAGCCGTTGTATCTCAGCATATTATATGTGATACTGTCTGCTGAGCCGCTGTCTCCTATCAAGTAGCAGAGCTATCAGGTGTCATAGTCTTAGGGTTCACACGCAAAGTCAAAAATGGCTGAAAATTACAGAGCTGTTTTCAGAGAACCCAGCCTTTGATTTACAGCCGTTTTTGAAGCTGTAAACGTTTTTTGAGGTGTTTTTTTCTAGCTGTTTTTGGAGCTGTTTTTCCATTGACACAATGAAAAACATCTCCAAAAACGGCTCAAGAAGTGACATGCTCCTTCTTTTTACGTGCCGTTTTAAAATACAATAGGCAGATGTTTGAAGGCATTGGGCTACCGATTTTTCAGGCGTATTTGAAGGCGTTTACGCTCCGAAATACGCCTGAAAACACAGCGTGTGAATATACCCTTATAGATACGCTGTCTCAGATATATATATCTTTTTTTTTGTTTTTTTTAGGGGTGTGGGCAAAACACATGTCTTGTGGCACAAAACAGTCTGATTAGTGGGGGAGATACAGGGTCTGGCTTAGGCCTTTTGTTGCACACTCAATGTAAAATTGTACACTAGCTCGGAGCTGGCGTTGATTTCTGCTTTACATTACGCCCGTTACTGGCGTAAATGATAGTAAAATTGTCGGCCCTTTCCGCAAAGCGCCACACACTTTTCAAAAAAGTGCCAAAGGCAGCGAAAAGTGACCGAAAACTTTCCTGCACTTTTGGGATTTTTCTATGCCAGATAAGAGGGAAGAAGAAGAGTATTTGGATCCAGCGCTGCGTGCAGTTTAAAACGGAAGCAAATTCCAAGTTTAATGGTTCTTGATTTAAAAGATAGTCCAGAGGTATAAAGTCCAGGTGTGAAGGTAAGCGGGCGGTGATGTCCTCAGAGCCTACGCGTTTCGGACACTTCTGCGTCCTTAGTCTTGGCTGTAATGTCTGTCAGAGGCTTAGCAAGGTTAATAAATTCTCGTCTAAGGCTACAGACAGTAATACAATATCTTAATGCAAGGATCTGTACACTCAGTGTCTGACTGAGGTACCTTGGACCCACCAAAGGAAATAATTCTTGGGGGTCTACCCTTCAACTATATAGAAATAATTGAAACACTCTTAAATGTGTACTAAAAATGTGTGTTGTAAAACAAAGACCAGTATTCCCACCATATTGTGACATATATCAGTCCTACACAGGCATTCTGCAGACCATATAAGTGAATACAGTGCAGTGAAATTCAGTGACTCACATGTGACATCTTCTTAGATTGGAGTCGTTCACGTTCTCTTTTCTTCTTCAGCCGGCCCAGAACGCCATGATGACTTCTTCCAGTCTTCTTCATCTCCAATGCCCAAGCGTGAACCACAAGATATGTCATGAAAGTGTTGATGTAACCTAGATACCACGTGTAATGACGGGGTAGGGATACAGACAGGTGAGCCCTAATCTACCCGCCTCTCAGTCCCTGCCTACTTGCACGGCCCGTCCTAGGCGACGGCGTACAACTGGGCGACGGTCCCTACGCTCAATATGTGCACGACAGACAAACAGACAAGTGTACACAGAAGCTAAGGGAAATGGGGCAGTTGCCCACGGCAACACAGTGAACAACAGGCGTAGTGAACGAGTCGAGTCAAAACAGGAGTGTACCAGGTACCAAACACAGAGCAGGAGCGTAGTCAGTAAAGCCAGGGTCAAAATGAAGCAAGGTCAATAATAATAGCAGGAGCAGCAGAGCCAGAAAACAGGAAAGAATCACAGGCAAAGACAAGCAGGAAATGAAGGTATAAATAGACCGAGGCCGGGAGCTAGAACCGTCTGGCCAGGCTGTAATAGGTTCTTCCACTCCTGAGCCTACCAGCCTGAGTGGTAGCAGATCGAGTCACTCTATCAGACCTAGGAGCAGGTGCAGACTGATTAACCACGGGCGTCGACACAGAAGCTGTGTCTGGCAGATCCTTTACACCACGTTCCCGTGACCTAATGTACCACGTCACAGCGTATTCAAATCATGGAAGTGTCCAGTCTACATGACTACCGACTGTCATGGTGTGCAAACCAAGGATCAAAATGTTGACATATAACTAACTGACTCTAAACCTCATAGGGTAATTTTCTTTAGCTATTATACCAGGATGTAGGCGGAGGAGTAGGCTAAGAGAACGGAAAGTAGCCGAGGCGGGAGTTGGGCCAGAGTGAATATGACGCTTGACTGGGGTCTGGGGAGGGGAAGGGGAGAGAGACAGGTGGGAAGGTGGGAGCAGAGGGGCAACATGAAAAAAATTATTAAACTGAATCTACTGCTTTAAAACAGTCACTCACCAAGTTGAGGAGCTGGCCCCTGCATGGATCCCATTCCTTTCTACAAACCAATTAACGCTAATCATAACCTTGATGAGCGGCGGCTGCCCACTTTATTTTACTTTTGTGGCCAGGCCCCTGACAGTAGTACCAGCGGTACTACCCTGATGGCAGGCCTGTTTGCAGGAGTACTAGCCAACTACGTCACAGATAACCCAAGTTTCAAGACCATGCAAATTTATGGATTTTTGGCATCCCATGGAATATGGGAACAATAGGGAATTCTATCAGTAAGTATTCTGCCTGTTTGTTGGCTAATACTCCTGATCCAATTCCTTCTTCTAGCAGATTTTTTAAAGATTCCTTACATGCGTGCTTGGTTTCGCCACAAGTTTGCGATATGTCGATTCATTGTCTAAAATTGTATGAACGTGTCTGGGATATAAAGAGGAATCTAGAACAACTCCTGCTCCGTAAGATTTGGAGGACACAGTTATACGCTGGATATATGGTGAGCCCCTCTGTGTTTTCACCGTCAGCCCTTATGTGTACATAGTGAACCTTTTAGAAGGTTAATCTTTACCCGCTAAGGTGGAAGGGTTGGTTCCAATGCCTAGTTATGGTGGTGTCTGAGGAAATAAAGGTCCTTTTAGACGTCCCGATACTGACCATGAAAACCAGCACCAATCGACGATACAGCGTGTCACAAGGAGCAATCATCGTTAATGTATGGGGGCAAACAATCGTTACTACACCAGACCCCGCACCGATCTGCCAGTCCAGCTGCCTCCGGGCACTGGACAACACTGCCGGAAAGCAGATTGCTCAGATCACTGCATAGCAGCCGTTCGGCAGAACTGCAGCTCGGCCTCTATTCTTTGACCGGAGCCATCTACTTCCGGCAGTGTTGTCCGGTGCCCAGAGGCAGCTGGAGTGGTGGATCGGTGCGGGGTCTGGTGTAGTAACGATTGTTTGCCCCCATACATTAACGATGATTGCTCCTTGTGACACGCTGTATCGTCGATTGGTGCTGGTTTTCATGGTCAGTATCGGGACGTCTAAAAGGACCTTTATTTCCTCAGACACCACCATAACTAGGCATTGGAACCAACCCTTCCACCTTAGCGGGTAAAGATTAACCTTCTAAAAGGTTCACGCACCGATCATATACTGATGACCTATCCAGTGGATAGGTCATCAGTTGTCAGAACGTGGAAAACCCTTTTAAAGGGAAGGTGTCACGGAAATGTTTTTATATATATATATATATATATATATATATATATATATATATATTTAATATTGCTTTTAGTATGTCATTAAAATAAATTGTATTTATTTGTGTTTTTTTGTTGTACTTTTTACTTTTTTCCTTCTTTTACTTCTCTATGGGGGCTGCCATTTTTTTTTCATCTCTGTATCTGTCCATTAACGACACATACAGAGATGGAATACGGCACATACATTCCCATAGAGAATGCGAACGGGAGCCGTTCCATTCACTATAGTGTATGCCGTCTGTGTGGGAACGGCGCATGCGCCACTCCCACACAGATCAAAAGAAAGGTCTTTAGTAGAGCGACATCCAGCGCTATTTTCATGTGGACCGGAAGCAACGGCCGGACAGTAAGATGACGACTTCCGGTCGCGGCTTCCGGCCATATGTTGAAGGCAGCGCAGATGCAAGGACTAGGAGCGGCAGGGCGGAGGCGGCGGCAGGAGCAGGTAAGTTATGTTTGTGTATGTGATGTGTGTGTGTATGTTAGTGTTATACTTTCTGCTGAGCACTGTATCTAATCTTCCTACACTGTGCATTCGCTCAGAAAATGGCGGCACACAGTGTAGGAGGTTTGAAGATTCAACCCCCTTCTTTCTCCTGGCACTAGGCAGGATAAAGGAGGGGGGATTCTGTGAGGACACTAGGGCGAGTGTGTCTACTACAAATTTGCAGCATAAGGCAATGAGGTTGCTTTACCACATGCCAATGCGGCAATTTTGAGAATTGCTCCCTCTAGTGACCAGCACATGGAAATGTTATAAATTAGAATCTAATTTATAATATTTCCTGAAAAAAATAAAATAAAATTTCTAGCGACACATTCCCTTTAATACTGGCGTTTCATACACCAGTCCTATTAAACAGTTTGCTGGAGTAAGATGCAACACATTTATTAACAGGCGAAAGACTCTTAATAAATGTGTCGCATCTTTTAGCTGCAACGCGGCCTGTCATCAGTACTTTCTACGTGCTTCGGCCTGCTGTACAGTTAAAGTAAATTTTTACAATTTATTTTATTGTCTGATTGGGGGGGCATACAGTCTGATTGGGGGGAGGTATGGGTCTGGCACGGACCTTTGCCTTGTTACGCCCCCCAGAGATAAATCTGGGCCGCACTATACATATAGATTTCTGCTATAATTTACATCAGTTACTGGCGTAAATTATTGTAAAATTGTTGGCCATTTCTGCTAAGCCCCGCTCATTTTTTGCCCCCTAAAATTTCAACATTTGCGCATTTTGTGAATTTTCTACGCTAGTAAACTGTTGTAGAAAGGTTAATATATTCCCCCCAAAGGCTACAGACCGTAATACAATATCTTAATGTAAGGATGTGTACACTTAATTGTGCAGCAACGCTTGTTGTCTCCATTCTATGTCAGAGTGGGAAGTAGATGTCCGGCCTTATGATTTTGTGATATGTGATAGACCCAGAATCCCAATCACCAAACCAAAGAATGCAAAATAAAGACACAAAACATTATAATTGGGTGTTAAATGGTCAAAACGTTTATTATATTATATGACCAAACCCAAAATGGCAAACCTCCGACTCACGAAGAGTCACCTTCCAGCACGCAGGAAAGGAAAAAAACCCCTGTGGGGGAAACCTCTAGGGAAACCATGGCTGTAGGATTGCCCTTCCTCTGGGCTTAGAAGGTGCCAAAATATAATTTGTAACAGAATTTGTACATTTTCTCAGATTTTCAAGGAAAGACATTACAATGAACGAACGACATAAAACACATAAATCGGCTGATCTGGTTGGCTAGGCGAATGTCTCTCTTCCTGGGCACCCATTAAAATGAATGGGTGATCCACGGATGAGACGGGTCCTCCAGATGCCTCCTTGTAGCCCCTGTCTCTGCTCTGGCTAATAGGGGGGGGATATCCTGCTGGAAACCTCCTCTATTACAGACAACCCATATGAAGAGGATGGCATCACTGTGATGAAGAAGTGCTCTTGGGTGAAGGGTTTCCCTGCTAGAACCTACAAATTACATCAGGTCGACATTGGTCGGGAAGTCAAGCTCAAGGTCCTCAGTCCCATCCAATATGGCGCTAAATGTGGCAGTAAAACCTTCTAATATGGAATCTTCTTTATGTCATAAACATTTGTGTTTATGACATCAGCGCATTCATCATCATTGCTACAGGAGTTTCTTACCACTGCCGCCTCGTTCATTGTGACATCACCCACAGTGGTCTGAAGTGTTAACCCTTTAATGACTGGCAGTGTACTTACCACAGAGGCCATAAAGCTGAATAGTACATATCAGCGGCCATAAAGGAAAAGGGATAATGCAGGGAGCATCTCCTCACAAGAACTATCCAGACAAAGAGTTCTCCAGGATAAGATAACTTGTCTGCTTTCTCCAAAAACCAGCACCACACCTGTCCATAGGTTGTGTGTGGTATTACAGCTCATTACCATTTACTTCAATGGAGCAAACCTGCAATACCAGATACAACCTGTGGATAGGTGTGGTGCTGTTTCTGGAAGAAAGCAGCCATATTTTTCTAATCCTGCACAGCCCCTGTTAGAAATAGTTCAAAAAAAGGGGGAGAGAAGAAATTAAAAAAAGGGAAAAAGAGGAACTCTGAGGTAAAAGAAATCAAACTAGACTGAAAGGAGTCTGCTGGAGGTGCCAGATGGAAAGACATGTTTCTGTCATGGGGACCAGATTAGTTGAAAATCTATGCAGTTCATCTTCGAATGCAGCGTCACAAAAACAAATTATTTTGTAAAAAAATTAAAAAGTGTTTTTATTGTGCAAAACTAGAAAAACTTTTACGTACATGTTGGTTCAGGAGTCCTGGTGGTCCTCCATGGGCTTTACCCATGTAGTGTTTGGAGACATGTTGGAGCTGTGGGGGGATGGTAGGTACACTTACTGACATCTGATGGGATTGTAGGCACATCGCACCATTTTGGTTGGCAATAAATGCTCTCTTCGAACATGCCCTCTCCGCTCCATTCTCTCCAGATCTATTTCTTTCCAGAAGAAGGTTCTCCTCCATTTATTCAGACTAGGTTGTGCCTAGACATTGGAAGTCTACAATTCCCCGGTACAAATCTAAATGTTTGGCCACATTCACTGATATTCAGAATCCAGCAACTCTGCCGATTGTTGAAGTAATCTCAGGCATTTTCTGAGTAGTTGACCGCTAACTCCCTCCACTCTGCTTCCTCGCTGTAGTGCCCGACCATTCAATTTTTTTCTTCTCTCTCTGTAATTGTCGTCTGTCTATTGCTTGTTGTTTTAACCTTTCTCATTGATAAAAGTACAGATTTGGTAAAGACGACGCTTACATTGTTTCCTAATTGTCTTTTGGTGAGCTGCATTTTTTTTACATTTTGTACTGCTTTATGGTTTTAATAAAGATTGAGCAGAGTTACTGCAGTTAAGCGGTGATAAATATTCCTCTACGTCCTGCTCCTGAGATGACCTCAGGGAGAACAGAAGCCTCCCATAAAGCAGAAGGAGACCGGGGTGGTGGACATTGTTAGGTAAAAGTTAAACAGACTTACCATCAGGGGTGCTCAGGGATATGCCGCTAATCCCCAAGTCAAGACTAGCTAGGAGGTCAATGCTTCCTGAGCCCTGCTCACACCATAGTCAGGAGCCCCCCAGCTTGACTGTGTCTGATTTGGGACAGGTAGTGGCTCAATTACTGGCTGGTGTTAGAGAGGCTTTGGTGCAGCGTGAGGTCCCACCACCTGTGGTCCCCGTTGCTCCTTTTCCTGTGGCGGCGTGGTACGGTTCGGTATCTGGGGCTGCGGCGCTAGGTTCTAAAGTCACTGGGAGTGCTGGTGGGTCTGGCGCTCCTGTTGCGGTTCAACTGCATGGGGTTCGGTTAGCCAAATGTTTGTTTTGAGAGCTCCCTTAAGACGGAGGTTAGAGATCGTATTTGGCGTGATGAATATGTTGAGATTTTCTCTCTTTTGCCGTTAGAGAAATTAAATTTGAATAGAGGAATGTCTGACGAGAGTAAGGCTGGATTCACACGAGCACATTACGTCCATAATGGACGGAACGTATTTCGGCCGCAAGTCCCGGACCGAACACACTGCTGGGAGCCAAAATAAGTGTCAGACAATATTAGCATCATACAATACAATACAATACAATACTGCTGTAGTACAGCGCCCTAATAATACAGTGTACTTAACACTAAATGAAATTTACTACATATTTCAAGGAGTTTTCCAGGAACATTTAAATGGGTTTATATGGCCACAAAACATTAAAAAAAAAAAAAAACCTTTACAATATACTGATGTTCTCCCTTCCAGGCTGTATCACGTGCTTGTATTGTCAGGTCAGTTTGATCGCTGTTGTATCTGATCCCATCAGAGGAAAGCAGGAAAAACCTTCCCACATCTCTCCCTTATGGAAAAGTTTTCCCTTCATTCCACTAATGGGAACCATATAAAAAATACACAATGCTCACATTGCCTAATACGACAGAATACATACAGGAGAAAATAAGAAAACAGCGTCTAAGCTTTACAATATAGTACCGGGGGGGATTGTGTACAAAAAGGAAAAATAAGTTGTACGGCCACCAAGACGAGCTGGAGATCCTTCAGCTTCAATTAGAGTATGTTCACATGTGGATTTTCACCACATTTTATTAAATTGGCATTAGAATTTTAGTGATCTGAATAGTAATCTGAAAATTGTTAACTGTTTTCCTGCCATTTTTTTTTCACTTTTCAAAGGTTTAATTTACAATTTTGCAAAAAAAAAGACGGACAAAAAAACTACAAAGCATGAAAAGCAAATAATAACACATTGAATTCTATTTAACCAACAAACCCAACCAGTCACACAGAGAAGCGTCCATTTCCTCATCTAAGGCTTCATTCACATCTGCATCAGGACTCTGTTCATGGGTTCCGTCGAACCTTTCCGTCAGAGGAACCCATGAACGGAATCCAAACTGAAACAAACAGAAACCATAGGTTTCCATTTGCATCACCATGGATTTCAATCAGGGGCGTAGCTAGAGGCTCATGGGCCCCGATGCAAAAATTCTTACTGGGCCCCCCCCCCCCGCAAACTTCTCATGGCCGACGGTCCGCAGCTTTCAGCTGCATCGCTGGGTCTCCTAAGTGACCCAACAATGCAGCACTAGCAGCCGGGGCGTCACTAAGGCTGGGTTCACACACACTATTTACGGACGTAATTCGGGCGTTTTAGCATTGAATTACGTCCGAAAATACGGCTCAAAAGCGTCGGCAAACATCTGCCCATTCATTTGAATGGGTCTTACGATGTTCTGTGCCGACGGTCATTTTTTTTTACGTGCCGCTGTCAAAAGGCGGCGCGTAAAAAAGTGCCTGTCACTTCTTCAGACGTAAATGGAGCCGTTTTCCATGGACTCCATGGAAAACCAGCTTCAATAACTTCCGTAATGGACGCAGCGAAAGACGCCTGCACATGCCATTACGGCTGAAATTACGGTGTTGTTTTCTCCTGAAAACAGCACAGTAATTTCAGCCGTAACGGACGCTGTCGTGTGAACATACCCTCAGGGCTTAAAATGTCAGGCAAATAGCCCCAATACATATGTGTCTGCCCCAAAAAAAAGTGTGTATATGAGACAGCATAGCATATCTATAGCACTACGACCCTATAAACTATGGATAGGATTAGATACAGTGGCTCAGCAGACAGTGTCACACATGATAGGATTAGATACAGTGGCTCAGAAGGCAGTATCACATGATAGGATTAGATACAGTGGCCCAGCAGACAGTATCACATATGATAGGATTAGATACAGTGGCTCAGCAGACAGTACCACACATGATAGGATTAGATACAGTGGCTCAGCAGACAGTACCACATATGATAGGATTAGATACAGTGGCTCAGCAGACAGTATCACACATGATAGGATTAGATACAGTGGCTCAGCAGACAGTACCACACATGATAGGATTAGATACAGTGGCTCAGCAGACAGTATCACACATGATAGGATTAGATACAGTGGCTCAGCAGACAGTATCACACATGATCGGATTAGATATAGGGCCCAGCAGACAGTATCATACATGGTTGGATTAGATACACAGCTCAGCAGACTGTATCACACATGATAGGATTAGATACAGGGCTCAGCTCGCTGACATTGCGGCTCCAGCGCTGGACCCAGGACAGGTAAGAATAACAATTTTGCTTCTTTTTGTGTTACTGATTATTTTTGTGTGTTTGTGTTTTTTTTACAGGTTCGGTTGTTGGACTTCGGACACGAGGACTTCAATGACGGCGTTTTTTTTATTCTCAATAAAATGGTTAATGGGGGTTGTGTTTTTTTATTTCAATAAAATATTTTTTCTATGTGCTTGTATCTTTTTAAACTTTATTATCACCGCCTTAGTAATGGCCGCCGGCTGATTGACAACACCCATTACTAAGGCAAGGCTTAATGTTAGCCGGTGCAGAGGCTAACACTAACCCCCATTATTACCCCGGTACCCACCGCCACCAGGAGTACTGGGAAGAGCCAGGTACGAACCAGTACCCGACCATCTGTAGTGACGGGCAGGCACCGGGGTGGCCGCAGGCTGGTAGTATTAGGCTGGGGAAGGCCAAAAACAGTGGCCCTTCCCACCCTTGTAATGCTGCCTGCTGCTGCTGTGTTGCATCTGGCTGGTTATGAAAATTGGGGGGGACCTGACATCGTTCTTTCCAATTATTATTATTTTTTTTTAAATGACGTGGGGTCCCCCCCATTTTCATAACCAGCCAGATACAATAAAGCAGCAGCAGGCAGCATCACCAGGGTAGGAAGGGCCACTGTTTTTGGCCTTTCCCCTCCTGATAATACCAGCCTGCGGCCACCCCAGTGGCCGACCATCACTACAGATGGTACCCGGCTCTTCCCAGCACCCCTGGTGGCGGTGGGTACCGGGGTAATAATGGGGGTTAGTGTTAGCCTCTGCACCGGCTAACACTAAGCCCCGCCTTAGCAATGAATGCTGTCAATCAGCCGGCGGCCATTACTAAGGCGGTAATAATATAGTTTAAAAAAAAACACAAAGACATAGAAAAAATATTTTATTGAAATAAAAAAAAACCCACACAGCCCTCATTAACCATTTTATTGACAATAAAAAAAAAGCCGTCATCGTAGTAGTCCTGGAATCCGCCGTAGTCCAACGACCGAACCTGCAAGAAAACACACAAAAAATGATTAGTAACACATGTGTTAGGGTATGTGCACACACACTAATTACGTCCGTAATTGACGGACGTATTTCGGCCGCAAGTCCCGGACCGAACACAGTGCAGGGAGACGGGCTCCTAGCATTATACTTATGTACGATGCTAGGAGTCACTGCCTCGCTGCAGGACAACTGTAATCATGTTTTCAGTACGGGACAGTTGTCCTGCAGCGAGGCAGGGACTCCTAGCATCGTACATAAGTATAATGCTAGGAGCCCGGCTCCCTGCACTGTGTTCGGTCCGGTACTTGCGGCCGAAATACGTCCGTCAATTACGGACGTAATTATTGTCTGTGCACATACCCTAAGGCTTAGATACAGGGCCCATGTGTGATACTGTCTGTGGGACCCTGTATCTAAGCCTACCACAAGGTAGGCTTAGATACAGGGTCCAGCAGACAGTAATCTTATACAGTATAAGATTACTGTGTGCTGGGGCCCTGTATCTAAACCTACAGTGTGGTAGGCTTAGATACAGGGCCCAGCAGACAGGATCACGCATGGGCCATGTATCTAAGCCTACCATGTGATTGGCTTAGATACAGGGCCCAGCAGACAGGATCCTGACAGACAGGATCCTGTCTCATGGGCCCCCTAAGCCTGATACATCGTAGGCTTAGGGGTTGTGCAGTCCCTAAACATTGATGGCCTATCCTCAGGATAGGCCATCAATAGCTGATGTGTCGCCCGGGACCCGCAAATCAGCTGTTTTGAAGGGGCCGCAGCACTCGTACGAGAGCTGCTTCCCCTTCATTTCACTACTCGCCCACACTGTGAATCGCCGACACGGAGTCACAGTGTGACCGGAATGAAGTGACCGGAATGAAGGGGAGCAGCTCTCGTACGAGTGCTGCGGCCACTTCAAAACAGCTGATTGGCGGGTCCCGGGAGTCAGACCCCGCCAGTCAGGGCTGAGTGCTAACCTTACCTTCCTCTTCGGCCGCGGCGGGAGTTCTGTAGTCTCGATGCTGTGCGCGGCGGCATAGCGCTGTGACGTCATGCGCTGCGCACAGCGCTTGACGTCAGGACCTCCGCTGCGATCCGGAACCAGGAAGGTAAGTAAAGTATGTTTGTTAGAAGAATTTTCCATACTTATCAATAATGATTCAAGTTTTCATCCCAATAAGAGTTTTATTCTCATCGATGAGGAGACAAGTCGAAATCAGCAGTTGTCTGCCTTCATTACATAATCATAGGTTTATATACACATATACCAACTGAAAACCGTTTGTGGCTTTCCTGTCATATGAAATGTTACACTTCAGAATGAGATTAGGCCACGTTGGACTTCCTCTGGAGATTGCAATCTTTATTAAGAAATCCAACCGACTTACACACTTAAGAATATAACATATTTAACCTTTTGTTAGCTAAAGCATTTTCTGAGAACCCTGCATGCACATTTAATATCTATTACATGAAGTAACAATAAATTTAAAATAAAACTATTCTAACATTCCCTCCTCTTATAAATTTATGTAGACATGTTCTGTAAGATTATCCAGGACAGGTTCTCTTCTTTTGAATCTCTTGGCACATTGTCTTTGTCACTGAGGTCTCAATTAATCTTTGGATCAATCCTCTTATGCAGAGTGTCGCATCGACAAACAGTCAATATACTGGCAACAACAGCAATGGTCATGAGTACAGATGTTACCAGGCCAGTCCATTTTCCAAACTACCCCTCACTCCATGAGGTGAAGATGTCATTTATTCTGGAGTTTTCCTGCAAGCTCTTCGGACAGGGAATTGAGTCCTTCCAATGCCTTGGTAATACTGCCATCAGGAGCTGTATTATTGGGAATAAAAGTACAACAGACATTTTGCAGACACCCCCTTTCTCTGCTAGTAACATATCCAGGGTTATTCTATTTCACCATGTCATTAAAGATATAGGTCCCAACTGATCTGCAATGCCCTTTATTGCATCTCTGGTAAAATTAACAAATCTCTGTTGATTGTAATAAATATAATAATCCAGTCGACATTCTTATTTATCGTAGACCACCAGAAAAGTACAGACTCGCAGCCTGATGCAATCTGATTTTGGGCCTTAAACTCATTTGCCCCCCCATAGGGTACTCGTACTTCATCTATGTATATTCTATGGTCAAAGGAACCTCCAGGGATAGACCGCTTATAGCGATTCAGCTAGTCTCCAGGGCGTTTACTCCTTCTCTGAAACTCAGGTGCTAAAAACAAGTGGAATGGCATCAGAAGCTGAACCAGAGCACAGCTTCCCTGCCACTTGGCCAGTAGCCTCCCCATAGCCACCAGAGATCAGTCCTTGCCCTTGTCTGGTTGGTAAACCAATTAGAGGAGTAATTACCATTATCGGTCTCAAAATTGTTCAGTGAGGTTCCCTACTTTCTTACCTTGCCCATTCCTCAGAAAGCAGGTGTAGTTGCCTGGGTAAGCCACTACTAAGGGAGGGATTTCATCTCTCCCCACAGGTGGGTACAATAAAGAGAATGTCTTACATAATTTATCACCTGGATTATATGATGCATTATATAAAGATAACACGCATTGCAGACCTTGTGGGTTCTCCTTATCTGATAGCCTGAAAGATATAGTAGCCGGATGTGGTCTGGCTTTTGCACAAGCGATACAGTTAGTTCTATTATTTTGGATTGCAGTGTATCTAATCCAGACTAACCATTCATGTTTATCACTGTAACCTGTTTCTAATGTCAATTTATCTTCATAAGTGAAGTTGGCCAGATAAACTTTACAGGGTAGGTCTATCTTTGTAACTAAAAAACTTTCAGTTGCAAGAAATGCCCTATAGGCCAGTACCTGAAACATCAATTCCTATATCATATAGTCCCTTATCCTTTTTATTAGGGTATTTACATAGATAGTACAAATGTATTTATCTGAATATGCTAGTTTGTGGGATGTGTTTCTATCCTTGCCTTGATCTACAACACAGAGCGGAAATCTATTTCATACATTGCAGTCTCACCTTCAGTGAAATTAAAATATTTAACTCTTTAAGCTAAGTCTTTAGGAAATCATACTCTGACCCTGTGTCCCAGGGATCCCATACCTTTGGTTGACACACCTTGGACCCCCATAGAATACCTAGAATAACTAATAACATTTTGCCCTGTCTCCTCCCAGGCTCTGGATGTTTTCTTCGCTGAAGTTTGAGACCAGTCACTTCTAACAAATGACCACCCTTTGTAATCAGTCTCTTATAGCCTAGGAGGATAGTGGCAATTCCCTAACTACCTTACAGTGTGATAAGTGTATCCTAGAGGTACATTCGGCTATCTGTACGGCCCCGTAGGTGTGGTAAGCAGAACCTGATATGATCTTTTTCAATGAAAATAATATCCAATTTCCTGGCTTCACAGGTTCAGGTTCAAGTATAGGTACACCTGGAATACAATTAGAGATAGAAACTTCCTTGTTGGTTAGCATTTTTGCCATATATTCAGCAAGTGTAAAATCAAACTCTTCATCCATCCTAGAGAATGGATGTAACTGTGGTATTAAAAATAGTCTACCCATTTGGTGAATACAGCAATAATCACTAAACAAAATTTCTTCTCTTTGGGTTTCGCATAGGAACTAATGTCAAAAATAACTATTTTAATAACATGCGAAATCAGCATTAATATACTTGTCTTAAAGAAACAATATCTTTCTTATTCACTACATAAGAACAAGATGGGGTCTCCAGACAAGATGGCTGCTGCACAAAATAAATTAATCTAAACATTATTTTAATCACTTTCATATTTCCCACCTTTTGTTTATTTGAGGACATTTTGTACCCAAGCCAGGTACTTAAAATAGGGCTTATCCCCCTTACGGACTTTATTTTCTTAGCTTGCTCTATCCTGCATAAGGCCAAAAAGGTCTATACAGTGGCAACAGGTTGAGCCAACTACTTGGCAAATGCCCCTTTGGGCAGAATTCAAAACATAAAACACGTAATCTGTGCCAGTTTCCAATCTGTTGGCCACTTTCTCTATATTATGAGCATTCTTTACTGCTAAACCTACTAATATTGGCAATAATCCAAACTTCTCCCCCACGGTACATATTGGTCATAATTGTTGCACTGTCACTTACTGTCCTAATGGGACTTTTACCCCTGCAGATATAACAGGTCGTGGGCAGCATCTTTCTCAAACCTAAAGACATACAGGTCACATGACCTCCGGGCTCTCATTGCTGCCATGTACTTCTTACATATGAGTGACAACAACCAGTGACCTTCACCTCTTACCTCAAGTTGTTATTCACAATACCGTGACATGTTATATACATTATAATTATAAACCTCAGACAATATAAACAACAGGGTCTCAACTAAGAAAATAATTCTATCACCAATCTCATGCTATCAGCTCTCATGTTTGGGTCTCATCAGTTCATTGACAAGTCTTGTACATCAAATCAAACAAACACCTTTATATGAGAGAAACTTCTCTGTCCCTCTGGACAGGGCACATAGATAATATGTAGTTACTGGGTACATTTTATGTCACACATGTTGTTACCCTTTTCAGCAGGATTTGTACCTTAATCTGAGCTTATTACCTGTAACATCTACTCACAGAAATATTCATAGATACCATAGATACCATAATATTCACAGATAGTTTATCTGACAAGTGTCTCAAGCCAAATTTTTTCAAATCAACACCCTTATACATATACCTAATATCTTAGGAAGCAAAAACAACTTCAATGAAATCCATACAAATGTGTTAGAATGGATATTGTGGATTTGGGAACTGTTCTCTTTTTGGTCTTACATTCCCCTGTGAATTATATTTGGCGCATGTTAAACAAGCTAAACTAAATTTTTTTTTTAGAGTAGTTAGTAAAGCCATATGCCATGAACACTTTAGATATGATCTCTACCATCCCCCCTGTTGAGACATGGCTTGTCCGATGGCTCAATATAACTGCACATCTGAATAAGTTGCTGGGTAGGATGTATTTGTTCTTGGAAGATCCATCTACAAACAGTATGAGATCACTATCTAGTAGTGGAATGTCTTTAAGATCTGATCTTGTTAACACTCTTTCTGCTATGGAGGATCGGCAATCATGTGGTTCACCATCCTCCGCAGTAGACATCAAGGTCGAAAAATTTAAAGTGGTACATCTTTCTATCATAAATGTCACTAATGTGAAGCTCTTATAGCTTCTGCGGTGGCTACAACTTATTGAACACATGGAGGTAAGGCTCTAGCTACAGGGTCGAGTTTTGATGAGTAGTAAGCTAGAGGTCTATCCTTTCCCCCATACTCCTGTGTTAGCACTGAAGTCATGTATCCATTTTTACAATCTACAGTTTGAATTAAAAAAAAATTCTTTGTTGTTTTTATTAAATCAGTTAGTCCAAGCACTGAAGATCCTACAAGAACCTGTTTTATCTGAAAAAAAAATGCCTCTTCATAAATCAAAGACATCAATGGTCCTGTAATATCAGCATATCCAACTCCTGCAGAAGTTAGTCATACACAAAAAGGACATCATTTGTTTTTTTGTCAGAGGTTTCGGTGCTTGGAGTATTGCTGACTTTCTTCCTTCATCTAGATGTTTACCTTCATGGATAATATGGTGTATGGAATGCCTGTGTGATGCCGAGGCTAGTAAGTATATGCCCTAATACTTCTCCTATGAAGTGGGTTCTTCTGTCACTCTCGATTACTTCAGGACCCCATATCAGCATACTACTTCACTGAGTATTTTCCTAGCAGTGTTTTTAGCTATGTTTTTTGGTTACTGGCCATGCCTCAGGCCAATTTGAAAACATTTCAATAGATACAAGGACATATTCATATACACTCACCTCGGGTAGCTGTATGTAGTCCACCTGCAGTCGCTGGAAGAGGTAATCAAGGCAAGGCGTGTGCTTACTGGGTGTTTTTATCATTTTTCCGGGGTTGTGTCTGACGCATGTCAGGCAACCCTCTACATGTTGAGCAGCTGCGTTCTGAAATCCAGGTGCAAACCAGTGTTGTATTGGTTTGCCTGCTGCAGTCAGAAAGCCTCTTGCACCATATTGTGTCATAATCGTGTGAGACTCCAAAGGTGTACCTCGAGTCTATATAGACATTCACCCTTTTACCTGTGCCCAACTTACATGCTTCTGCGAGTGCCATGAGTTCTGCCTCCTGGGCAGAGCTGCTGGAGGGCAGTGACTTTTTCAACACTGTCTTACCTTCCTGGACTACTGCATACCCGGTGATGAAATGTCCTGTCTGCTCATTCCAGTATCTGGATCCGTCTACAAAATACTGAACATCATAGTTAGTCAGAGGTACATCAGTGACACCTGGTAACCCTTGGGCGTCAAGTTACATTAAACTGTGACAATCAGACTCATGTTCCATATCAACCAAGACATTGTCATTTGCAAGTTTGTAGATTTAAGGAAGCGGTATTTATAACTTTAAAACCTGATTTTATATAGCTAACTTAATTAATTAAAAAGTCAGTCTATTTACACAATCTTGTACTTTAGTTCAATGTTCTAGGACTTTTTACACACTAATTTTACATATAATAATAATAATTTGAAATTCAATTAATTCAGTTCTTAATCTGGATTGAGAAAAACATCTCACATCAAACAGTACACAATTTCATTTCCTCCCCAGACTAGTCTGCAACACACACGCTGTATACACGTCTACATCATACTTCTTGTTATCATCCACCTTACTCATTGCAATGTACCTATCTGTATTACTCTTTATCACTACTACAGTCACTATTATTGAATGCTATTATTTTATGCACATGCTATACATATCAACATTTATTGACACACTCTTCTATAGTTCTGCTTTTCCAATCATTTCATGGTCTTTCAACCAGCCAGCATTGTGTTCTATGAAAGTTTTTCATCTTGAACTATATAAACAACCTTCTTTAACATTCCTTATCATTTTAACATTCTGTCAACCTTCTACCTTGTTCCCCTTTGTGAGAATCTTCCAACCGTCGTCTTACACAATCAAAACCACACTTCTCTTTTTCCTTCACTAAATTATAACATTCAATTACCCTCAAAGTCCTTTTAAATCCAAATTTGCCACACCTTTATCATCATCATCATTGTACATTCACCACATCTAATTTGTGCATATACTTAACATCCCCTTCTAAAGGAATATTTAATACTTTTTAACACAAACAACCACATGTTACAAGCAGTGTCCTTTTGAAAGGAAATCTAATTTAGCAATTTTAGTATATGTCTCTCTATTTATTTAATGGACACCTAAATAGTTTATTTTTTCTTTTTTCTAGAATAGGAATCTTACGAGCACTTTTAATATGAAAAGATTTGATTAACTTTGTATCCTTTATCAATTATTTTGACTATTCTATGATCTGACTCTAATTTGATCTCATTCAAAGAGTCTTGTAGAATTTTGATGGTCAGTTGGGAATATTGAATAACAGTGTTTGCTGCACCAAAACGTTATTCTCCCTGGACTGTAGGACTCGCTGCACTCTACACGCCTAGAGCTGCTTACCAAAACACAGTCCCAAGACAGTAATGTCGCTCACCCAAGGTGACCACGACGAGGAAATGTCAAACACTGTCTCAACTCTCACTTTTACCACATTTAGACAAGACACATGATTAACGATTAACAAACAGACAAATTCGATATGAATAACAAAACCTACTATCATATTCTATATTTCTGTATAACTCATATATCTTGACCACAAGGTATTTTCACCAAAGTTTCACAGAACACACACAAAACACAACAATATTTACAAGTATTATGCTGATCAGTCATATACTTCATGTTCCTGGGTGTTTTAACAGTATTTTTCCTACTGATTTGTCCCTGTAACAATTTTACAAAGGACCATTCCTAATTGGACTCCCTTATACACACAGGGTTTTATTTATTTAACCCTCATACATTCATTCTTCACAGTCAAGGAGTCTCATATATGTTTCATCTAGAACAACCATTTCTTTTAACTGCACCAAAGAAATACTTGATTACCTTAAAACTTCTGGTGTCAGGGGCGTCCAGAGACAATAAGAGGCTGGTCAGACCAGCAGCAGATGTCCTGGATGAGTCTTTACACCACAGTTTGAAAGTCTTTATCTTTCTTTAACTTTGGATTTAGTTTATCTCAATCATTCAATACTTTTAGTCACGATCTTAAACTTTATAAAACAAATAATCCTAATACTCTAACAAATAATTCTAATACTCTATAAGAAACAATCATAATACTCTATAAGAAATAATCATAATACTTAATCTATAGGAGATCCTCCAAATCTCCAAGTACTTTATCTTTTACGTGCTGCACGGAGTTATTTATTACCTGTAGCCTTCTCACATAGGCTATGGACTACTAACCTCGAGAACCGCTATTCCCAGGTTTTTATATTAAGACCTCTGCTTAATATAACTAAGACCCAGTCTCAGTACCTAAGTTCCAACTCAGGTTTTTTACGTTATCTTTTTTTTTTGTTTTTTTATCACATAACCTTATAACATCTAAATATGAAAAATAATAAAAACACATATATACAAAATTATATTACCGTTATTCAGATGAAAACTCGAATCCTCAATTCTCCTTACTATGTTCTTTTAAAAACCGTCATTCCACACCTCGTCCCTCCGTATGACTGGCCTCTTTTTAACGGTAATTTAACCGGAGGTCTTTGAATTAAGTGAGTATTTTGATGACTCACCCCGTGCACGGTGTACAGTCCTCGGGTGGACGAGGGTCTGGAAATATTGGTTTCCGGCTTCGAAGGACCAAGATGTTAGAAGAATTTTCCATACTTATCAATAATGATTCAAGTTTTCATCCCAATAAGAGTTTTATTCTCATCGATGAGGAGACAAGTCGAAATCAGCAGTTGTCTGCCTTCATTACATAATCATAGGTTTATATACACATATACCAACTGAAAACCGTTTGTGGCTTTCCTGTCATATGAAATGTTACACTTCAGAATGAGATTAGGCCACGTTGGACTTCCTCTGGAGATTGCAATCTTTATTAAGAAATCCAACCGACTTACACACTTAAGAATATAACATATTTAACCTTTTGTTAGCTAAAGCATTTTCTGAGAACCCTGCATGCACATTTAATATCTATTACATGAAGTAACAATAAATTTAAAATAAAACTATTCTAACAATGTTACTATAGTAACAGGGGCCCGCGGCCCGAGTTACTATAGTAACTTTTTATTGATGTGGTGCGGGGGGCCGTGGGCCCCCCTGGCTTCGGGGCCCGGTCGCAATTGCGACCGCTGCGACCCCTATAGCTACGCCAGTGATTTCAATGGTGACGGATCCGGTGCAAATGGTTTCCGTTTATCACCGTTGTGTGAGGGTTCCATCGTTTTGACAGAATGAATAGCACAGTCGACTATGGTATTTATTCCGTCAAAATAACAGAACCCTTACACAACGGTGACAAATGGAAACCATTTGCACCGAATCCGTCACCATTAAAATCAATGGTGATGCAAACGGAAACCTATGGTTTCAGTTTGGAGTCCGTTCATGGGTTCCTCTGGCGAAAAGGTCAGACGGAACCCATGAACGGAGTCCCAACGCCGATGTGAACGAAGCCTTAGTTATAAGGATAGATAATGATTTCCTTCACATTTGAGCTACAAGTTACGTAGCCGTTTCTTTCAGCTTAACCCATCGGGACCAAATCTTTTCTAATTTGTAGGGACATTTCCTACTCATATATAAAATGTTATACAGGAGGACATATTTATTGACAAGTTGTAACTAATGAGAAAGGGCAGGGGGGAAGGGTCTGTGGATTTCCAGGTCATATTTCCCTGTGTTTTTTAAATGTTGTAAGAATCCTCGAAGGAAACACCACGTTTGTTACATATCGTATAATATGTCCCTGAAAAAATCTGAGAGCTCAAAATATGCATGAAAAGATTTAGGCCTCGGTCACACAGTGTAGAACATGCACTTCTGTTAAATACAGGATTGCTGACAACATGTTGCCAACTGCAATTTCGCCATAGCAGTTTCTTCTGGGGCCAGTGTGAGGAATGGGGGAAACCATTTTGTCCATTTTGCTGCAGGTGGAGAGAGACTTTTTCTGTTATTTGCCCCTTGTCCTGAGCTCAGGAGGTTCTTAATTCAAATGAGACAAGCAGCCGATCAAACTGAGAAACCAGTGAACCAGTCCAAACCAGTGTAGAAGTGTCTGAAAATAATCCTCTCCACTGTCACCTTCAGACTGTCCGACCACAATGGTGAGGATATGCGTAGCAGCAGCCGCAGGTGGGCATGGATTATAAACTTATAGTTGATGATACTTTTGATTGTTGTGTTTTTATTTACAAGTTGAGCACCAAGCGCGTCACCTATGTAAACATGTATGCCACCTATGTAAACGTGTATGTGTATATCATTTCAGTGCTTTGCTGCCATCTAGTGAACAAACTGCATAAATAGTTTGTGTAGTGCTGTTGTGTTATGTGTGCAGGACCTGTGATCACATGACCAGAGAGGCAAATTCTCAAATTCGTGCAGGTGCTGCACAGCTACTCAAGTAGGGGAGAAGCTGAATCTTTATTTAACAGGAGTTTAGCACCATATTTAAATATGCAATATTTAAAAAACAAATCGACATAAAAGTCATCAAACTGCATATTATGAGAGGAAAATGACTGTTATGATATGTCGTTGATATATACATTGTGTATTAACCCCTTCCCTCTTTAGCCACTTTTGACCTTCCTGACCGAGCCTCATTTTTCAAATCTGACATGTGTCACTTTATGTGGTAATAACTCCGGAATGCTTTCACCTATCCAAGCGATTCTGAGATTGTTTTCTCGTGACACATTGGACTTTAAGTTACTGGCAAAATTTGCTCGATATGTTCTGTATTTAATTGTGAAAAACACCAAAATTTAGCGACAATTTGCAAAAATTAGCATTTTTCTCAATTTAAATGTATCTGCTTGTAAGACAGGCAGTTATACCACCCAAAATTGTAGCTAATTAACATCACCCATATGTCTACTTTAGATTGGCATCGTTTTTTGAACATCCTTTTATTTTTCTATGACCTCACAAGGCTTAGAACTTTAGCAGCAATTTTTCACATTTTCAAGAAAATTTCAAAAGGCCATTTTTACAGGGGCCAGTTCAGTTGTGAAGTGGCTTTGAGGGCCTTATATATTAGAAACCCCCAAAAAGTCACCCCATTTTAAAAACTTCACCCCTCAAAGTATTCAAAACAGCATTTAGAAAATGTCTTAACCCTTTACACATGTCACAGGAATTAAAGCAAAGTAGAGGTGAAATTTACAAATTTCAGATTTTTTTACAGAAATAAATTTTTAGTACAGTTTTTTTTATAACACAGAAGGTTTTACCAGAGAAATGCAACCCAATATTTGTTGCCCAGTTTCTGCAGTTTTAGGAAATATCCCACATGTGGCCGTAGCGTGCTACTGGACTGAAGCACCGGCCTCAGAAGCAAAGGAGCACCTGGTGGATTTTGGGGCCTTATTTTTGTTAGAATAAATTTTAGGCACCATGTCAGGTTTGAAGGGCTCTTGCGGTGCCAAAACAGTCAAAATCCCCCAAAAGTGACCCCATCTGGGAAACTACACACCTCAAGGAAATTATCTAGGGGTGTAGTGAGCATTTTGACCGCACAGCTTTTTTACAGAAATTATTAGAAGTAGGCCGTGAAAATTAAAATCAACATTTCTTCAAAGAAAATGTAGGTTTAGCGATTTTTTTTCTCATTTTCACAAAGACTAAAGGAGAAAAAGCACCGCAAAATTTGTAAAGCAATTTCTCCAGAGTAAAATAATACCCCACATGTGGTAATAACCGGTTGTTTGGAGACACGGCGAGGCTGAGAAGGGAAAGAGCGCTATTTGGCTTTTGGAGCTCAAGTTTAGCAGGAATGGTTTGCGGAGGCCATGTCACATTTACAAAGCCCCTGAGGGGACAAAACAGTGGAAACCCCCCACAAGTGACCCCATTTTGGAAACTACGCCCATTGAGGAAATTATCTAGGGGTATAGTGAGCGTTTTGACCCAACAGGTTTTTTGCATAAATTATTGGAAATAGGCCCTGAAAATGACAATCTAAATTTTTTCAAAGAAAATGTAGGTTTAGCTAATTTTTTCTCATTTCCACAAGGACTGAAGGAGAAAAAGCACCGTAAAATTTGTAAACCAATCTCTCCCGAGTAAAACAATGCCCCACATGTGGTAATAAACGGTTGTTTGGAGACACGGCAGGGCTGAGAAGGGAAAGAGCGCTATTTGGCTTTTGGAGCTCAAGTTTAGCAGGAATGGTTTGCGGAGGCCAGGTCACATTTACGAAGTCCCTGAGGAGACAAAACAGTGGAAACCCCCCACAAGTGACCCCATTTTGGAGACTACACCCATTGAGGAAATTATCTAGGGGTATAGTGAGCTCTTTGACCCCACAGGTTTTTTACAGAAATTATTGGAAGTAGGCCCTGAAAATAAAAATCAACATTTTTTCAAAGAAAATGTAGGTTTAGCTTATTTTTACTCATTTGCACAAGGACTGAAGGAGGAAAAGCACCACAAAATTTGTAAAGCAATTTCTCCCGAGTAAAACAATGCCCCACATGTGGTAATAAACGGCTGTTTGGAGACACGGCTTGGCTTAGAAGGGAAAGAGCGCTATTTGGCTTTTGGAGATCACATTGAGCAGGAATGGTTTGCGGCGGCCATGTCACATTTGCAAAGCCCCTGAGGGGAAAAAACAATGAAAACGCCCAAAAAGTGACACCATTTAGGAAACTACACCTCTTGAGGAATTCATCTAGGGGCGTAGTGAGCATTTTGACCCCACAGATGTTTCATAGAATTTATTAGAATTGGGCAGTGAAAATAAAAACAATCCTTTTTCTTCAATAAGACGTAGCTTTAGCGCAAATTTTTTCATTTTCGCAACAAATAAAGGAAAAAAAGAACCCAGCATTTGTAAAGCAATTTCTCCCGAGTACGGCAATACCCCATATGTGGTCATAAACTGCTGTTTGGGCACACGGCAGGGCTCAGAAGGGAAGGACCGCCATTTGGAGTGCAGATGTTTCTGGATTGGTTTCTGGGCGCCTGTGGGCCCAAAACAGTGGAAAACCCCCAGAAGTGACCCCATTTTGGAAACTACACCCCTCAATGCATTTACCTACGGGTGTAGTGAGCATGTTAACCCTGCAGGTGTTTTGTAGAAATTAGTGTGAACTCGATGTTGCAGAGTGAAAATGGGATTTTTTCCACAGATATGTGGACAATATGTGGTGCCCAGCTTGTGCCACCATAACGAGACAGCTCTCTAATTATTATGCTGGGTTTCCTGGTTTTAGAAACACCCTACATGTGGCCCTAATCTCTTGCCTGGACAGTCGACCAGGCTCAGGAGTGAAAGCGTACCATGTAAAATTGAGGCCTAATTTGGCGATTTACAAAGTATTGGTTCACAACTGCAGAGGCTCAGATGTGAAATAATAAAAATAAACCCCTGGGAAGTGACCCCACTATGGAAACTGCACCCCTCAAGGCATTTATTAAGGGGTGTAGTGAGCATTTTCACCCCACAGGTCTTTTCCATAAATGAATGCGCTGTGGATGGTGCAAATTAAAAATTTATATTTTTCCCTAGATATGCCATTCAGTGGCAAATATGTCGTGCCCAGCTTATGCCACTGGAGACACACACCCCAAAAATTGCTAAAAGGGTTCTCCCGGGTATGACGATGCCATATATGTGGAAGGAAACTGCTGTTTGGGCACGCTGTAGGGTTCAGATGGGAGGAAATGCCATTTGGCTTTTGGAGCGTGGATTTTGCTTGGTAGTAGTTTTGTTTGGAGTCTTACTGGTGTTTCCGTTTATAATGTAGGGCATATGTAAGCCGGGCTGAGTATATAAGGGGCATAGTCAGGTGGTATAATAACGGGGTAAAAAAAAACAATAAAATAATCCATAGATGTGTGTTACGCTGTGAAGCAATCCTTTCTGCACAGGCCGGTGACGCACTGATATATGGCGTCCTTTATTATCCCCCTTTTGGTCCACACTCCGCGCCTTTGTAGTTTGGGGAATTTTGCTGGGAAAGTGTTGTCCTGGTATAATACGGGCACCGTCGCTTACAGCGGATATGTTTGGGCCCTCCCTTTCCTGGTTCCCTAATTTTAGGTCCTTGCTAAATCGCCTCTTCAAACTGAAGAAATGTTCCCCTCGGGCACAACTGCATATTTTTTTATTTCCTGACTTATTAGAGCCATAACTAATTTTATTTTTCATAGACGTAGCGGTATGAGGGCTGGTTTGTTGCGGGACGAGCTGTAGTTATTATTGGTACCATTTTGGGGTACATGCGACTTTTTGATCACCTTTTATCCTATTTTTTGGGATGCCAGGTAAACCAAAAAACGCAATTCTGGCACAGCTTTTTTCGTTTTTTGTATACAGCGTTCACCATGCGTTATAAATTACATGTTAACTTTATTCTGCGGGTCAGTACGATCCCGGCGATACCTAATTTATAGAACTTTTTCATGTTTTACAACTTTTTGCACAATAAAATTACTTTTGTAAAAAGAATGTATTTTTTCTGTCGCCAAGTTGTGAGAACCATAACTTTTTTAATTTTTTGTCGACGGAGGTGTATGAGGGCTTGTTTTTTGCGGGACGAGCTATAGTTTTTATAGGTACCATTTTTGGATACGTGCGACTTTTTGATCACTTTTTATTCTAATATTTGTAGGGCAAAGTGACCAAAAAACAGAAACTCTGGTAATGTTTTTTACGTTTTTTTTTTACGCTGTTCACCGCGTGCAATAAATAATATAATATTTTGATACCTCCGGTCGTTACGGTCGTGGCGATACCAAATACATATGGTTTATTAATATTTTTCAATAATAAAGGACTTGATAAGAGTAAAAGGGGGATTGTGTTTTATTTGATTACTTGAAACTTTTACTGTTTTCAAACTTTTATTTTGTGCACTTTTTTTTACACTTTTTTATACTTTTTTTACACTTTTTCTCAAGTCCCACTAGGGGACTTGAAGGTCCAACGGTCAGATTTTTTTTTTTCTAATACATTGCACTACCTATGTAGTGCAATGTATTAGATCTGTCAGTCATTCACTGACAGCAAGCCGATTAGGCTTCGCCTCCCGGCGGGGCCTAAATCGGCTTCCGTAATGGCAGAGCAGGAGACCATTGTGTCTCCTGTTGCCATAACAGCAGTCGCCAGTCCCGATTGCCTGTCAGGGCTGGCGATCTGCTAGTAACCGCTACGATGCAGCAATCGCTTTCGATTGCTGCATCGAAGGGGTTAATGGCAGGGATCGGAGCTAGCTCCGGTTCCTGCCGTTACAGGTGGATGTCAGCTGTACAGTACAGCTGACTTCCACCGCTGATGACGCCGGATCAGCTCCTGACCCGGCGCCATCTTGCCGGCAGCTACGGAAGCCGATCAGGCTCCGCCGCCGGGCGGATCTTGACCGGCTTCGGTGCTAGGCAGACCGGGAGGCCAGTATTAGGCCTCCGGTTGCCATTGCAGCCACCGGAACCCCGGCAATTTCATTACTGGGGTTCCGATGAGCTGCAAACACCTTAAGTGCAGCGATCGCGTTTGAGCGCTGCACTTAAGGGGTTAATGGCGGGGATCGAAGCTAATTTCGGTCCCCGCCGTTACAGCCGGATGTCAGCTGTAAGATACAGCTGAGATCCGGCGATGATGGCACCGGCTCAGCTTCTGAGCCGGTCCCAAACATTCGGCGTATAGGTACGTCAATGCTTTCCATGACGTACCTATACGGCAAATGTCGGGAAGGGATGGTCTCCTGCTCTGCCATTACGGAAGCCGATTTAGGCCCTGCCGGGAGGCAAAGCCTAATCGGCTTGCTGTCAGTGAATGACTGACAGATCTAATACATTGCACTACATAGGTAGTGCAATGTATTAAAAAAAAATAAATCTGACCGTTGGACCTTCAAGTCCCCTAGTGGGACTTGAGAAAAAGTGTAAAAAAAAGTATAAAAAAGTGTAAAAAAAAGTGCAAAAAATAAAAGTTTGAAAACAATAAAAGTTTCAAGTAATCAAATAAAACACAATCCCCCTTTTACTCTTATCAAGTCCTTTATTATTGAAAAATAACAATAAACCATATGTATATGGTATCGCCACGACCGTAACGACCGGAGGTATCAAAATATTATATTATTTATAGCACGCGGTGAACAGCGTAAAAAAAACCCGTAAAAAACGTTACCAGAGTTTCTGTTTTTTAGTCACTTTGCCCTACAAATATTAGAATAAAAAATGATCAAAAAGTCGCACGTATCCAAAAATGGTACCTATAAAAACTATAGCTCGTCCCGCAAAAAACAAGCCCTCATACAGCTCCGTCGACAAAAAAAATTAAAAGTTATGGTTCTCACAACTTGGCGACAGAAAAAATACATTCTTTTTACAAAAGTAATTTTATTGTGCAAAAAGTTGTAAAACATGAAAAAGTTCTATAAATTAGGTATCGCCGGGATCGTACTGACCCGCAGAATAAAGTTAACATGTAATTTATAACGCATGGTGAACGCTGTATACAAAAAACGAAAAAAGCTGTGCCAGAATTGCGTTTTTTGGTTTACCTGGCATCCCAAAAAATAGGATAAAAGGTGATCAAAAAGTTGCATGTACCCCAAAATGGTACCAATAATAACTACAGCTCGTCCCGCAACAAACCAGCCCTCATACCGCTACGTCTATGAAAAATAAAATTAGTTATGGCTCCAATAAGTCAGGAAATAAAAAAATATGCAGTTGTGCCCGAGGGGAACATTTCTTCTGTTTGAAGAGGCGATTTACCAAGGACCTAAAATTAGGGAACCAGGAAAGGGAGGGCCCAAACATATCCGCTGGAAGCGAGGGTGCCCGTATTATACCAGGACAACACTTCCCAGCAAAATTCCCCAAACTGCAAAGGCGCGGAGTGTGGACCAAAAGGGGGATAAGAAAGGACGCCATATATCAGTGCGACACTGGCCTGTGCAGAAAGGATTGTGTCACAGCGTAACACACATCTATGGATCATTTTATTGCTTTTTTTACCCCATTATTATACCACCTGACTATGCCCCTTATATACCCTGCCCGGCTTACATATGCCCCCACATTATAAACGGAAACACCAGTAAGACTCCAAACAAAACTACTACCAAGCAAAATCCACGCTCCAAAAGCCAAATGGCATTTCCTCCCATCTGAACCCTACAGCGTCCCCAAACAGCAGTTTCCTTCCACATATATGGCATTGTCATACCCGGTAGAACCCTTTTAGCAATTTTTGGGGTTTGTCTCTCCAGTGTCATAAGCTGGGCACGACATATTTGCTACTGAATGGCATATCTAGGGAAAAATATAAATTTTGAATTTGCACCATCCACAGCGCATTCATTTATGGAAAATACCTGTGGGGTGAAAATGCTCACTACACCCCTTAATAAATGCCTTGAGGGGTGCAGTTTCCATAATGGGGTCACTTCTCAGGGGTTTATTTTTATTATTTCACATCAGAGCCTCTGCAGTTGTGAACCAATCGTTTGTAAATCGCCAAATTAGGCCTCAATTTTAAATGGTACGCTTTCACTCCTGAGCCTGGTCGACTGTCCAGGCAAGAGATTAGGGCCACATGTAGTGTGTTTCTAAAACCAGGAAACCCAGCATAATAATTAGACAGCTGTCTTGTTATGATGGCACAAGCTGGGCACCACATATTGGCATATCTATGGAAAAAAAATCCCATTTTCACTCTGCAACATCGAGTGCACACCAATTTCTGCCAATCACCTGCAGGGTTAAAATGCTTACTACACCCCTAGGTAAATGCAATGAGGGGTGTAGTTTCCAAAATGGGGTCACTTCTGGGGGGTTTCCACTGTTTTGGGCCCACAGGCGCCCAGAAACCAATCCAGCAACATCTGCACTCCAAATGGCGGTCCTTCCCTTCTGAGCCCTGCCGTGTGCCCAAACAGCAGTTTATGACCATATATGGGGTATTGCCGTACTCGGGAGAAATTGCTTTACAAATGTTGGGTTCTTTTTTTTCCTTTATTTGTTGCGAAAATGAAAAAATTTGAGCTAAAGCTACGTCTTATTGAAGAAAAAGGATTGTTTTTATTTTCACTGCCCGAATTCTAATAAATTCTATGAAAAATCTGTGGAGTCAAAATGCTCACTACACCCCTAGAGAAATTCCTCAAGAGGTGTAGTTTCCTAAATGGTGTCACTTTTTGGGCGTTTTCATTGTTTTTTCCCCTCAGGGGCTTTGTAAATGTGACATGGCCTCCGCAAACCATTCCTGCTTAATGTGATCTCCAAAAGCCAAATAGCGCTCTTTCCCTTCTCAGCTTCGCCGTGTGTCCAAACAGCCGTTTATTACCACATGTGGGGTATTGTTTTACTCGGGAGAAATTGCTTTACAAATTTTATGGTGCATTTTCTTCTTCAGTCTTTGTGGAAATGAGAAAAAATTAGCTAAACCTACATTTTCTTTGAAATAAGTTAGATTGTCATTTTCAGGGCCTACTTCCAATAATTTATGCAAAAAACCTGTGGAGTCAAAACACTCACTATACCCCTAGATAATTTCCTCAATGGGTGTAGTTTCCGAAATGGGGTCACTTGTGGGGGTTATCCCCTGTTTTGTCCCCTCAGGGGCTTTGTAAATGTGACCTGGCCTCCGCAAACCATTCCTGCTAAATTTGAGCTCCGAAAGCCAAATAGCGCTCTTTCCCTTCTAAGCCCTGCCGTGTCTCCAAACAACCGTTTATTACCACATGTGGGGTATTGTTTTACTCGGGAGAAATTGCTTTACAAATTTTACGGTGCTTTTTCTCCTTTAGTCCTTGTGAAAATGAGAAAAAAAATCGCTAAACCTACATTTTCTTTGAAAAAATGTTGATTTTAATTTTCATGGCCTACTTCCAATAATTTCTGTAAAAAACCTGTGCGGTCAAAATGCTCACTGTACCCCTAGATAATTTCCTTGAGGTGTGTAGTTTCCCAGATGGGTTCACTTTTGGGGGATTTTGACTGTTTTGGAACCGCAAGAGCCCTTCAAACCTGACATGATGCCTAAAATGTATTCTAACAAAAATAAGGCCCCAAAATCCACTAGGTGCTCCTTTGCTTCTGAGGCCGGTGCTTCAGTCCAGTAGCATGCTAGGGCCACATGTGGGATATTTCCTAAAACTGCAGAAACTGGGCAACAAATATTGAGTTGCATTTCTCTGGTAAAACCTTCTGTGTTATAAAAAAAATTGTATTAAAAATGTATTTCTGCATAAAAATATGAAATTTGTAAATTTCACCTCTACTTTGCTGTAATTCCTGTGAAATGTGTAAAGGGTTAAGACATTTTCTAAATGCTGTTTTGAATACTTTGAGGGGTGAAGTTTTTAAAATGGGGTGACTTTTTGGGGGTTTCTAATATATAAGGCCCTCAAAGCCACTTCACAACTGAACTGGTCCCTGTAAAAATGGCCTTTTGAAATTTTCTTGAAAATGTGAGAAATTGCTGCTAAAGTTCTAAGCCTTGTGATGTCATAGAAAAATAAAAGGATGTTCAAAAAACAATGCCAAACTAAAGTAGACATATGGGGGATGTTAATTAGCAACAATTTTGTGTGGTATAACTGCCTGTCTTACAAGCAGATACATTTAAAATTGAGAAAAATGCTAATTTTTGCAATTTTTCGCTAAATTTTGGTGTTTTTCACAATTAAATACTGAACATATCGAGCAAATTTTGCAAGTAACTTAAAGTCCAATGTGTCACGAGAAAACAATCTCAGAATCGCTTGGATAGGTGAAAGCATTCCGGAGTTATTACCACATAAAGTGAAACATGTCAGATTTGAAAAATGAGGCTCGGTCAGGAAGGTCAAAAGTGGCTAAAGAGGGAAGGGGTTAATATCCTGTAAAATGTAATCCAGGGTCAATATTTACACATTGGTTGTGAAATATCTTGTCATTTGAGCAGGCTACCCTACTTCTTATAAGGTCCCCTGTAGGTATTGCCTAGATGGTGTGAGCTGGTTGACAGCTCCTAGCATTAAGGATGGTAGTGCCCGAAGAGGGTTCACAAAATTATTCCTTTTCTGTATTACAATTCCCCTGTAACATAATCTCAAAGAAGGTAACAGAATCCATGGATGCCGAGCCTGTAACATTGTAAATTAAATATATTGGTTTTATTGTATTCCATAAATGGTGGTACAGACGCCACATCACGACCCCTAAACAAAAAAAAAGTAATCGATGTATCGTCCATCCCACACAATCCACTCGTAAAAGGGATTATTGGCTGAAAAAATGTTGTTCTCCCACCATGTCATAAACAAATTGTCCATGGAGAGGGAGAATTTTGACCCCATCAGGGCGTCTTCTATCTGCAATAAAATAACACTATCAAGGCAGAAGTAATTATGTGAGCGCAGATACTCCACTCACATTAAAATAAATTCTTGTAGATATTTGGAATACCTGGTGTATTTCCGCAAATGGAATTCCATTGCCTTGATTGCCGGAATATGTGGTATGCAGGCAGGCCCGCCATCAGAAATTTCTGGGCTTCATACAGTCAGTGGAATCCATTTGAGGAAATACATCTGGGTCCCCCATTATTAGGGGATTTGGAGAGGTGGCAACGGAAAGTCGTGGGATGGGAGCAGGACGCAAAGTGCCAGGGACTCTGTGAGCGGGTGGAGGAGTAGGCTAAGAGAACGGAAGGTGGCCGAGGCGGGAGTTGGGCCAGAGTGGATATGACGCTTGACCGGGGTCTGGGGAGGGGAAGGGGAGAGAGACCGGTGGAAAGGGGAGTGAGGCCGGTGGGAAGGGGAGAGAGACCGGTGGGAAGGTGGGAGAGAAGGGGCAACATAAAAAAAAAATTAAACTGAATCTGCTGCTTTAAAACAGAGTCACTCACCAAGTTGCAGAGCTGGCCGCTGCTTCTGGCCCCTGCATGGGTCCCATTCCTTTCTACAAACCAATTACCACTGATCATAACCTTGAAGAGCGGCAGCTGCCCCCTTTATTTTACTTTTGTGGCCAGGCCCCTGACAGTAGTACCAGCAGTACTACCCTGATGGAAGGCCTGTTTGCAGGGGTACTAGCCAACTATGTCATAGATAACCCAAGTTTCAAGACCATGAAAAGTTATGGATTTTTGGCATCCCATGGAATATGGGAACAATAGGGAATTCTATCAGTAAGTATTCAGCCTGTTTCTTGGCTAATACTCCTAATCCAATTCCTTCTTCTAGCAGCTTTTTTAAAGGTTCTTTACATGTGGTGCTTGGTTTCGCCACAAGTTTGCGATATGTCGATTCATTGTCTAAAATGGTATGAACGTGTCTGGGATATAAACAGGAATCTAGAACAACTCCTGCTCCATGCACTACTAAGATTTGGAGGACACAGTTATATGCTGGATATATGGTGAGCACCTCTGTGTTTTCACCTTTAGCCCTTATGTGTATATAGTGAACCTTTTAGATGGTTAATCTTTACCCGCTAAGGTGGAAGGGTTGGTTCCAATGCCTAATTATGGTGGTGTCTGAGGAAATAAAGGTCCTTTTAGATGTCCCGATACTGACCATTAAAACCAGCGCCAATCGACGATACAGCGTATCACAAGGAGCAATCATCAGTAATGTATGGGGAAAACAATCGTTACTACACGAGACCCCGCACCGATCTGCCAGTCCAGCTGCCTCCGGGCACTGGACAACACTGCCGGAAGCAGATGGTTCCGACCACTGCATAGCGGCCGTTCAGCAGAACTGCAGCTCGGCCTCTATTCTTGTGTACCTTTTGTACCATTCGTGACCCGCTTAAAAACCTTTTACGATATGAATCTCAGTGTAAAAAATTCAAGTATCTAGTCTACAATAAAAAACAATGAGTGCTCTATACTTTTTATTAGCTTCAGTCACTTGCAGGCTGCACACCCATTAATTTCAATATAAAACAGAGTAGACTTTTATTTTTTGACGTGTCATTACATCTGTATATTATATGTGGAGTTGTTATTATACACCGTCTCTATGATCTGATGACGGGCATATTCTCCAAACTGCACCACCATGCTGCCCATACACTGACTGTATAGTCTGTCTCGCCAGCTAAGTCCTTGGTCTCCGTCATCTAATGTTGACGGATAACTGGCATCGCTGGACTCCACCGGCCGGTGAGTCTGCACCTTGTTCACACTCCTCGATGTAGGCCTGAGGCTCGTTCGCAAGTCAGACTGCTAGCTCTGCCCCCTAGATGTTAATATTGATGTTCAAGTCTTGACAGCTGATATTGATGTTCACAACCATTGGATAGTACATGGGGAAGTGATCTACAACCTTGATGTCTCTGTTCCTCAGCGGTTCATCCCTGATAAATGCATTTTATTTGTTGGCACTGCCGATGTAAAACCACTTGGTGGCCAGAATGGAGACGGCCCTTTCATTGGCTTTTCTGATATTACATGAGAAGCCTCCGCAGTGCAGTGTGGCCAGAGCTAGGCTGAGACTATATAAGTTCAGGTCTTACATGACATCATGGTTGATGGCATCTTTAAGAAATTCAACATGTCTGACTACAGCCTCCTTGTCCTCTGAGTTGACCAGATAGCTTGGGATCTGGAGGAGCATGGTCTTCATCAATTTTGGGTGGTTATGAGCCAGACAGCTGTAGATGGATTTCAGGTCATTGATGTTTGGAGAGATTTCCGTCCGGAAAAATCCCCGAATGTTGGCTCCTTTGATGTAGGAGAGGCAGCTCTGCAGAGATGAAGTACTGGCTGCTACTATCTCCTGGTTGTCACTATGTAATTTCAGGAGTAAAGTTGGTATACAGCTCCTGACTTTGTCTGTAAAATATCCAAATAGCGGAAGGCGGCAGCTCTCTGTCAGATCCCTTAACAGGTTTATGGCCGCAATCTGGACTTCTCCATCCGGATAGTCCATATGCTCCTGGGATATTTTAATGAATTGTCTACTGAGGACAGAAAGCTTCAGGCGTCTGATAATGGAGGACAGCGCCCTCAGTGCCGCCATGATGATCTTGATGCTGCTGGTTTTTGATAGTCTAAACTCCATGTGGGCAATGATCTTATTCTTGTAGCTCTCCACCAGTCTTGTAGCTCCGGTGGTGGCATTCCCCAGTGCCTCCATGGCGATGCTGCACAAGATGTTATCGTCCTCTTCTATGATCTTCAGCAGATGTTGGATTGCGCACTCTTGGTATTTCTGCTTTATAAGTCTTGGATGCTTCAAAGCCTCATTGAAGAACATAGCTGCTGTCATTTTGGCCTTTGGGTCCGCATTCTTCAGGGCATTGAGCAGAAACTGAAGGAAATCTTTTGTTATTTTCCTGCCAGATACCAGAGATGTCACAAGCATGTTCATCCCAATACGCTGCTTCTCTGTATCTTCCAGTTCCTTATTCTCCGCAGCAAATTGCTCCCTGTACTTTTCTAGGAGCTCGGCGTGAGGAAGGGTCTGTAACTCGTCATTGCCTGGCTCGGTCGGCTGGTTTTCCGATGATTCGGGTACAGTAAAGAATTCCAGGGCAACTTTGGTGGAGTCTTGAAGCTCAGCATGGACATCAGGCAACCAGGTGGAAATGTTGGCCTTCATGTTGCTTATGGCCTTCATAAGTTGCACTTTGCAGCTGCCACCCTTCACAATATATTCTTGGATGCTGCCGCATAAACGTCTTATAGCATAGCACAACGTCTCCTTAGATAGTTGGTCAGGAGCATTTTTGACCACTTGGCCCAGCACTGGCAGCATGTCCAAGATGTGTGGCATGATGACTGTAGCACACAGAGATGTCACTTCTGTCAAAGTGTCGACAATGGCAGCATTGAAATCCTCATAAACGATGTTGTATCTCAGTTCCCCGACCACCGCTTCAAGATGGAGGATGCTCAGCCAGACAATAACCTTCTTAGTCATGGCGTAGGAATAGTATTGTCCCTTCATGTACTCCACCTTCAAGTGCTCACATAGCACATTGATTATATATTCCTTCAGGTAGTGTGCCGCGTCTCTTCTGTACTGAATGACTCTGATGAAGAAGCGGCACATGGCGGCGTTGTATTGAGATGGTAACAGGCTACTCAGAATGGCTTTCTGAAAAACATCCGTATAAGTGAAGAGATCTTCAGCCACCTTCTCCTGGATGAAATAAGGGACACAGGCTCCTAAGACGTCTTCTTCCACCAAATCCCAGGTGTCCAAAGCATTTCTGAGCTCTTCATTTGTGTCCACACAGAATGTCTGATGTTTTCTATTCATGATCTTCATATCCACAAATCTGCTGAGGCGAGAAATCATTGTGTGGTTACTTGTTTCTAAATCATCTTCCAAAAAGAAAATAGATTCTAGACTTCTCTGTCCTCAATTATCAGCCCCCTCCCCAATAAACATGTGATAACTGCATGAAGAGCGCCCTCCCAAGGCAGAGACAGGACAGTGCAGCCAGAGGAGACAGCGGCACTCCTCTACACTGCGCCCTCTGGTGGTGTAAGAATTTAAAGGTTTCAGAAAATGAAAGCCACATATAAGGTTATATGTAATATTATATAGGGTATTTTATTTGGGTAAATCAAAGATGGAGGATCATGGGTATAGTTGCGTTTCTTAATGAAATGTGTCTCATCAGTTTGCAAGATTCCTATTGTTTACCCTGATTCTCACAATAAATGACCCCGAGGTTCACAGGTATCTCTTACAGGTGCTAACCAGTAGTGTGAACCCAGTCTTACCCATGGACAAACTCAGGATGTCTTAAATGCTAAAGGTGGTTGATAAGTGGCACCAGTATTCTATATCCGCATGTTACATGAGGGGGGGAGTTCTTTTTATCAGGAAGGTCACACTATTTGTCTCTAAGAGGGGCAGACAAGGGGGCATAAAAGACCCAAGCATGACATGAGGGCAGCCACTTGGGAGGCCACTTGAGGAGGGACATACTGGAAAGGAGACTTCCTGGACTGTGGGGAGACCATGGATGGTAACTATAACCTGTCATGTAATTGTTGATGATAAGGAAAAAGTGTCTCTGTAAAGTTCCTTGTTTATGGCTGTCGCTATGTACAAATCTCCATAGAAGTCTCAGAATAACTAACAGTCATTTCACTCTTTATACAATATACATTTTCATACACTCAATCTTGTATTTCATTTATTGCGCCTGACCTTAGAATCTAACCCAGTAAGATGGTGAAAGAGAAACATTCTTACAGTGGCAGCACATGGAACTCGCTGCAATACTTCACAAGAAACATTCTACATGTTCTCCTCTTACCTCTGAATCGTGGATCTGAAGCTTCTGGATAAAGCAAGATTTCTAGAAGTCACAGGACTCAAGAAAAAGTCAAGTGAGAGCGACGTACCAAAAAGCAAGAAACTATTGGTCTATAGCGGCTCAACAGGTTGTGACTGATCTGCAGCTTTTATAGAGAAGGTGAATTATGACATCACTGATGACCTCACACTTACCTTACATTCTAACACACATCAAATGTTTTTTGTTTTTTTTCACATATCTTTATTGAATTTCAGTAATAAAAACATTACAACATTTCAATATCCAGTGATTATAAATATCATAATGCTCAACAATTTATCTGCACAATTTACATCAGGCAACATATATCTCCCCAATCCCATCCCCCTCCCACCCCAAAGATCATTAAGTACCATAAAATTATAACCTTCTTATGATAAAATAATAATTATACCTTCCTATAGAACACCAATCAATTCCATATCCCCAATATTTCCTCCCACTTTTTTATACAATTTTTCTTGTCTGCTCTTATTTTCTCATATTCTTTAATTGTCTTAACCAACTTCAACCAATCCATAACAATTCGGGATTTACCAGCCATCCAATTTCTTGCAATTATTATTTTTGCGTAAAAGAGAACATTAACCCCTTTGTGCACCGTGACATGCTATTACATCCGGGTGCGGGTGGTGATGTTTAGAGTGCGCTCCATATGCTGCGTGTGTCGGCTGTGTTTTACAGTGGACACCCGGGACTAACAGTCGGGAGCAGTGATCGTGCTGTTCCTAGCTGTTTAACCCCTCAAATGCTGCGGTCGATCGCGAGCATCTGAGGCATTGAAAAAAAGGGGGGCGGCCCCCTCTGACATTTCATCACCCCCCCAGTTAGATCAGGGGGTGACAATGATTGTAATGGCAGCTCATGGGCCTAATGATGGCACCCAGAGCTGCCTTCACTTAACTTAAGCCTGTAAAAATGACAATATACTGCAATACGTTAGTATGATCGCTGGTTCAAATCCCATAGGGAGGCTAATAAAGTGTGTAAAAAAAAGTGCTAAAAAGTTTTTAGTAGTGAAAAAAATTAAAAACAAATAGTTAAAAAAACCTTTTCCATTTTCCCCCTAAAGTAATGTAAAAAATAAAAAAAGTAAACAAAATTGGTATTGCTACATGCGTAAAAGTCTGAACTATTACAATATAGCGTTATTTAATGGGAGGCGCGAGAACAGCACCGGCGGACGTCATTGCTCATCAGCGCATGGGTCGGCAGCCCGCGCTGATGCGCTCCCCTTCCCCGCTCCCCTCTTAGACGATAGGGATACAGCGGTGGGGGGAGAGCTGTTGATGTCTGCCCCTGCTGTAATAAAGCAGAGGGCTTCGGGGGGAGCGGCGGCTGCTCAGGCTAGGTCACCCCGCTGCTCCCGTAGAACTCGCCCACCAGAGCGCCTTAGTCCAGACATGGCCCCGCGGGCCCGGCGTCGCAGGGGGAGCCCTTCAAGGGACGCTGCAGGCCAGGCTGCTGGGACGGGCGCTTCCTCCCAGGGCCTGCGTCCTGGCAGGAATCCCCAGCCGCGACGGGGCTCGGCGGTTACCAAGGAGTCGCAGGCCGGGCTCCATGTCACACCCCCGCCTTCAGCTGCTGTGTTCGGAGGGCAGTAGACGGCCGCCCCGCATGGTGATGTTCTGGCCAGGGGGCAGGCTTCCTCGAGAGCATCGGTGAGGACGCCAAGATCAGCGAAGACGACGAGGCAACAGGTCCGGTCGGAAGTCTGGGTCCCTGCGGTCGGGCGGCAAGTTGCCGGCCCATCGGTCAGCGTGCCGGGACCCCCGTGTCGTAGATGTCGGTGCGAGTACCAGTCGGCGGCGAGAGAGGATTTGGAAGATTGAGAGCTGGATGAGTCGCATCGCGGTCAGGATTTTCCGGCTGGCGGGAATACAGCGCCTGGGCAGCCTGGTGAGTGTGTAACTCCTACGTTACCGTATCCAGCAATTTTCATGTCGGGTGTTGGGGGTGGGTCAGCGAGCGGGGTAGCGGCTGTCGGTAGTGGCGTTGCCGGGCGCGATGGTTTAACAGATTTAGTGGGTTGGTGGCGCGAGCTAGTCGGGCGCTTAAATAGGACAGCGGCGCCGGTAGCGCCGGCGGGGTCTCCTGTGTTGGTATGGGAAGCGCCTCGTGAGGTACAGTCGCGGTCCATGGTCGGGGAGGTCCCGGGGGTGGCAAAGGAAGCGGTAGCAGTGTCGGTCCAAACCGAGGCGCTGAAGGATGGGGATAGGATTCGGCTTGATGATCGCGCTCGGGGCGAGGTTTACGTCTGTTTCGAGGGCCCGTTAGGGGCTCACCTGAAGCAAGAGGTACGCAAACGGATTTGGAAGGATGAATACTTGGAGATATTTTCTCTTCTGCCGCTTGCAAAGTTCAATTTGGATAAGGGCAAGCGGGACGAGAGTAAGAAAGAGGAAGAAGAACGCCGGCGGTATAGGCTTATCCCGCAGACCTTCGCCAACTGGTCGCAAGCTTTCGCTATTTTGGCAAGCGTGATCGGGGAAAAGGCGCCGGAAAATTGCTCGGCGTTGTTTTGTTACTTTGATGCCATCGGGGAGGCCTATCGGGCGTACAGGGGCCAGGCGTGGTTGCGGTATGATGAGCAATTTCGCCAGCGGAAAGCGGTCCGGACGGCGATCCGGTGGGATCAAAAGGATATTGCGTTGTGGTTGCAGGTTACGGCGCAGGCTAAGCAGTCCTTTCCCGGGAGTGTTGGCCAAGGGGGCCAGTCTAGTCAATCCGGGCAAGGTTCCGGGTCAAAACTGGGGTTCTGCTGGCAATTCAACGATGGCCAGTGTAAGTTCGGGGCCACCTGTAAATTTAAGCATGTCTGTTCGGAGTGCAATGGCTCCTCACACGGGGCCTCAAAATGTATGCGGAAGGGTAGGCGGTCAGGCCCTCAGTCCGCTTCAGTTGGTCAAGGGGCGGTCGCCGGTGAGGGTGGAAAGGATGCCCCCGTATCTAAGTGAGTATCCGGATAGGGTTGCGGCCACGTTAATTTACGAGGGGTTTTTGTTTGGTTTTGTTATCCCCCCCCCCTCCATATGAGGTTCCGGTGACACGGCGCAACCTTAAGTCAGCTTATCTGCACTCGGCGGTCGTTTCAGAAAAGCTTTTGAAAGAGGTGTCTTTGGGTCGGATGTCCGGTCCTTTTGATGAGCCGCCGATTGAGAATCTAGTGGTATCACCCTTGGGAGTTGTGCCAAAGCGGAAGCCTCACAAATTCCGGTTGATACAGCATTGGTCGTTTCCCAGGGGAGCGTCGGTGAACGATGGGATAGATCACGAGTTATGTTCGGTTATTTACACTTAGTTTGACAAAGCGGTGGCGTTAGTGCGGGAGGCGGGGCCTGGTGCGTTGTTGGCAAAAACTGACATTGAGTCGGCCTTTCGCTTGCTGCCGGTACATCCAGATAGCCAACGGCTGTTGGGTTGCTTCTGGAACGGGGGGGTTTTATGTTGATAGGTGTCTTCCAATGGGGTGCTCCCTTTTTTGCGCATACTTCGAGGCGTTTAGTAGCTTCGTGGAGTGGGTGACGAAGGGTGTGGCCGGGGTCGATTCCTTAATACATTATCTTGATGATTTTTTGTGCGTAGGCCCTAGCGGGTCCCCGGTTTGCGGGAATTTATTGTATTCCTTGCAGAAGGTTGCGACGGATTTCGGATTCCCTTTGGCGCCTGGAAAGACAGAGGGCCCGGTATCTACCATCTGTTTTTTGGGGATCCAAATTGATTCGGTGGCAATGGAGTGCAGGCTGCCTGAGGATAAATTATTGCCATTGCGACAGGAGGTCAGGCGGGCTTGTCAATTGAAGAAGATCACGTTGCGCGATCTTCAGTCGCTGCTTGGAAAGTTGAACTTTGCCTATCGAATTATGCCAATGGGTAGAGTTTTTAGCAGGAGGTTGGCGTCAGCGATGGCGGGGATTCGGGCGCCCCATTATTTTGTGAGGATTGGTGGGGATCACAGGGCGGACCTGCGGGTCTGGGATGAGTTCCTTGGGCAGTATAATGGTAGATCATTGTGGATGTCACAGGTACAGGAGATGGGAGAGTTGGAACTGTTTACTGACGCGGCAGGGTCTGGTGGTTTTGGCGCGTATGCAGGAGGACAATGGTATTGCTGATGCTCTTTCTCGCTCGCAGTGGGATCGTTTTCGGCAAATGGCACCGGGAGCGGAGCTGGTCGGTTTGGCTTGCCCGGAACATCTCTGGGGTCTGATTTCGGTCCCGTGGAACGGTTGATTGAAAGGTTATTGGCTAGCGAGACGTGGAGCGCTTATTCGGCGTGTTGGCAGCAGTGGGAGGAGTGGGTAAGAGTGTTGGGTAACGTCAGCACGGTGCAAGACAGGTTGGTGGCGTTATTGTACTGGTTGGGGGATGCTGTGGAGGCGGGGTTTTCCCCGGCAAAAGTGAATCGTTTTGTTGCTGGTTTGGCGTTTGGATTCAAATTACGGGGTTTCCAGGATGTGACCAAACATTTTTTAGTACGGCAAGCTTTAAAAGGTCTGCGTTGGGGTAGGGCGGTAGAAGATCAGAGGCGACCCGTTTCTTTTTCCCTGCTTGGGTTGTTGGGTGCATCGCTGGGGGCTGTTTGTAATTCGCCTGATGAGGTAGTTTTGTTCCGGTTGGCTTTTTCCCTCGCGTTTTTCGGAGCACTCAGAATTGGGGAGTTGGTTTCTCCTAGTGCGGCTAGAGCTGGGGGATTGCGGCAGGCTGATGTGGGTCTATATGAGGATAGATTTGAGTTGTTTTTGCAGCGGTCCAAGACTGATCAAGCAGGTCGGGGTAAGCGGATAGTGTTGTTTGCCCTCCCAGGGTCGGCAATGTGTCCAGTCGCTTGTATGGCGGTTTTTAAGCCACTGGTTGGGGGGCCTGAGGCGCCATTGCTCCGTCATAATAATGGCTCGTTTTTGTCCAGGTATCAATTTGGTGCAGTGTTTAAAAAATGCTTGACTGCGGTTCGGCGTAGGGCAGGGTATTACTCGTCTCACTCGTTCAGGATTGGCGCTGCTACTGAAGCGGGGCGGTGGGGGCTGGATGACGAGGGTGTGCGGCGCATAGGCCGGTGGGAGTCCAATAGGTTTCGGACTTATGTGCGCCCTCATTTGTTGTGAGTCGGTCAGGTGTTTTGATTGTTTGACATGTGCGGTTTTGTTTCTCTTTTCAGATCATCAACCTTGCTTAGTGTGGATTTTAGGACATTCTTTTGTGCACTGGGGGGCATTGCGGGCGCACGTTCGCCCAGATGGCCGCCAGCTTCGCATTCCGCGGCACGATGCGGTTGTACACTGGCTGGGCTTCCGAGGTATGTTGTGGAGCCGGGTACTTGCTGAGTTTCAGACATACTCTCAGTTAGACAGGGTTCCGGAGGTTCTGGTGTTACATGTGGGGGGGAATGACCTGGGTGTGCGCCCGTTTCGCGAGTTAGTGCGGGATATTAAACACGATCTATTGAGTTTATGGGTATCTTATCCTCAACTGGTGATTGTTTGGTCGGACATCGTTCCGAGGAAGTTTTGGCGTTTGGCAAGATCGGTCGAAAGGGTTAACAAAGCCTGCATTAAGGTAAACCGGGCGGTGTCACGTTTTGTTGCTAAGAACGGGGGCATTTGTGTTCGTCACAAGGATTTGGAGTCAGGGGTCGGTAATTATTGGAGAAGTGATGGGGTACATTTGACCGAGGTTGGAATTGATATGTGGAGCCTGGCTTTAGCAGAAGGAATTGAGAGGGCGGTGGTGGTTTGGAGGGACTCACAGGCTTGAGGTGGTCAAGGCCTGTTTCGCTGTGGCGGGGGGAGTCCTTGAGGTTGGTCAGTACAAAATGGTGGGGGGGTCGCATCGGGGGTATGCGTCCCCCAAAATGGTACATCATTTGAAGACTTCATAGGGTGTTATCTCTTTGAAGTGGTCTTCTGGTGGTTGGAGCCATCTGCAGGGGTGAGCGGTGCTTCCGAGCTGGTTTACGACTGGAGGTAAATAGTTGGTGGTGGTTTGCAGATGGCTAATTTAAAGGAAATCGGAAAAAATGGCTTCAAGGACTTCCCCTGCTCTGTTTAGTGTTAATTGACCCACGTTGGGTCATGTGAATTATAGTAGGAATTCTCTGGTCGAGAGTTATCCGAATGTTTCGGATTAAATTGCATTTAATTTATGTTAAATAAATAAACGGCTGCTGTAGCCATTTCACATCCAACCTCGGTTGTCACGTGTCTTTATTGGGAAGGGGGCGAAAGAAGGGGAATAAAGGTAAAATGGTTAATCAGCACATGACTCTACTTAGGCTAGTCAAGCAGAGGCTGGACGGCAGCACGGAGGGCTTAACGGGAAGCCTCCATGACTGCCGTAGGAGGGAGGGTTCAACCAATAGGAAGACAGGTGGGTGAAGTAGGAGGGGGAGTGGGCAGGAGCCGGGGTGTGGTAACTGTTCCTCCCGCTGTTTTCGGCATTGAGCCGGAAGCAGCGGGAGGAGAAACAAGAAAAATTAGTTCCCACCCACCCGCCCTGAATTAGGTCCAGTTATGAGATCAGGGTGTGGGTTTATCTGTTTTCGTGTTTTGAAGTATGCTTATGTAACTTGTGTTTGTTTTATTTCTTTTAAGCAGGTCCGGGTGTCATGGCAGCTGGCGGGGGGAGTCCTTGAGGTTGGTCAGTACAAAATGGTGGGGGGGTCGCATCGGGGGTATGCGTCCCCCAAAATGGTAGATCATTTGAAGACTTCATAGGGTGTTATCCCTTTGAAGTGGTCTTCTGGTGGTTGGAGCTATCTGCAGGGGTGAGCGGTGCTTCCGAGCTGGTTTACGGCTGGAGGTAAATAGTTGGTGGTGGTTTGCAGATGGCTAATTTAAAGGAAATCGGAAAAAATGGCTTCAAGGACTTCCCCTGCTCTGTTTAGTGTTAATTGACCCACGTTGGGTCATGTGAATTATAGTAGGAATTCTCTGGTCGAATTCCTAAAAGAGTTATCCGAATGTTTCGGATTAAATTGCATTTAATTTATGTTAAATAAATAAATGGCTGCTGTGGCCATTTCACATCCAACCTCGGTTGTCACGTGTCTTTATTGGGAAGGGGGCGAAAGAAGTGGAATAAAGGTAAAATGGTTAATCAGCACATGACTCCACTTAGACTAGTCATGGTTTGCGGAGGCCATGTCACATTTACAAAGCCCCTGAGGGGACAAAAGAGTGGAAACCCCCCACAAGTAACCCCATTTTGGAAACTACCCCCATTGAGGAAATTATCTAGGGGTATAGTGAGCATTTTGACCCCACAGGTTTTTTGCAGAAATTATTGAAATTAGGCCCTGAAAATGTAGGTTTAGCTAATTTTTTCTCATTTCCACAAGGACTGAAGGAAAAAAAAGCAGCACAAAATTTGTAAAGCAATTTCTCCCGAGTAAAACAGTACCCCACATGTGGTAATAAACGGATGTTTGGACACACGGCAGGGCTTAGAAGGGATGGAGCGCCATTTGGCTTTTGGAGTTCACATTTAGCAGGAATGGTTTGCGGAGGCCATGTTGCATTTACAAAGCCCCTGAGGGGACAAAACAGTGGAAACCCCCCCCCACAAGTGACCCCATTTTGGAGACTACCCCCATTGAGGAAATTATCTAGGAGTATAATGAGCGTTTTGACAACACAGTTTTTTAGCAGATATTATTGGAAGTAGGCCCTGAAAATAAAAATCTAAATTTTTTTCAAAGAAAATGTAGGTTTAGCTAATTTTTTCTCATTTCCACAAGGACTGATGGAGAAAAAGCACCGCAAAATTTGTAAGGCAATTTCTCCCAAGTAAAACAATACCCCACATGTGGTAATAACCGGCTGTTTGGACACACGGCAGGGCTTAGAAGGGAAAGAGCGCTATTTGGCTTTTGGAGATCACATTTAGCAGGAATAGTTTGCGGAGGCCATGTCACAATTACAAAGCCCTGAGGGGACAAAACAGTGGAAACCCCCCCCACAAGTGACCCCATTTTGGAGACTACACCCATTGAGGAAATTATCTAGCGGTATAATGAGTATTTTGAAACAACAGTTTTTTGCAGAAATTATTGGAACTAGGCCCTGAAAATAAAAATCTACATTTTTTCAAAGAAAATGTAGGTTTAGCTAATTTTTTCTCATTTCCACAAGGACTGAAGGAGAAAAAGAACCACAAAATTTGCAAAGCAATTTCTCCCGAGTAAAACAATACCCCACATGTGGTAATAAGCGGCTGTCTGGACACACGGCAGGGCTTAGAAGGGAAAGAGCGCTATTTGGATTTTGGAGATGACATTTAGCAGGAATGGTTTGCAGAGGCAATGTCACATTTGTAAAGCCCCTGAGGGGACAAAACAATGAAGACGCCCAAAAATTGACTTCATTAAGGTAACTACACCTCTTGAGGAATTAATCTAGGGGTGTAGTAAGCATTTTGACAGCACAGATGTTTCATAGAATTTATTAGAATTGGGCAGTGAAAATAAAAACAATCCTTTTTCTTCACTAAGACATAGCTTTAGCGCAAAATGTTTCATTTTCCCAACAAATAAAGGAAAAAAAGAACCCAACATTTGTAAAGCAATTTCGCCCAAGTACGGCAATACCCCATATGTGGTCATAAACTGCTGTTTGGGCACACGGCAGGGCTCAGAAGGGAAAGAGCGCCATTTGGAGTGCAAATGTTGCTGGATTGGTTTCTGGGCGCCTGTGGGCCCAAAACAGTGGAAACCCCCCGGAAGTGACTCAATTTTGGAAACTACACCCCTCAATGCATTTTAGTAAGCATTTTAACTATGTAGGTGTTTTGTAGAATTTAGTGTGCACTCGATGTTGTAGAGTGAAAATGGGATTTTTTTCCATAGATATGCCAATATGTTGTGCCCAGCTTGTCATCATAACAAGACAGCCCTCTAATTATTATGCAGTGTTTCCCGGATTTAGAAACACCCTACATGGGGCACTAATCTTTTGCATGGACATTCGACCAGGCTCAGGAGTGAAAGTGTACCATGTAAAATTGAGGCCTAATTTGGCGATTTACAAAGTATTGGTTCACAACTGCAGAGGCCCAGATGTGAAATAATAAAAAGAAACCCCTGAGAAGTGACCCCATTTGGAAACTACACCCCTCAAGGCATTTTCACCCCACAGGTCTTATCCATAAATGATTCCCTAGATATGCCATTTCAGTAACAAATATGTCATGCCCAGTTTCTGCCACACACACCCCAAAAATTGTTAAAAGGGTTCTCCCGGGTATGAAGATGCCATATATGTGGAAGTAAATTGCTGTTTGGGCACATTGCAGGGTTCAGAGCGGAGGGAGCGCCATTTGGCTTTTGGAGAGCAGATTTTGCTTGTTAGTAGATTTGTTTGATTATTGCTGGTGTTTCCATTTATAATGTGGGGGTACATGTAATCTGGGCAGAGTACATCAAGGGCATAGTCAGGTGGCATGATAATGGGGTAAAAAAACAATAAAATGATCCATAGATGAGTCCTTTCTTATCCCCCTTTTGGTCCAGACTCCGCACCTTTGCAGTTTGGTATAATACGGGCACCCTCGCTTCCAGCAGATATGTTTGGGCCCTCCCCTTCCTGGTTCCCTAATTTGAGGGCCCTGATAAATCGTATCTTGAAACAGATGAAATGTTCCCCTCTGATCTGCACAACTGCATGTTTTTATTTCCTGACTTATTGGAGCCTTAACTAATTTTATTTTTTCATAGACGTAGTGGTATATGAGGGCTGTTTTTTTTGCTGGACGAGCTGTAGTTATTATTGGTACCATTTTGGGGAACATGCAACTTTTTGATCACCTTTTATCCTATTTTTTGGGAGGCCAGGTAAACAAAAAAATTCAATTCTGACATAGTTTTTTTAGTTTTTTTTATACAGCGTTTACCAAGCATTATAAATTACATGTTAACTTTATTCTGCGGGTCCGTACGATTCTGGCGATACCTAATTTATAGTTTTTATAGGTACCATTTTTGTATACGTGCAACTTTTTGATCACTTTTTATTCCAATATATGTAGGTCAAAGTTTTCAAACTTTTTTTTTCACTTTTTTTTCCACTTTTTTTTCCACTTTTTCTCAAGTCCCACTAGGGGACTTGACGGTCCAACTCTCAGCTTTATTTTTTTCCTACGTAGTGCAATGTATTAGATCTGTCAGTTATTCACTGACAGCAAGCCGATTGGGCTTCGCCTCCCGGCAGGGCCTAATCGGCTTCCGTAATGGCAGAGCAGGAGGCCATTGTGTCTCCTGTTGCCTAAGCAGCAGTCGCCAGTCCTGATTGCCTGTCAGGGCTGGCGATCTGCTAGCAACCGCTAAGATGCAGCAATCGCTTTCGATTGCTGCATCAAAGGGGTTAATGGCAGGGATCGGAGCTAGCCAAGGTGCAGATGTGACATTCAGGTTAGGGATTTGCAGTATTGAAGTTGTATTGTGCTCCCCTTGGAGCACTGTGCAAAGGCAAAACTCCTTTATTGGAATGATGTGTAGATGGTTGGTACTCTATTTGGGTGCGCAGGCTTACTTTGTTGTGTTCTCACTTGGCTATGTCGGCATTAATGAGTGAAATGTATACAGTACCTTAGGAAAATACATTGTGAGAAAAAGATGATAACAGGAGCGCTCCCTAGAGTAATACCTTGAAAAAAAAATGTAAACTAGTCTTCTCACCTTGTGAACCCCTTGGTTTTTTTCGTTATCAAAATTTTTTATTCGAAAATAAACAGAGCAGATAAAACAGTACACAAAATTGCAAAAGTTGGCACGCAGTGCAATACAATAAAGTCAAACTGTAAGAAATGTTACAGAAACATATGAGTAGTTGTAGAAGGTAGCCTCCCAAACATCAAAAGAATAGGAAGTAAAATAATAAAATCTAATGGTAAGTAACAATACCATAACCACAGCAAAAGTAGTGCAATATTTAGGGAAACCAGTCCCAAAAACGATTAGTAATGACACGGTTAAGTGCAAATTCTAACACAAAGTTACATAAACACAAGACAGCAAAGGGGAACACATACGGACAAAAGCACACAGAATTTGGCGAGATGAGTGTTCAATAGAGGCCATCCAACCAAAGAGGCAGATCAGGACCCCCCCGGAATCCGGACCATACTGACCAAGTTCGAACAAAAATCTCGGGCTTACCACGATCAGCAGACATCAGCTCCTCCATCCTCATAATCCCATTCAGCTCCGTTACCCATTCCTCCAAAGAAGGCACAGTACTAGACTTCCAATGACGTGGAATTACCGTTCTAGCTGCAGTCAGAAAATGTCTAAAGATCCCGTTTTTGAGGTATGGGAGTGATCCAGGAATCATGGAAAGCAATCCAACAGAAGGTGAGGTAGGAACGTCAGTGCCAAAAAGCTTATTGCCAAGATTAAAAAAAAATTCCCAGAAGGGACGGAGCTTGGGGCAATCCCACCAAATGTGCAACATGGTTCCAGGAGCCTCCCCACACCTCCAGCAAGCTGCAGACACATCAGGAAATATCCTATGTAGAAAGGAAGGACAGCGGTACCATCTGGTAAGGATTTTATACTTTTTCTCCTGAGCAAAACAGGAAGTCGGTAACTTATGAGCCAGGAAGAAAGAAGTTCCCCACTCCTCCTCAGAATATTGAACCCCCATTTCCTCATCCCTAGCTGTGGTGAATGTTAACTGAGAGGAGGAGTAACCAGGTTGGAGGATCCCATGTAAATAGGACAGCACATGAGAAGGAGCAGAAGTCAAAGACAGATAATGTTCCAGAGGAGTCTTACCCTGTAGCAACACAAGACAGTCACCCATGGAACGTAGCTCAAAATAGTACCACCATATTGATCGTCTCCCCGGGCAGGCCTCAGAAACAGCAGCAAGCGACAAAATTGCACCGTCAGGTGTAAGGGTCTGAGCCAAATATCCGCCATCCTGTCTCCCCCAACAGAGGAATGTGTCCACACCCACCGCCGGAGGGAAGGAAGGATTATCAAACAGAGGAGTCAAAGGACCCGGACGGTGAGCAATGTCCAGGGCACCAATGATCCGCTCCCATACCACAAGAAAATGACGTGTGAGGAAAGGCAGAGAGGACGTTGGTCGCTGTACACCAGACAACCAAGGTAAAGAGGACAAGGCAAGAGAGGACATATTATTCACGATTCGCACCCATTGCTTACCCGCAGCCGCACGGTACCAATCCACCAACCTCATGAGGATCGCAGCATGATGGCAGCGCTTAAAGTCCGGCAAGCCCGCACCTCCCTCCACCTTGGGCCTACTGAGAATAGAATATCTAATCCGAGGCCGAGAAGAGCAGACAAATGTGTGGGGATATATATCCCTAAATATTTTAAAGATGCAGTTACCCACTTAAACGGGAAAACCCGAGCGAGATGAGCAGCTAGAGGGGCGTCCAGAGATACATTCAGCACCTCCAATTTAGAATAATTGACCTTGAAGTTACTCAAGTGACCAAATCGCTCAAACTCCCCAGTCAAAGATGGCAAAGAAATCATAGGAGTCGTAAGGTACACTAGAAGATCATCAGCGTACAGTGCTAACTTGTGATGCTGAGCACCAACACATATGCCCTTAATGCTAAGGTTAGTCCGCAGTGCCACAGCCAGGTGTTCCATGACTAACACATATAACAGAGGCGAAAGTGGACACCCCTGTCTTGTTCCATTTGTAATAGACAAAAAATCAGACAAAAGACCATTAACCCCTTCCCGCACCTTGACGTTAATGCACGTCAATGTGTGCAGTCACTTCGCGCATCTTGACGTGCACTAACGTCAGTGCTTTGACAGTTAACCGCCGCGCGGCGCTACATCTCAGCGGCAGTTAACTGTGCAGGGTGTCAGCCCTGCTCTCCCCGTTGCCGATCAGCGGCCTGTCGCCGCTGAAATCGACAATTAACCCCTTCGATGCGGTGGTCGATTGCGATCACCACATTGAAGAGGTTTACAGCGGATCGGCAGCCCCCCACATGCATTTGCGGGGGCTGGCGATCCTTATCACGGCAACCAGAGGCCAGACAATGACCTCCGGGTTGCCATGTACGGAAGCCTCGGAGGATCAGCCTCCGGCCGGTCCTCCGATGCTTCCTGTTAGTGTGACTGTCACGTCACAATGACAGTTAGAACACATTACACTACGTGTGTAGTGTAATGTGTTTCAGCAGCGATCAGAGCTGCAAGTCTAAGTGTCCCCTAGTGGGACAAGTGAAAAAAGTAAAAAAAAGATATTAAAAATGTTTTTAAAAAGTGTAAAAATAAAAGTTAGAAGTGACATAAACAAAGAAAGCTTTTTTTCCTATAATAAGTCTTTTATTATAGGAAAAAAATTAACACGTTAAAAAAAGAACACATATTTGGTATCACCGCGTTCGTAACGACCCCAACTATAAAACTGTAATATTATTTTTCCTGCACGGTGAACACCGCAAAAAAAAATAAACGAAAAACAGTGCCCGAATCACAATTTTTTGGTTACCACCCCTCCCAAAATATACAATAAAAAGTGATCAAAAAGTCGCATGTACGCCAAAATGGTACCAATACAAACTACAATCCGTCCAGCAAAAAAACAAGCCCTTACACTGCGTTTTTGACTGAAAAATAAAAAAGTTGTCGCTCTCAGGATATGGTAACACAAAAAATAATTAATTTTATAAATAAGTGATTTTATTGCACAAACGCTGCAAAACATAAAAAAATTATATACATCTGGTATCGCCGTAATCGTACCTTCCCGCAGAATAAAATATAATTGTAATTTATAGCCCAGGGTGAACGCCATGAATAAAAGAATAAAAAACATTGTCAGAATTGATGGTTTTTGGTCACTTTGCTTGCCAAAAAATGGAATAAAACGTGATCAAAAAAATTTCTGGTACCCCAAAATGGTACCAATGAAAACTACAGATTGTCCCTCAAAGAATAAACCCTCACACAGCTCCGGTGGAGAAAAAATAAAACAGTTCTGGCTCCCAGAATATGGCGATGCAAAATGTGCAGAGTGTCCAAAAGCGGATAAGATTGGGCGCCATTTATCAGTGCGACACATATCTGCGGATAATTATTTATTTACTGCATTATTATACCCTCTTATTATACCCTGATGTACCCCGCACAGATAACATTTACCATGATGTACTCCGCACAGATAACATATGCCCCCACATTATAAACTGAAACACCAGTAAAACCCCAAACAGAACTACTACCAAGCTACATCTGCGCCCCAAAAGCCAAATGCCGCTCCCTCCCTTCTGAGCCCTGCAGCATGCACAAACACCAGTTTACGTCCATAGATATGGCATCGCCATACCCGGGAGAACCCGGTTAATATTTTATGAGGTATTTGTCTTCAGTGGCACAAACTGGGCATAACATGTAGTGCACTAAAATGGCATATGAGTGGAAAATTGTAATTTTCATTCTGCACCATCCGCTGCACATTAACCCCTGCGCGCACCACGACATAGCATGTCGTAGTGTGGGGGGTGATGTATGGAGCGTCTCACGTGAAAAATAAAGCATTTAAAACGGCAAAATCACTGTTTTTTGGTCACCTTGGCTCTACCTAAAAATGTAATAAAAAGTGCTCAAAAAGTTGTATGTACCAAAAAATGGTACCAATAAAAACGACCGCTCGTCCCTCAATAAATAAGCCCTCATCCCGCTCTATTGACTGAAAAATAAAAAAGTTGTGGCTCTTGGAACGCGGAGAGGAAAAAACTAAAAAGGAAAAGAAAAAAATGGATCAGTCCAGAAAGGGTTAATTACTTTCTAATGAAAAACCATTTATGCCCACACGTGGGGTATTGCCGTACTCGGGAGAAATTGCTTTACAAATGTTGGGCAGCTTTTACCCCCTTTATCCTTTGTGAAATTGAAAAAATGCAACATTTTAGTGGAAGAAATGTCGATATTCATTTTCACAGCCTAATTCTAATAAATCCTGCAAAAGACTTGTGGGGTCTAAATGCCCACTATATCTATATCCCTAGATAGACTCTTTAAGTGGTGTAGTTTCCACTTTTGGGGGGTTTCCACTGTTTTGGCCTCTCAGGGGTTTTGCAAATGCGACATGGCACCCAAAAACCATTTCAGCTAAATTTGAGCTCCAAAAGACAAATAGCGCTCCTTCCCTTCTAAGACCTGCTGCGGGTCCAAACAGCAGTTTATTACCATATGACATATTTCCGTAATCGGGAGAAATTGTTTTACAAATGTTGGGGTGCTTTTTCTCTTTTATTCCTTGTAAAAATTAAAAATGGCTACCTTTTTTCAGAAAAAAAGTAGATTTTTACCTTTACAGAATAATTCCAGTGAATTCAGCAAAACAACTGTGGGGTCAAAATGATAACTTTACCCTTAGAAAAATTCCTTGATGAGTGTAGTTTCCAAAATGGGGTCACTTTCCGGGGGTTTACACTATTTTGTTCCCTCCAGTGCATTTCAAACGCGACATGGCACTGAAAACTATTCCAGCAAAATCAGAATTTCAAAATCCAAATGGTGCTCCTTCCCTTCTGAGTCCTGCTGTGGGTCCAAACAGCAGTTTATTACCACATATGGGGTATTGCTATAATCGGGAGAAATTGCTTTACATATGTTGCTGTGTTTTTTCTCTTATATTCCTTGAAAAAATTAAAAATTTCTACGTTTTTTCAGAAAAAAAGTAGATTTTCATCTTCACATACTAATTCAAATAAATTTAGCAAAAAAAACTTTTGGGTTCAAAATGCTAACTATACCCCTAGATAAATTCCCTGAGGGGTGTAGTTTCCAAAATGAGGTCACTTTTGGGGGTTTTTATTGTTTTGGCCCAACAAGACCTCTTCAAACCTGACATGGTACCTAAAGTATATGTTAAAAAAAAGGAGGCCCCAAAATCCACTAGGTACTCCTTTGCTTCTGAGGCCTGTATTTCAGTAAATTACTGCACTAGGGCCACATGTGGGATATTTCTAAAAACTGCAGAATCTGGGCAATAAATAATAAGTTACATTTCTCAGGTAAAACCTTCTGTGGTATAGATTTTTTTTTATTACAAATGAATTTTGTAAAGCAGAGCTCCCTAAGCTGTCAGGAAGCGCCAAGGCACTTCTGGATTCTCCACTCACGTTGGAGGAATTGGAAGAAGCGGTCAAACAGATGGCTAATGATAAGGCACCTGGAGCGGACGGGCTACCAGTTGAAATATATAAAAAATACTCTGAGGTGCTCTTGCCCAAATTATTAGAAGTATTTCATTATTCATTGGATTGTGGTTCTTTGCCGGCTTCTATGCAAGAAGCCATTATTGTGGTCTTGCCAAAACCCGGGAAAGATCCTCAATTAGCTGATTCTTATCGACCGATTTCATTATTAACATCTGACATTAAGATTCTGGCAAAGGCATTAGCCCTGCGGTTGAATGGCGTTCTTTCTACCATTATACACCCGGATCAGACCGGTTTTATGCCTGCTAGGTCGACAGCCATGAATTTGAGACGTTTATTTTTAAATCTTCAGCTGAGGGCAGACAATGTAGGCGAAAGAGCAATTTTTTCACTGGACGCTGCCAAAGCGTTTGACAGTGTGGAATGGCAATATCTTTGGTGCACCTTGGAGGCTATGGGTTTTGGACCATCTTTTATAGCATGGATTAAGGTCCTGTATTCTTGCCCTACAGCCAGAATACAGGCAAATGGAGGATTGTCTCCCCGGTTTGCTCTTGAAAGAGGGACTAGACAGGGATGCCCATTATCGCCCCTCCTGTTTGCCGTGGCAGTAGAGCCCTTGGCAGCGCGCATACGTCTGTCTGATGATATTAAGGGCTTCTTGTATGGCTCGGTGCAAGAAAAGGTAGCGCTTTATGCAGATGATATGCTTCTATACTTGGGGGATATGGGTGGCTCTCTGGCAGAAACAATATCCCTAATTGAGAAATTTGGGGCATTGTCTGGGTTTAAAATAAATTGGGATAAATCCCATCTGCTCCCTGTGGATTCAAAGTGTTCTATACCAGGGGTGCATGGGGTACCTGTAGGATGCGTTAAACATCTTAAATATTTAGGGATCAAGATCTCGACCTCCCCTTCTGAATATGTTGCTCTCAATTTGCAACCCCTTCTGGTCAAATTTAAAATGAAAATAATGGCTTGGTGTAAATTATATCTGACAGTTGTGGGTAGGGTCAATCTTATTAAGATGATCCTAATGCCACAATTATTGTATATTTGACATAACTCCCCTGTATGGATCTCATTACGCAATTTTTATTACATTAATGCACTTTTTAGGGACCTAATATGGCGGAAGGGTCGCTCAAGAATTAGATTAGAAATTCTACAGCGCGCAAAGCATGACGGCGGTCTGGCCCTACCCAACCCTTGGATATATTTTCTTGCCTCCCAATGTCAGCACTTTAAGGGGTGGGGGGAAATTATATCAAAGGGATCCAATGGATCGATTCTACAGGCACAGTTTGGACCATCTGTTTTATTCTCAGTATTGGAGGCAGGTCACTCTATGTTGGCGGGCAGGAATACGCCCACATATACACTAATGCGTAAAGTATGGGATAAAGTCCGAGCTATTAGAGATATGGGGGTTTGCACAATTTTTACACCTTTATGGGGGAATAAGGCACTTCCGGAATTCTTCTCTCTTCAAGGATTTGAGGGTTGGAAAGCAAGAGGCATCCTTTATGTCTCACAGTTGCTCCAGGAGGATGTATTTAAAACTTATCAACAGATCCAAGAGGAGTTTGAATTATCTCGAAATTCCCTCTATCAATACTTACAGATAAGACATGCTTTTGATGCCCAGAAGAAGGCGGTGGATTTGGCAATACACGCAGATGGGGTGTTGTCTGTTTTACATACCGGGAGTGTTACATCGGGGGTTATTTCACATATTTATCAGTTGTTGATCAGTAAATTTTTTGATAAATACCCCCTGATGGCTTCTAAAAAATGGGAAAGAGATATGGGTCCCATCTCTGAAGAACAATGGATAGATATTATGAAAGCAGTTCTGAATACTTCTCTTAATGAGGCTGGGCGCCTTTCTCAATTATATATTATCCATAGAGTATACAGGACTCCTAAATTTCTTTTTCATATTGGGGTAAGGAGTGACTTGAAATGCCCCAGATGCGCGGAAGAGGGGGCTGACCATATGCATATGTTGTGGTCCTGTCCACAGTTAACCACGTACTGGATGGATGTACTAAAGGTGATTCAGGAGGCCTATGGACCTGTGTTGCAAGGGACTCCTATGGAATGCGTTTTGGGATGTATTATGGACACCCCAACCTCTACTTTGGAGTGGTTGGCTATTGTAAGGTTGCTATATATATCTAGAAAACTAATTGCCCTACATTGGATACAAGGCGCCCCACCGACTATGAGCGAATTAATTGCAAAAGTGAATAAAATGATTGTATTGGAAAAGGTTGTCTATGTAAAGCGCAAAACGCTTAAAAAATTTGAATCCATATGGGGACCATGGGTAGGGGTAATGGAATCTGTATTATAAAATTTATTCAGGGACTCTGTATGACTGCCAGCCTTTACACGGTATTGGGGTTATGTATATAGATGTGGGATAAGGAGAAGGGGGGAAATAGAGAGGATTAAATATCTGCCATATATTATATCTGTTTTGTATTATACATGCTTGTACATGATTAAGCTACTTGACATTTGGAAAATGATCTGTCCCATGTACCTTGTATTTTGTGAATAATGTATTCGATATTTGGTACAATTTCTATTTCATATACTATCTAATTTGGAATTTTGCGACGGTGCCTGGGGGGAGGGTTTTGGATAGGGTTTGTTTAGTATGTTTTGTACTATATAATTTTGAAACTTCAATAAAAAAATTATCTGATTTTAAAAAAAACAAATGAATTTTGTAAAAAAAAAATGAAATTTGTAACTTTCACCTCTACTTTGCTTTAATTCCTGTGAAACGCCTAAAGGGTTAAAACACTTTCTGAATGCTGTTTTGAGTACTTTGAGGGGTGCAGTTTTCAAAATGGGGTGATTTATGGGGACTGCCTAATATATAAGGCCCTCAAAGCCACTTCAGAACTGAACTGGTCCTTGTAAAAATCGCCTTTTGAAATTTTCTTGAAAATATGAGAAATCGCTGCTAAAGTTTTAAGTCTTGTAATGTCCTAGAAAAATAAAAGAATGTTCAAAAAATGATGCCAAACTAAAGTAGACATATGGGAAATGTTAACCAGTGACTATTTTGTGTGATATTACTATCTGTTTTACAAGCAGATACATTTAAATTTAGAAAAATGCAAATTTTCTTCAAATCTTGGTGTTTTTTACAAATAAATATTAAATTTATCGACCAAATTTTTTCCCTAACATAAAGTACAATATGTCACGAGAAAACAATCTCAGAATCACTTGGATAGGCAAAAGCATTCTGGAGTTATTACCACATAAAGGGACACATGTCAGATTTGAAAAATCGGCTTCGTCCTGAAGGCCAAAACAGGCTCAGTCCTGAAGGGGTTAAGGATAATTGGTGTTGAAAAAAATCTTTGTATACTAAACCGCCATTTGATTAACAAGGAATGTGATGGGGGAGGGACCCGTTGGTACGGACAGTTAGGTGTCATCTGTAAAAGCCGTGAACATTGACAGGTATTATTAATTATTAGACCATATTAAATTCTGCCGATAATTTCATAGATTCTTTTACTAATAATGGAACATTAATTCTTTTTTTATGTTCAGACCTTTAGGAAACCTGGTTTTTAGTGTAAATATCCAGTATGCTTCTCGTGATAAGATTTTATGTTTGATGTTCCCCCCTCTGGTTGGAGTTTTGACTTTTTCTATGGCATAACATCTCAGACTTATAATTGATCTATTATGGAAGGTTATGAAAAGTTTTGCAACATTGGAGATATTGGTGAGGTTAGGATTTCTTATATAGCCCAAATGTTCTAGTATCCTAGCTTTAAATTTTCGGCTGGTGCAACCTACATACATTAGATTGCATTTGATGCACTCCACAATGTATATTACTGCCTCACTGTTGCAATTAATGTAAGTTTGAATTGAAAAATTTGTATTGTTATCTGAATCTCTGAAGTTCTTAGTAGGCTTAGCATATGAACAGATTTTACATGGATGCGAGCCGTATTTAAAGAAACCCGTATATTGAAGCCATGTCAGTTTGGGAATGTTTGAGGAAAATATAGAAGGAGACAATAGATCACCTAAGGAAGGAGCTTTTCTGGATACAACACTGCAACCATCTTTCAAAATATACGACAGAGCCTCGTCTTACATTAGAATGGCTACATTTTTATGGACGATTTTCCTGATTTCATTAAACTGACTACTGTGTTGTAACACCAAAGTAGGTACGTTTAGACCAGTATTTTTATTATTAGGTTTTGCCTCTAGAAGTAGATCTCGGGGCTTTTTTTCTACAATGGAGGTTGCTCTTTTGAGGGTCCATTCTACATACCCTCTTTTGCGTAGTCTCCTACAAATTTGCTGTTGTTCCACCCGGTAATTGGGGTCATTACTACAATTTATTTTTGCTCTGTACATTTCTCCCACTGGGATTGATGAGATGGTTTGTCTGGGGTGATCGCTTGTAGCATGCAAGATAGTGTTCCCTGAAATCGGCTTACGATATGTTTTAGTGTTGATTATTTCCCCTGCATGTCCTTTGAGTTCTAGGTCCAGAAACTGGATAGTATCTTTTTGTGAAGAATAGGTAAATTTCAAGTTGAGTTGGTTATTAAGATAATTGATGAAATTTGGGATATCTGACATATTGCCTTCCCATATAAATAGCAGGTCGTCTATATACCTTGCATACCAGTTAATAGATCTGCCAAAAGAGTTATCACTAGAAAAAGTTCCTCCCACAACGCCATCACAAGATTTGCCAGAGAAGGGGAGAATTTAGCTCCCATTGATACTCACTTAAGTTGTAGGTAAAACAACCCATCGAACTGGAAGAAATTGTGTGTCATCAGGAAGACAAGGACCTCAAGTGTATATGATTGTAGCTCATAGCTGTAAGTGCTGTGTTTAAAAAGATGATATTCTAGTGCCCTATGGGCTATTTCGTGTGGAATGCTGGTATAAAGTGAGGTCACATCACAGCTCAGCCATGCGAATTTATTTTCCAATCTTTTTTTGTGAAATGAGCATAAAACATCTCTGGTGTCACGTAAATGGCCTGGGGTTCTTAATGCAAGGGATTGTAACAAGGAGTCTAGCCATTCAGATAGTTTTTCTGTGAATGATCCTATCCCTGACACTATGGGGCGCAAAGGTGGGGGGGTTTATGCTTTATGGGTCTTGGTCAATGCGTGCATGATTGGAATTGAGGGACATTGGACCATAATATATTCTGCTTGCTTACTTGTTAATACGCCACTACCTAAACCATCGTTTATCAGTTTGTTGAGCTTTTTTTGGAACATAGATGTTGGATTGCACGTTAGTTTTTTATATGTGTCTGTATCTGCTATGAGTTTCAAAATTTGGGTCTTATACATTTCCCTATCTAGCACAGTGATACTGCCCCCTTTTCCCGACATCTTAATAATGATATCCTTATTATTTTTTAACGATTTTATTTGCCATATTCAGCTCTTTAGAGATATTACAATTCTTATTACAACACTACGAATTTTTGGATAGTTGCTGGAGATCCTTTTCAATTGCCCATTGAAATCTGTCCATAGAGTCTATCCTGGATGCCAGAGGATGGAAGCTTGGATTTTTTGTGACAAAGTCCGGGGAAAAATGAATATTTCTTGTAGGAAGTTCTGGTTTCAGACTCTCTAAGCATTGGATTGCCCTATGTTCCTCAAACGATAGTAATCTATGGTCGTGGATATTTGTATTGGGTTCTTTGAGATTATAATCTTCGGAGTCTGTTGTCATTTGGGAGCGTGTTGTAGAAATGCCTCTTTACTGTTAAATTCCTTACAAATCGATTAATGTCCAGAAGTGTGTTGAAAGTGTTGAAAGTATTGAACGTACGATTAGGGGCAAAATTGAGGCCCAACGAAAGAACCTTGACTTGTGTGGAGTTAGTTCGGATGAGGAAAGGTTGATCACATTAATCCTGGGTGTGGGTTCCTGCGGTTCCGTAGGCGACGGTTTTGTTCCTGGTCTGTTTGGGTGATGTTTCCTACCGCCTCTCCTTCCCCGTTTTTTTACTTCCTTGACTTGCTGACTGATTGGTATCCTTGGGAATATAGGATATCACTATCTGAGGCTTCATTTATTCCTTCGATTGAATCAGGTTCAGAGGAGCTAAAACTGACTCTGTTCAGACTGCTGCCGGATCTTCTCTCTTGTCTGCGATTTTTTAAGATGGGTCTGATTTTGTTGTGTACTTTGTCTCTTTTATTCCAATAATACACCTCCTTGTTTGCATAGTCCCTGAGGTCTCGTTGGAATTTATTTTTCTCAGTTTCAGCTATGGATTTATTTAATTTTTCCAAGTGTAGAGAAGTATGTTGTTCCAGTATAGTAAAGTCGGGTGAGCTGGAGGAAGCATTAATTTGTTCTTTTAGAGCGGAAATGTCAGTTTCCAATTTCTGTCAATTTGGCCTCCTCTTGTCTGGTAATTAGTTCCATTAGTTTTATAGAACATTCTGTTAATATAAAATTCCATTGTGTGCTGAATTCTTCAGAGTAGGTAAAAGTAGAACTTTTTCTTAAACGTAGACCCCTTGGGATCATTTGTTTTGTAATATAATTACGTAAAGTCGTCAGGTCCCACCATATCTTAGCCTCCTGTACTGATAGTTTCTCTAGATCATGGAACATTTCCTGTAATGCACGATCACCTCCTTCTGGAGTATCATAATTGCCAAACGCTTGGGCGGCCATTTCCACTCTGGAACATCGTGTATCTTGAGACATGGTTATTACTTGTTGTATATATATATACAGTGAAGGAAATAAGTATTTGATCCCTTGCTGATTTTGTAAGTTTGCCCACTGTCAAAGACATGAACAGTCTAGAATTTTTAGGCTAGGTTAATTTTATCAGTGAGAGATAGATTATATTTAAAAAAAAAAAACAGAAAATCACATTGTCAAAATTAGATATATTTATTTGCATTGTGCACAGAGAAATAAGTATTTGATCCCCTACCAACCATTAAGAGTTCAGCCTTCTCCAGACCAGTTACATGCTCCAAATCAACTTGGTGCCTGCATTAAGACAGCTGTCTTAAATGGTCACCTGTATAAAAGACTCCTGTCCACAGACTCAATTAAACAGTCTGACTCTAACCTCTACAACATGAGCAAGACCAAAGAGCTTTCTAAGGATGTCAGGGACAAGATCATAGACCTGCACAAGGCTGGAATGGGCTACAAAACCATAAATAAGACGCTGGGTGAGAAGGAGACAACTGTTGGTGCAATAGTAAGAAAATGGAAGACATTCAAAATGACTTTCAATCGACATCGATCTGGGGCAACATGCAAAATCTCACCTCGTGGGGTATCCTTGATCCTGAGGAAGGTGAGAGCTCAGCCGAAAACTACACCGGGGGAACTTGTTAATGATCTCAAGGCAGCTGGGACCACAGTCAACAAGAAAACCATTGGTAACACATTACGCCGTAATGGATTAAAATCCTGCAGTGCCCGCAAGGTCCCCCTGCTCAAGAAGGCACATGTACAGGCCCGTCTGAAGTTTGCAAATTAACATCTGGATGATTCTGAGAGTGATTGGGAGAAGGTGCTGTGGTCAGATGAAACTAAAATTAAGCTCTTTGGCATTAACTCAACTCGCCGTGTTTGGAGGAAGAGAAATGCTGCCTATGACCCATAGAACACCGTCCCCACTGTCAAGCATGGAGGTGGAAACATTATGTTTTGGGGATGTTTCTCTGCTAAGGGCACAGGACTACTTCACCGCATCAATGGGAGAATGGATGGAGCCATGTACCGTCAAATCCTGAGTGACAACCTCCTTCCCTCCACCAGGACATTAAAAATGGCTCGTGGCTGGGTCTTCCAGCACGACAATGACCCGAAACATACAGCCAAGGCAACAAAGGAATGGCTCAAAAAGAAGCACATTAAGGTCATGGAGTGGCCTAGCCAGTCTCCAGACTTTAATCCCATCAAAAACTTATGGAGGGAGCTGAAGATCCGAGTTGCCAAGCGACAGCCTCGAAATCTTAATGATTTACAGATGATCTGCAAAGAGGAGTCGGCCAAAATTCCATCTAACATGTGTGCAAACCTCATCATCAACTACAAAAAACGTCTGACTGCTTTGCTTGCCAACAAGGGTTTTGCCACCAAGTATTAAGTCTTGTTTGCCAAAGGGATCAAATACTTATTTCTCTGTGCACAATGCAAATAAATATATATAATTTTGACAATGAGATTTTCTGTTTTTTTTTATATAATCTATCTCTCACTGGTAAAATTAACCTAGCCTAAAAATTCTAGACTGTTCATGTCTTTGACAGTGGGCAAACTTACAAAATCAGCAAGGGATCAAATACTTATTTCCTTCACTGTATATATATATATATAACCGAAATTCCAGTTAAGTTTTAAAAATTAGTATTTTAAAGCCAGAAGAAAAAATATATATATAAAGAAAAATTGTTGTACTTTAATAACTCTGTGAGTATATTAGTATGTTATAGAACTCTTTAACATTCGGGATATGGTCAAAATACAATTGTGCTTTTGTATTGTGAACCCTATATAACGGGCAGTAGGTGTGCACGGATGGATGCAGCCGTATAGCTATACAAACAAACAGTGGGAGGGATCCTCCAGCTCACCTTGATGCAAGTTTTAGACAGAAGAAAAATGGGCAAAAGTAGATGGTCCAGCGCAGTCAAGTTTAAAACAGAACGTTGTTCCAATTTTATTTGGATGGTTAAAACAAGATCATTCCCGAATGCAAGGGTGAAAATGTAGGTAAAGTGCCTACGCGTTTCAGATGTATACCACGTTCTTCCTCATGGCTTTAATGCTAACAACTATTTGTCAGAACGAGGTTTATATCCGTTGCCAACAGGTGAAAATTAGTGCTGTCACAGCAAGGTGGTGCTGTCCAGCAGAGTAGTGTTGAACTAAGGAGACGCCTTAGGAACATCGGCAGTCTATAAATAAAAGCTATCCAGCACAGTGGAGCTGTCCATCAAAAGTGGTGCTGAAACAGAGAGCCGGTGATAGAACATCACTGCTCTAATAGTAAGTTGTGTACTTACAGCATTGTTTGATAGATAGTTATCAATGATAGGATGAGGGATAACAATGATCCAATTTTATCCATGAGTAGTGGATAGAGTATTAATGCTTATTTTTGTTTATTAGGCTGTCGGATATGAACCTCTGCAATACTCACATCGAGATATTAAAACATAAATAGACGCTAAAAAATACATCATTTAAACAGTTTAAGACAATAGATGAATACATGAACTGGAAAAAAGGGAATTATATACTGGTTTTTAAAGGTAATTGGTGTTGAAAAAAATCTTTGTATACTAAACCGCCATTTCATTAAAAAGGAATGTGATGGGGGAGGGACCCGTTGGTATGGACAGTTAGGTGTCATCTGTAAAAGCCGTGAGCATTGACAGGTATTATTAATTATTAGACCATATTAAATTCTGCCGATAATTTCATAGATTCTTTCACTAATAATGGAACATTAATTCTTTTTTTATCACAACTTTTTTTATTTTCACAATCCTGACCCTTATGTAGCGTCTCTGTGATATTTACAGCAAGGCAAGCGTAATCTCGTTTTAAATGACAGGTTACATCGTACAGGTCTTTACCACTTTGGAATTTTTCTCAGACCCTCTCTCTTTCTCCACCATTACATGATCCACTGAAACCAAATATCACAAATTCTCGTCTGTGGATCTTGTCCCCTATATTGGTGGACAGGTAAATTCCCAGACGAGCCACACCACAGAATAATAAGCCACAAAAGGTTAATCTGTACAAACCATCTAGTCAGGCGGGGTATTAACCTACTGGCTTTACTGGCATAGCTTATACTCCACCCTTTGCCACCCAAACAAGCCCAAGTTGTCCTTTAAAACAGAGAACAAATCCTCATCCGTCAACACATTTGTGCTTGAGTACGCAGCCAAACATGAAGGTGACTCACCACTCACAGGAATCCTGGCATCACCCAAGAGTGCCTCCAAGATTGTTCCAGCAGCTGGACGACCAGTCTCTTGACCGTGATCAGCTGCAGATCCCAATGATGCAATAGGAGGCAGTCTTCGTCCGTATCCTATGACAACGGTCTCTCCCACCAGCAGCAAGGAGGGGGCAATAAACTCCTTTTGGAGTCTACACCTGTCTCACCACTGATGCTACTGACTGCCCTTCATAGTCTGCCTGTACATTATAATCACAGGACTGCTCCTCCCACCACACCTCGTGCCATCCATGCCCCTACTGCTTCCTCTGGGGTAGAGCAGAACCCTGCCTCATGGACCTGTTAGATGAGGGTGCAGTACAAGGACTGACTCCTCCGTCCTCTACACCAGCGCTGTCCCACATCCCTGGACCACTTTACTGCAAGCCGGGAACTTCCGGCCATGCCACATGCAGGGAAGGGGTGGGGGGGGGGGGTGGAGGAACTATTTTTAGAGCATAACACTTCCCTCTAAAAAGCATGGGACAACAATAACAGTCCATAAGCTTTTGGAAAGGGCTCTTCAGCTCCTTTGCTTTGGGAAAATAGTTACTAGCTGCCAGACTCCAGCCATCCCTTAATAAGTGGATTTCCACGCCGTTGCATCCACTCCACCACTGAGGACCCTGTGTGGTAACAATCCTGAATCTTTTTCGAGAACTGTTGCCTACTAGGCACAGGTAACCCTTTATAACGACTCAGAAAAAATAATTGTGTTAACCAGTTAAGATTACATTGATAATAAACATTAATTTAAACTATATAAGCAATATACCCATAAGCTCCATAATTCTAGGCACCCAAGGGGCCTTACAATAGAATACACTTGTTATGCTACTTTTTACCATAAAATGGGGGTATGCCATACAGCACAGTCAAGGGGGGGGCATGTTATTTTGTTTCATTTTTGAGGGGTTAACCCGACGGAAACCTCAGACGGAATCCCTCAACGGAAGGGCAGCGGTGATGTGAACAGGTCCTTAGTGTCGTCTTTTTCTTTATTTTCTATTTGTACATTATACCTGAGATAAATAACTATGTCCCTAGTGTGTTATACATATTAGGCTGGGTTCACACGACCTATTTTCAGACGTAAACGAGGCGTATTATGCCTCGTTTTACGTCTGAAAATAGGGCTACAATACGTCGGCAAACATCTGCCCATATATTTGAATGGGTTTGCCGACGTACTGTGCAGACGACCTGTTATTTACGCGTCGTCGTTTGACAGCTGTCAAACGACGACGCGTAAAAATACAGCCTCGTCAAAAGAAGTGCAGGCCACTTCTTTGGACGTTTTTGGAGCTGTTTTCTCATAGACTCCAATGAAAACAGCTCCAAAAATGGACGTAAAAAACGCCGCGAAAACGGCGCGAAAAACGCCGCGAAAAATGCGGGTTGGTCAAAAAACTTCTGAAAAGCAGGGTCTGTTTTCCCTTGAAAACAGCTCTGGATTTTCAGACGTTTTTGGTCACTACGTGTGCACATACCCTTAGTGTCTATAACATGTATCAGGAACATATTATCACACCTTTGATTCTTTACAGATGACTGATCCCAGTGAGAAGAAGGAACGTGACATATAACCCTGTCAGCAGCAAGAAAGGAATCACAAGACAGGTAATTAATATTTATATTAATTACTGATAACACTCAGGCTAGATATGAGTTCTAGACCCGCAGAGGTGTGATAGTATCTTCCTGATACATCAGAATATATGTGTTTTTAACCGCTTCCCGACCGCCCACTGTATATTCACGTTGGCATTTGCTGGGCTCTGTGCAGTGCCGACGTGAATTCACGGTGGGTGTTAAAAGCGCGATCCGGGTGTCTCAGAGTAGCGCTGACACCCGGATCGCGCTGTTAACCCCTGCCTCTGGTCCTGGAGTCATGACCGGGACCTAATTGGTTCAGGTCCCAGTCATGTGATCGCAGGGAAAGCTTGTTGTAGCAACGAACTGGAAAGTTTGTTACTACAACAAACTGGAAAGTTTGTTGCTACAACAAACTTTCCCGGGGACAGATTGCGGGTGCTTCAGTCGGTTATAAGGCAGAACCGGAGGCCATACAACGGCCCCTGAGTCTGCCATGCACAGCAGCCTATGAGAACCAGCCGGAGGCCGGTCCTCCTAAGCTTCCTGTCAGTGTGACTCTCAGCGTCACACTGACAGTTTATAATACGTTACACTACCTAGGTGGTGTAATGTATTATAGCAGCGATCAGTGCTGCCAGTCTTCAAGTAAAAAGTAAAAGTAATAAAAATGTTTTATAAAAGTGTAAAAACAAGTTATAAAAGTTACAAAAACAAAAAATGCTTTTTTTCCCTATAATAAGTCTTTTATTATAGGGAAAAAATTAAAATGTTAAAAAAAGTACACATATTTGCTATCACCGCGTTCATAACGACCAAAACGATAAAACGATAATATTATTTTTCCCGAACGGTGAACAGCGCAAAAAAAATAAATGTCAGAATCGCAATTTTTTTTGGTCATCAACCCCCCAAAAATATACAATAAAAAGTGATCAAAAAGTCGCATGTACCCTAAAATAGTACCAATAAAAACGACAACCCGTCCCGCAAAAAACAAGCCCTTACACAGCTTTTTTGACTGAAAAATAAAAAAGTTATGCCTCTCAGAATATGGTGACACAAAAAATAAATAATTTAATCGAAGAGTAATTTTATTGCGCAAATGCCACAAAACACAAAAAAAACTATATACATCTAGTATCGCCGTAATCGTATCGACCCGCAGAATAAAGTAAAATTTAATTTATAGCGCACGGTGAAAAGTGTAAAAAAAAAAGACAAAAAACATTGTCAGAATTGTTTTTTTGTCACTTTGCTTGCCAAAAAAAATCTAATTTAAAGTGATAAAAAAATCACATGTACCCTAAAATGGTACCAATGAAAACTACAGATTGTCCCGCAACAAATAAGTCCTCGCACGGCTCCGGTGAAGAAAAAATAAAAAAAAGTTCTGGCTCTCAGAATATAGCGACAGAAATTATGCAGTGTCCAAAAGCTGATAAGATCAGGCGCCATTTATCAGTGCGACATTGGCCACATATCTGCGGATTATTATTTATTTACCGAATTATTATACCCTCTTATTATGTCCTGATGTACTCTGCCCAATTCACACATACCCCCACTTCATGAACTGAAATAAAAGCAAAACCCCAAACAGAACAGTTACCAAGCAAACTCTGCGCTCCAAAAGCCAAATGGCGCTCCCTCCCTTCTAAGCCCCACAGCGTGCCCAAACACCAGCTTACGTCCACATATATGATATTTTATATCTGGGAGAACCTGCTCAACATTGTATGAGGTACTTGTCTTCAGTGGCACAAACTGGGCACAACATATTGTGTGTTAAAATGGCATATCAGTGGAAAATTTAAATTTTCACTTTGCATCATCCGCTGCGCATTAACGCCTTCGCGCACCACGACTTAATAGCATGTCGTGGTGCGGGGGGTTATATATGGAGCGGGCTCATGCGCTGCACCCGCGCCATATTCTGCAGGTGTCTGCTGTGTATTACAGCTGACACCCGGGACTAATGGACAGGAACAGCGATCGCGCTGTTACAGGAGATTGTAAAAATGATATTATACTGCAATACATTAGTACTGCAGTGTATTGTACCAGCGACCTAATGATCGCTCGTTCCAGTCCCCTAAAGGGACTTTTGGGAGGTTTCCACTGTTTTGGTACCTCAGAGGCTTTGCAAATGCGACATGACACCCGAAAACCATTCCAGCTAAATTTGAGCTCCAAAAGCCAAATATTGTTCCTTCCCTTCTGAGTCTTGCCGTGGGTCCAAACAGCAGTTTATTACCACATATGGCATATTGCTGTAATCAGGACAAATTGCTTTACAAATTTTGGGGTGATTTTTCTCCTTTATTCATTGTAAAAATTAAAAATTTCTATGTTTTTTCAGAAAAAAGTAGATTTTCATTTTCACGGCCTAATTCCACTAAATTCAGCAAAAAAACTGTGGGGTCAAAATGCTAACTATAAATGAAAACCAATCCAGCAAAATCTGCGCTTCAAAATCCAAATGGCGCTCCCTCCCTTCTGAGCTCTGCCGTGGGTCCAAACAGCAGTTTAGTACCACATATGGGGTATTGCTGTAATCGGGAGAAGTAGCTTTACAAGTTTTGGAGTGCTTTTTATTCTTTATTCCTTGCAAATATCTTTTTTTTTTATATTTTTTCAGAAAAAAAGCAGATTTTCACTTTCACAGGCAAACTCCAATAAACATAGCAGAAGACATGTGTCAAGATGCTAACTATACCCCTAGATAAATTCCTTGAGGGGTGCAGTTTCCAAAACCGTGTCACTTTTGGGGGATTTCCACTGTTTTGGCACTACAAGACCTCTTCAAACCTGACATGGTGCCTAAAATATATTCTAAAAAAAGGAGGCCCCAAAATCCACTAGGTGCTCCTTTGCTTCTGAGGCCGGTATTTCAGTCCCTTTTCACACTAGGGCCACATGTGGGATATTTCTAAAAACTGCAGAATCTGGGCAATAAATATTGTGTTGCGTTTCTCTGGTAAAACCTTCTGTGTTACAGAAAAAAATGTATTACAAATAATTTGCAGCAAAAAAAAAACTATTTGTCAATTTCCCCTCTATATTGCTTTAATTCCTGTGAAATGCCTAAAGGGTTAAGAAACTTTCTGAATGCTGTTTTGAATACTTTGAGGGGTGTAGTTTTTAATATGGGTTATGGGGTCTATCTAGTACATAAGGCCCTCAAAGCCGTTTTAGAACGGAACTGGTCCCTGTAAAAATCGCCTTTTGAAATTTTGTTGAAAATGTGAGAAATTGCTGGTAAAGTACTAAGCCTTGTAACGTCCTAGAAAAATAAAATAATGTTCAAAAAACTATGCAAGTATAAAGTAGACATATGGAATATGTGAAATAGTAACTATTTTGTGTGGTATTACTATCTGTTTTACAAGCAGATACATTTAAAATTAGAAAAATCATAATTTTTGCAAATTTTCTCTAAATTTTGATGTTTTTCACAAATAAGCAATGAATTTATTGACCAAATTTTCCACTAATATAAAGTACAATATATCACAAGAAAACAATCTCAGAATCACTTGGATAGGCAAAAGCATTCCGGAGTTATTACCACATAAAGTAACACATGTCAGATTTGAAAAAAATGGGGCTGGTCCTGAAGGCCAAAATGAGCTCGGTCTTGAAAGGGTTAACATGTATATCTTCTATAGACAATATCTAGTATAACACAACCATATCTCAGGTACAGAGGGGAGGAACATCTCTGTTCTTTACCCTCTGTTTTGTAGTCAGGACTCCCCTTTTATTTTTAATATCATTTTTAATAGCTATTCAGTCTTCGATTAACCCTTTCAGGACCAGGCTAAGTTTAATTTTTATGCTTTTGTTTTTTTACTTCCCACCTTCCAAAAGTCATAACTCTTTTATTTTTTCGTTGACACAGCCATATGAGGGCTTAATTTTTAAAGGACAAATGTTACCATATCTCAGGTACAGAGGTGAGGAACATGTCTATTATTTTACCCTCTGTTCTCTAAAGTCAGAAATCCACCTTTTATTTCCAATAGAATATAATTGTTATGGTCCTTTTGACCATAAAATTTGGCATGAGGGGAGGCTAGTGAGGGCGAGTAATGTATTTGACCTTGCATTGTTACTGGCAGTATGATGACAAGAAACCCAGGTTTGATGCAGGTTTCTTTTAGGGTATGTTCACACGTAGTCAACAAAAACGTCTGAAAATCCAGAGCTGTTTTCAAGGGAAAACAGACCCTGCTTTTCAGACGTTTTTTTACCAACTCGCAGCGTTTTCACGCCGTTTTCGCAGCGTTTTTTACGTCCGTTTTTGGAGCTGTTTTCATTGGAGTCTATGAGAAAACAGCTCCAAAAACGTCCAAAGAAGTGTCCTGCACTTCTTTTGCCGAGGCTGTATTTTTACGCGTCGTCGTTTGACAGCTGTCAAACGACGATGCGTAAATAACAGGTCGTCTGCACAGTACGTCGGCAAACCCATTCAAATGAATGGGCAGATGTTTGCCGACGTATTGTAGCCCTATTTTCAGACGTAAAACGAGGCATAATACGCCTCGTTTACGTCTGAAATTTGGCCGTGTGAACATACCCTTAGTAGGCCGGTAATGTTTGCAAAACGACTAAAAGGAAATACAAAAAACTGTTCTTAGCAGAGAGGCACAGTCACTTAAAATATGACACAAAATGGCGGCAATTTCAGGCAATGCAGGAAATGGGGTTTTACCAGCTTGGTTTCCTTGGGACAGAGCTCGGACTCTTCCCTGATACAGGGGTAACCCATCGTCTAAATAACAGGGAGGCTTCACGCAACTCCCACTTGTTACATCCAATGCTGCCTCTTTCACAGCAATCATCTGTGGGGAGGTTCTTATCTTATCCCTGGTTCTATGAAGCAGTGTCGAGCCCAAAACGAAAAGCCTCAGTAGCAGCTCCAATACTAAAAGAATGAGAGCTGTAATCCAGATGTGAAAGGCCCAACCCTTGTACGCATTTCTTAAAGACAGCCTGAGGACGCACAGCAATGAAACGCAGAAAACAACACACTGGGCACGATTCCCCCTCATGAATTTTAGTGAAACAAATCTCAAAACCTTTTCCCTTCCTGTCAGTTTTTGAATGATACAACATTATTCTCAACACACTATCCTGAAAAAAACACATCGGTTACTTGATTACCGCCCTGCACCCGTTTTGAGGGACTAACCAATTCGCCAACCCTAAAAGCCCCATAGAAAGCCCAAGAGAAAGCCAATTGAAACAACAACCTCTCATAATCTGAATGGGATATCCTGTGCAACTGAGAAAATGTCCCTCCAACATTGCAAAAGACACCAGCCCACGCTTATCCTGCCCGACATGCCCTTTTTGAAAATTCTGCAGAGTCCGCCGTATCAAAAAATGCTTAGTAACATCCGTACAACCAATTAACTTAAAGAAAAAGGAAAGTGCCGCTACCGACTTAACAACAGAGGAAGCTGAAGATCCACTCTCCATAAGAGATAACAAAAAACAGAACATCCCCTCTAAGGCACTAAAATGACTCCTTTGACTACACCACGAATCCTCCAGCTGGAACCATCTCACCCAGATCTTGGTATAAGCATCCCACGTAGCAGGGGCCAGCGAACGCTTCGCCCACCATATCAGACGAGCCACACCACCCTCCAATTGTGCTCGGGGCAAGAAACTGGATCCCTCTCTGCCTCTGGAGCTAGCCAACGGAAACAATCCCACTGCAATCGAGATAAAGCATTTGTAATGTCATTGGAAACTCCAGGAACATGATGAGCCCTAAATAGAATGTTCCATCTCAAACACAGCAGGACCAACTGGCGTAGCACTGTGATCACCGGGGGGAATTGGCGGACAAACTATTAATAGCGCACACGACCGCCATGTTATCATAGTGAAAAACCACTGACCGATTGGACTAAAGCTGTCCCCAAATTTCCACCGCAACAAGAATGGGAAACAACTCCAGAAAACAAAGATTACCCGTCAAACCACACTCCCTCCACTCTACTGGCCAAGTACCAACACACCATTTTCCCTGAAAATACGTCCCGAAACCGATATAACTGGAAGCATCAGTAGACAATTGCATCTCCACATTCGAAACTCCCTCTGCAATCCATAATGACCTGCCGTTATATTCTACCAAAAAGGAATCCCAAACCCTCAAATCCGCCTTATGCACCTTGCCAAGGCAAATAAAATGGTGGGGACATCTAACTCCAGCAGTTGCTTGTGCTAAGCGCCTACAAAAAACACGGCCCATGGGCATAATTCTACAGGCAAAATTGAGTTTCCCCAATAATGATTGCAGGAGCCGCAGGGTGATTTTTATTCTCACCAGAGCCTCCTGCACCGTTGCCCGCAGATCAATAAGTTTTGCCTCTGGCAACCTACATTCCATTGCCTGGGAATCAATTTCAATTCCCTAAAAACAGATCGTTGTGGTTGGTCCTTCTGTTTTTTCAAACGCCAACGGAACCCCAAAGTCAACAAAAACATCTATCACTGCCCATAGCAATATTGCACACGACGGCCGAGCCGCAGGGCCCACACAAAAGAAGTCATCCAAACAATGAATAACTGCTTTAGAGCCGGCTCGTTCACGGACCACCCACTCCAAAAACGTGCTGAAGGCTTCGAAATAGGCACAAGAAATAGAGCACCCCATAGGAAGGCACCTATGAATATAAAAAAGGCCATCAAACGAGGACCCCAGCAAGTGCATGGATTCTGGGTGCACCGGCAAAAGGCGAAATGCAGACTCCACATCCACCTTAGCCATAAGCGCCCCTTGCCCCGCTGTCCTAACCAAACTAACCGCCTCATCAAATGACGTATAGGAAAGCCGCGTCAAAGACTCATCAATATCATCATTTACCGAAGAACCCTTCGGATAGGATAAATGATGTATAAGCCGAAATTTGCCCGCCTCCTTCTTGGGGACAACCCCCAGCGGGGAGACACGCAAATTGGAAATAGGAACATCAGAAAAGGGGCCTAACATTCTACCCAACAAAACTTCCTTCCACAACTTGTCTTGTACCACTTCTTGATGATCCCGCACCGAACACAGATTATTAGCCATCAAAACCCCCACCCCCGGGGAGAACAGAATCCTTAATCCGTCCCCAAAACTGTTCACAGGTAACCCTTTATAACGACTCAGATAAAAATAATTGTGTTAACAATTTAAGATTACATTGATAATAACCATTAATTTAAACTATATAAACAATATACCCATAAGCTCCATAATTCCAGGCACCCAAGGGGCCTTACAATAGAATACACTTGTTATGCTACTTTTGACCATAAAATGGGGTTTTGCCATACAGCACAGGCAAGGGGGGACATGTTATTTTGTTTCATTTTTGAAGAGTTAACCCGACGGAAGCCTCCGACGGAATCCCTCAACGGAAGGGCAACGGTGATGTGAACAGGTCCTTAGTGTCGTCTTTTTCTTTATTTTCTATTTGTACATTATAACTGAGATAAATAATTATAGCCCTAGTGTGTTATACATATAAGTGTCTATAACATGTATCAGGAACATATTATCACACCTTTGATTCTTTACAGATGACGGATCCCAGTGAGAAGAAGGAACGTGACATATAATCCTGTCAGCAGCAAGAAAGGAATCACTAGACAGGTAATTAATATTTATATTAATTACTGTTATGGTATAAATATATGTATAATGTATCTGGGGCCCCAAGGAGTGAAATGTTATAGAGGAGAACATGTGTTACAATAGAATGGGTATTTTAGAAAGGTTAAGAGAGGAAATAGTTTGCAGCTGCTCTGCTGTCCATTGAAATTGCGAACAGATGGCGGTCAATCACTTGACCAACCCCCCTAAGCATAAAAGGGAATACCTTGTGTTCCACCAATGGGTTTTATGGGAAAGAAGGATGTAAGGATTGAATATACAGATGACTCATATGTTATGGAATGTTTTTTGTTCTAATGCTATAAAAGCGACCACTACGGTTAAATAAAGTCAGAAGGATTTTTACTTTGAGAAACGTCTCAGTGTATCTGTTGCTTCTCCGAGCTCGCCCCCCCCCCACCTGATTTGAACCTGCATGGAGATCAAGGCGTAACGTGACTCAAATTGCGATCACAGAAATTGGCGCCCGAACAGGGACTTGACCAGAAGGACGGCACCCCACCTAGGGGATCTCCCGGGACTTGAATGGCGACCTCCCGGACGAAGGAACGTGCAGACCACTGCTGCAGCAAGGTAAGAAGACTTAATTCTTACAAACTCTGCTCTGCACCTTCCTGTCTGGTAGGTCACCTTCCCGGTAGTACTCCTGAGGGATAGAGGGGCCACATGAGGGTATTTTTAGTGTAAAAATCTGGTCAAGTCTATATGTAATCCTACCCTCAGGATAAAGTGCCTGATCTCCATGACAGTATTTGTATGAATGTTGTAGAAACCCAGTTTTGTGTCACAAATGCATTTTAGAATAAGGAAATTGTTTTTGGAAAAAACTTCCGATAATCCGGCAAATTACCAGAAACATGTGTACATGCTTCAGGTGACTACGGGGATTATGATAGGCTAAATTTTAGCCCGGAAATCGAAAATTTTGTGCAATCTGATAATCCGGCAAAATACCGAAAATGTGTGTACAGCATTGAGGTACTTGCGGAGATTATCATGCACTGATTTTCAGCTCAAAATTCCAGAATTTTGTGCAATCTGATAATCCGGCATGTCAAAAGAACAGCTTGATTTTACGTTTGCCTTGTTATTTGGATTAGGAATATTCTTATGGTGCGGAGGGCACGTACTCGAGTGGTGTCTCAGACGAGGGAAGTAAGCTAGTTATAAAAGGACTGTGAAAGGGAAGATTCTCTTGCCAGAGTAGAAGAGTAAGTACGGAAACTAGAACTGTCTAAAATAGATGAGAAAGAAATTCATCTGTCAGTAGCTAAAATCTGTAACAAAATAAGAAGTATCAAGTGGATAAGTAACTGTCGAAAATAGGCAAGAAAGAAATTTGCCTATCAGGAAAATTACCCCTTGAATTACTTAGGGTGTGCCAAAAAAGGCCACCACTTACAGTCACAAGATGAGGAACTTGGTGTTCCTATTAAGAAGTTTCGAGGGGATAAGTAACTGTCTAAAATAGGTGAGAAAGAAATTCACCTATCAGGAAAATTACCCCCTACGTAACTTAGGGTCTGCCCATAGGCGACCACTTATAACTAGTGAACAATGGGGAACTTGGTGTTCCTATTACGAGATGAGCACCCACAAGGACTGACAGCCAAACAGGCAGTAGCAGAAAGAGAAGGTAAAAAGGCAACGCAAGGAACGAATCAGTTAATGAAGGCATGTGGAATGGGAAAAGCGGGAAGATTAGATCGGGAAAAATATAGATGATATAATGAGCAGATCCTTTGTGGGATTATTGTTTAGTTGGTTGTAATTTGGCTCAGTTGGATAGTGTATACAGAGTGTACGTAGGAGATACGTAGTGTGGGACTTTCCCTAACAGCCAATAGCCATAGTGTTTGTTAGTGAAGATAAAAACTGAGAGAGAAGGGTAAGAGTCCCCTCCATCATAGCAGGGCTATGGGCAACAGTCACGGCAAACGAGAGTAGGTATGGCATATGGATGAGCAAGCACCTGTTAAAATGGTGTAAGTTTACTAGGGGATTGTAAATCCAGAACCACACAGAGTCAAATGACAAAGCAGATTGGAGTAGATGGATTGTAGCATCTTTTAGAAAGCAACAAAGAGCCTACAAATGTATGTAATGTAAAGTGTCAGAAGAAGTAGTACGAGGAAATTGTCAGAGGAAATTCATATTTTATAAAGTAAAGTTTAAAGCAAAGGAAATTATAGAAGTAGTAGTTGTTTTAATGTTGCAAATGACCTTATAGTAAATTCCCATATGGTATAATTTAGAATCAACTAGTGTGATAAGAGAAGGGGGAGGTGGAGAACAGCTGCTAGTGAGATAAGAAATGTAATCTTATTCTTGAAATGAATGGACACAACATTAAATGCTGATATAGATATTTTGTATGACTTTGTGTCATATTGTATGTATTAGAAAACAGGACCAGCCTACGCCCGGTAATGGCGTCCGTACCTCATGTTGAGTGTGTCCTCATTGTTGGTGGGAAACCCCCTGCGTACTGTGTTTCCAATGGGAGAGGCTGCCCCCCCCCCTGCCCCTGATGTGGCCACGCCCGGCCCATCCAAATCAGTATGAAATAATCACCTTGTTAATTTTGTCATTTGTAGTGTTTTTTCTATTTACAGAAGTTCCAGTCTAGTTCACTGATGAAACAACACGTCATCATAATATAGAGATGGTGGCCGACAGATTGTACTGTTAAACATTAACGTAGATAATTCCTATACAATGGTGTGATGAATGATTGCAGATACGTATCTTGTTTTGCCGGCATTGAAAGTGTTAAGATTGTGAGAAGTTGTGAGAAGTGGTGAGAAGCTGCGAGTTTGTGACCCCCCTTCCTCCCCCCTGTAGTGTGCTGTGTTTGGGAGGAGGAGGAGGGGGGCTGACTGGGTGCAGTCTGCAGGGTTGATGAGACAAAGGGATCTCAATATGCACTGCTGAGATATATATATATCAGTAATGTCTACAAACCGAAATAAATTTCTTCTCTTTTGCGCATGCGCTGTTGGTTATAAAAGTTACGATATTTATGTGTTATGATGTGATCAGATTTCATGTGTTTTGATAATTCAGATGTATTAAACTACAGATACTGTGAGACACGGGGGGTTTTGAAAATGTATGTGCCCCCACCGTTATACTGTTTATTGGTTTGCAGTAATTAATGTTATCAGAGATAATATTTTCTGTTTTATTGAATAACTAACTACAATTGTTTTATTTTTGATTTCACACATGAGTTGTGTCATTGTAAAGATCAAATGTTTGTCAGGAAAAAGTCATTTTTGTTTCAGGCTGTTGTACATTACAGGGGGTTAAATTAGTGTTATGTTGAGATGTAGTTGTGAACTCTGCTACATTACTCTCGCAGAGTCCACAAAGGGGGAAGGGTGAAGGGACTGATCAGGTACAATTGTGGTTTATGTGTAAGAGACCATCCCCCTCCAGCAAAGTTACACAGGAGGATGTGACGTCACTCACACGAGTTTTTATGGATTTAGATGAGGGAGAAGGCAAAACAAAACTTGTATATTACTGCTATTCTAACTCAAGTACAACCTAAGCATTTGTCAACTGCAAGACATTTGAGATTAACCTGTGCTCTTCTTCTTCCTGAGCAGGTTACTTTACACCGCTGTACTACATTGAACGCAGCTACCTTACTGCCTTTGGAGCAAGGGGGAGAAGACGTAGGTAAAGTATGGTCACAATTTTTGTCTGAAACTGATGAACATGATTGTATGGCCCTTATGGCCCAGGAAACAGTGGGGTTCGCACATGTAAAAGATACCCCACTCCAAAACCCAGACCTAATACTCTTTGTGGATGGTTCAAGGTATTGTGTAGAAGGATCTTTTCTTACAGGATATGCAGTAACCACCAAAGATGTAGTCCTAGAAGCAGCCTCCTTACCAGCGTCCCGCTCAGCACAAGAAGCGGAGCTTAAGGCCCTGGCAGCAGCATGCCAACATGCAGAAGGAAAGACAGCAAATATATACACTGACTCTCAATATGCTTTTGGGATTGCACACGATTATGGCCCCATATGGAAGGCTAGACAGTTTTTGACCTCTGCAGGTACACCTGTAAAGAATGCAGACTTTGTAAAATACTTGATGGAGACCCTGATGTTACCCACAGAAGTAGCAGTAGTAAACATTAAAAGCTCACACTAAGGTGAGTTCACCAGAGACAAAAGGGGAAATGCCCGGCAGACGAAGCGGCAAAGCAAGCAGCACAGAAGCTACCCGTGTTAGCAGCCGTATGTCAGATAAAAGATCCAGAGGAAACAAGACCAGCTGTAAGCCCGGAACTACTGCAAAAACTTCAAGGACAAGCAACAGAAGAAGAAAAAGACAAGTGGACGGCCCAAGGAGCAACGCTACGAAAAGATGGCCTCTGGCAATGCAAGAATAAACTGTGCCTGCCTAAGACAATGTTCCCAATGATGGCCCAGATAACACATGGAGAGACACACCAGTCAAAAACGGCAATGATGGACTTGGTAAACAAAACCTGGTATGCTCCAGGGTTTAGTGTGATGGCCAGCAGTTTTACACAAGGATGCATGATCTGTGCAACACATAATATTGGAAGAACTGTAAAAGTACCACAGAAGCACACACCCAGACCTATATATCCGTTCCAGAGACTACAGATAGACTATATTCAATTACCAAAAGTCGGTACCTATGAGTATGTGCTTGTTTGTATTGATCTCTTTTCAGGATGGCCAGAAGCATTTCCAGTAACCAAAGCTACAGCCGTAGCCACAGCAAAGAAACTGATCAACGAGGTGGTGTGCAGATATGGAGTTCCAGAGGTGATCAAGAGCGACAGAGGAACTCATTTTACGGGTGAAATCATGAACTATGTGTTGTCAGCTCTAGGCATAAGTCAAGCCCTACATACACCATACCATCCACAAAGCAGTGGGAAGGTTGAGAGACTAAATGGGACTCTCAAATTGAAAATCCAAAAAGCAATGGTAGAAACCGGGAAACCATGGACCGAGTGTCTACCATTAGCCTTGTTCTCAGTAAGATAAACGCCCACAAAAAGAACAGGTCTCAGCCCATATGAGATGTTATTTGGGTCGGCTCCCAGATTAGGATGTTATTTTCCACAGGTGCTCCAAATGCAGTATGGTAGACTAACAGATTATGTATCAACGCTTGACAAACAATTGACCAAGGTGCATGCACAAGTCTTTGCTTCCATTCCAGGTCCTGATTCAGTTGACGTATAAGCTAGAACCAGGAGATTGGGTCGTTGTCAAAAGACACGTGAGGAAAAGTCTAGACCCAAGATTTGATGGTCCTTTTCAAGTACTACTCGTTACAAGCACCTCAGTGAAGCTCGAAGGAAAGGCAAGCTGGATTCACGCCAGTCATTGTAAAAAGCTTCTTCAGCCAGAAGAATGAAGATCTTTGCGGTTGTTGCGGCGGTTGTTGCGTGTGCTCTTATACAAAAAGGCAGAACTGCTACTCCTGTACACGTAATCAGTACAGAATCACTGGAACAGTTCAGGACAGGGTGGGCGAATGCCACAGTGGATAGAAAGCAGGGTAACTACACCTGTAAGGCCAATGACCCGTGTTATACTACAAATGTGACTACAACCGAAGGGACTTGGAGAAAAGGACCACATGGAGGGACTGTGTACCTTCACATAGACAAAACAGCCAGCATTAGCATACAAGAAGAGACGGCTGTTGTTTTGTTGTTATGAACCAGATTTACAGTATCTACAGAAATATACAACCAGTAAAAATAGAAATGAAATGATAAATAAGATTTATGAAAGATGCAACAAGGAGAGGCTCAACTCTACGATTGTAATAAAAGAGACTGATGGGATGATATTATGTATGAATAATAGCCAAATAAGAAATAGAAGATATTTTGTATTCTTGATAACAATTTTAAGAGATAGTTTTAAGCCACATATAACAGTACAAAGTCTGGAAAGAATCCCACACACTTGTAAGAGCGCTGTAACCCAACAGCAGAAAAAGAATGTACACTTCAATATTTCCTTCCCTGAATCCCCCAGCTGTCATAGACAAAAAAGAGAATGGTATGACACGCTATTAGGAGGGGTAGGAACGGGATTAGGAGTATTGAATGGTATACAGTTAGAAACAGTTATGAACAAATTAAACTCAGTGGGAGACGACACATCTACTGCATTAAGGAGAGGTGCCTCATGGTTACCTACTACCTTTGCCATACAGCAAAAAGGGTTAGCTATAGATGAACTGTTTCTAAATGTTTTTAATGAAAGTATGCTAATCGAATATAGAACATTACAGAATGTATCAACTTTAGTAAATTGGACAGTATGTACGCTTAAAACGATGTGGCAACAAGAACAGATGAATAATTGTAAGAATAAATTGTTTAGTAGTCATGTTAGGCAATGGACAGACATTCTGCCCATAGGAGAGAGAAATGATACGTGGTTATTGTTACAGCCTGAGTATACTGAGTGTACACCTAGATGGTGCGCAGGAAGACTAATAGCATTCAATGTGAAAAATCCTACTCTATTATGCAAATTTATTGTTATGCCAATGGTAATGATTGATCCGGTGACATTATTAGGACAATATTGGATGCCAGAAATGAAAGGAACACACATAGATTCTCAAAATAAGACAAGGAATATAGATTTGTGCCAATTAACAGAGCAAGGATATGTATGTAATCAACAGTCAGGGATATGAGAACCCTGTCTAATGCAGCACCAGGATAATGTATGCGCACTCACTATAATCCCAGAAGTTAACCTACAGGTTTATATTGAAGTAGGTCCACAGCATGTATGTTTAATAACTAACAACAAGCAGACCCTTAGCCAGTTTAATCTCATAGGACCATTTTCAGGATGTCTATACAATGTGACACATTTGACTTGGGGGAACCAAACTATAGTGTTCCTGCCTACTTTAGAAGAAATAATGTCCACTGTATGGGTACCTGAACCTTTGCCCTATGGAAATTTTAGTTTGCCACTGGAAGAGTTAAAACAAGTGTTACAAAAGTCTAAAGACGTAAAGAAATTGATAGCAGCCCATAATGTAACTCTAAGTAAAGTGAAAATATTGGCTACAATAGCAGCTAGGGAAGTAATAAATTTATCGTCAGCAATAAAAGATGCCAGTGCCCATCATTGGTATGACATATTTACAGGATTTTCCCCCACTGCCACTAAGATACTGCATATGTTATTCCAACCCTTGATATGTTTCATAATATTGTTTATATTGCTTACATGTTTTAATTGTTATACATTTTGCAAAATAAGGGAAGCATTCAATCAGAGGCCTATACATTATGATGAAAGAGTGTTGTGAGATTACCCCACCTACATACCTGTGTGAATCAAGTGAAGAAATGGATCGAAGCCTTGCTATCAGGAGATAGAAGTAGCATTGGAATTTAGGTGTTGGTAAAATCACAAAAGGAGGGATTGTTATGGTATAAATATATGTATAATGTATCTGGGGCCCCAAGGAGTGAAATGTTATAGAGGAGAACATGTGTTACAATAGAATGGGTATTTTAGAAAGGTTAAGAGAGGAAATAGTTTGCAGCTGCTCTGCTGTCCATTGAAATTGCGAACAGATGGCGGTCAATCACTTGACCAACCCCCCTAAGCATAAAAGGGAATACCTTGTGTTCCACCAATGGGTTTTATGGGAAAGAAGGATGTAAGGATTGAATATACAGATGACTCATATGTTATGGAATGTTTTTTGTTCTAATGCTATAAAAGTGACCACTACGGTTAAATAAAGTCAGAAGGATTTTTACTTTGAGAAACGTCTCAGTGTATCTGTTGCTTCTCCGAGCTCGCCCCCCCCCACCTGATTTGAACCTGCATGGAGATCAAGGCGTAACGTGACTCAAATTGCGATCACATTACTGATAACACTCAGGCTAGATATGAGTTCTAGACCCGCAGAGGTGTGATAGTATCTTCCTGATACATCAGAATATATGTGTTTTTAACATGTATATCTTCTATAGACAATATCTAGTATAACACAACCATATCTCAGGTACAGAGGAGAGGAACATGTCTATTATTTTACCCTCTGTTCTCTAAAGTCAGAAATCCACCTTTTATTTCCAATAGAATATAATTGTTATGGTCCTTTTGGCCATAAAATTTGGCATGAGGGGAGGCTAGTGAGGGCGAGTAATGTATTTGACCTTGCATTGTTACTGGCAGTATGATGACAAGAAACCCAGGTTTGATGCAGGTTTCTTTTAGTAGGCCGGTAATGTTTGCAAAACGACCAAAAGGAAATACAAAAACTGTTCTTAGCAGAGAGGCACAGTCACTTAAAATATTACACAAAATGGCGGCAATTTCAGGCAATGCAGGAAATGGGGTTTTACCAGCTTGGTTTCCTTGGGACAGAGCTCGGACTCTTCCCTGATACAGGGGTAACCCATCGTCTCAGCAACTAAATAACAGGGAGGCTTCACGCAACTTCCACTTGTTACATCCATTGCTGCCTCTTTCACAGCAATCATCTGTGGGGAGGTTCCTGCACTGCACCGCCACAGCAATGGGTACTCTCTGGCTTCAGGGCCTACTCAGCCCTGCTTGCACAATAGTTGCTGATTTATGGGTCGCAGCCCTTGCACCTGAACCCATTAGGTGGGAACAGTCGCCTTTTATCAAATTTAAAAACAGCCCCTTTGTGAGTTATTCAATGTTCCGACACTGATTACATGCCCATACTACACTGTTTTTGCACACTAAAGTAAATAATAAAGACAGTGCCCGAGCCGGTTTTCCCGGTGCCTGCAATAAACAGGGTCAGCCACCATTGTCTGAACAGTGTTACATAGCAGTGAGCTTTGCTGACGTGAGCATCTGCACAGCTCAGAACATGTAAGCACAGATCCTGTGACTAAAACAACACATAAAAATGCTTCCTGGCCACTAGGTGGCAGCATCGCAATGGAAGTATATATGCATATAGTGACCGCTCATCTCCTCTAGTCCTGGACCTATAAAGGAAATACAGTGTTAAAATGCATAACACAAAAGCATTGAAAGAGACAGAAAAATCTATCTCTACATTACTCCATACGGCTCCTCTCGTGAATAGGGGAGACTCCCTTCAATACCTTTCATTGCCCCCTTGCCTTATTTGGTGTCATTCCCGGCACCAGGAAAAATAAGCAACTAAAATAACTGAACAAAAACATAGATTCCTTTCACACAAATTGGGCCTTCTTCCGACAGTCTCTGAAGGCCCTCTTAGACTCAGTTCAGGCCCTCTTCAAAGTTACTTGGGCCTCAGGCTCAAAGCTTAGTAGTTACAGTCTCTCACAGGTGAGGCACATACTTAACAATTGCAGTCTCATACTCAAGGTCCCAGGACTCCCTCCTTTGTCTCAGTCTCATGCACAGCCTCTTGTCTTTCTCTTGCTGGGAGACTCCTCTCTACCCGCCTCTTGAACGCTTCCTTGTGGCGCATTACAGCTACTGAAATGCAGCCTTTCCTGGCTCCACAGCCTCTTGCTGGAGCTAGTCATCTTTCTTGAGGGAAAGGTGCACTTGGCAAGAGCGTACTCATGACGGTACAAGGGCGACAAGGGGCCACACAAACACTCTCCTATCTAATAAATATACAACGACACAATTAAAATTGGAAGGTGCTTGTCACAGCTTTATTGAATGTTTTCTTTTACAGAACCTGAGAATATATAAAAACAAGTATAAACATAATTAGCATATTAAGATTATGTGGCTAAGTCCTTGACAACCTCCAAAACATAAATAAAGCAATACCCTTAAACCACTAGCCGTGACCATATAAGCTACAGTGGCGTCACCACGGGTATGCTAAAGCACCACGCTTCCCAGGGTCCGCCCCTTAGAGAAGCCCAAATCCATAGCTTTAAAATAAAACCAATATATTGTGTCAAAGACAGCAATATATAAAAACATAAATAGTGTTGCCAAGGACCCGCCACAGCATGAAAACTTGACTCCTTAAATTTTCATGCGCCGCCACACTTGAAAACCCAACTCCAGGCCTTCTTGGAGGCCAAAATTTAAAACATCCAGGCCCACATCTGTTAAGTGAACCCCATCCTTTCCAATGTACGCGTCCCGATCCTCCAACAGTGTGTGACGAACTACCAACCCACCATTGAGGCGAACAAACTTGGCCACTGTCTTATTAATCTTATCCCTGGTTCTATTCAGCGCCGACAATGACTGCGCATTGCGCCATTTTACCCGCTGTACAATTTCGGACCATATAATCAAAAGCCCAGGATGGGCGTCTAAAAAACATAAGAAGTCCCTCTTAATGTTCCTAATGAGGTTCCGCATGGGATAACTCCCGATGTCATTACCCCCAGCATGAATTATCAAAATATCAGGTAGACCCCAGGACCTAACCGCATCCTGAAACAAAGGCCTTACCTGATCCCAGGTCAGGCCACGAACTCCGAACCAGTGTACCTCCACCTCATCCTTATCTAAATCCAAATACCTACCATTCAGACGCACACGGGCACGCCTTTCAGCCCAGTAAATATAGGAATGGCCAAGAAGCCAAACCACACATTTTGCAGAACCTGAAAGCAACAGAAAATTAGTGAAACAGAACAAGAATGACATCCCCACCCAAAATAAACCCAAGATAAAGAAATCAACATTCCAGCAAATGCAGCCTAACATAGGAACGAAAACGGCTGGACTCCCAGCGGCCAATCCTCTTAACTGAAGCAGTGTCGAGCCCAAAACAAGAAACCTCAGTAGCGGCTCCAATCCTAAAAGAATGAGAGCTGTAATCCAGATGTGAAAGGCCCAAACCTTGTACGCATTTCTTAAAGACAGCAATAAATTGATATCTGGACAATGCTGACCCATCCGCATGCACCAGCAAAGAGGAAGAACCCTGAGGACACATAGCCATGAAACGCAGAAAACACCCCACTGGGCACGATTCCCCCTCATGAATTTTGGTCAAACAAATCTCAAAACCTTTTCCCTTCCTGTCAGTTTTGGAATGATACAACATTATTCTCAACACACCATCCCGAAAAACCACACCGGTTAAATGAATACCGCCCTGCCCCCTTTTTGAGGGACTAGCCAATTCGCCAACCCGAAAAGCCCCATAGAAAGCCCAAGAAAAACCAATTGAAACAACAACCTGTTAAGGATCTGCCAGGCACAGCTTCTCTATCCACGCCCATAGGTAATCAGTCTGCACCTGCTTCTATGTCTGTGAGACTGACCACAGCCTGGCCAGACGGAGCTAGCTCCCACCCTCTGTCTATTTATACCTGCCTTTCCTGTTCCTCCTTGCTTGTGATTCTTCTCATTTTGTTTCCTGGCCCTGCTGCAGCTTCTTGCACCATTTGACCCTGCTTCATATTGACCCTGGCTTACTGACTACTCTCCTGCTCTGCGTTTGGTACCTCGTACACTCCTGGTTTGACTCGGCTTGTTCACTACTCTCCTGCTCTGCGTTTGGTACCTCGTACACTCCTGGTTTGACTCGGCTCGTTCACCACTCTTGTTGCTCACGGTTTTGCCGTGGGCAACTGCCCCTTTTCCCTTGCTTCTGTGTACCCTTGTCTGTTTGTCTGTCGTGCACTTATTGAGCGTAGGGACCGTCAGTCGCCCAGTTGTACCCCGTCGCCTAGGGCGGGTCGTTGCAAGTAGGCAGGGACTGAGTGGCGGGTAGATTAGGGCTCACTTGTCTGTTTCCTTACCCCCATCATTACACAACCTCTCATAATCTGAATGGGATATCCTGCGCAACTGAGAAAAAAGTCCCTCCAACATTGCAAAAGACACGCTTATCCATCCCGTCATGTCCTTTCTGAAAACCCTGCAGAGCACGCCGTGTCAAATAAATGCTTAGTAACATCCATACAACCAATTAACTTAAAGGAAAGTGCCGCTACTGACTTAACAACAGAGGAAACTGAAGACCCACTCTCCATAAGAGATAACAAAAACAAAACATCCCCCTAAGGCACTAAACGGACTCCCTTGACTACACCACGAATCCTCCAGCCGGATCCATCTCACCCAGATCTTGTTATAAGCATCCGACGTAGCAGGGGCCAGCGAACATTTCGCCCACCATATCAGACGAGCGACACCACCCTCCAAAGGTGTTCGGGGCAAGAAGCCAGATCCCTCTCCGCCTCTGGAGCTAGCCGACGGAAATGATCCCACTGCAACCGAGATAAAGCATCCGCAATGTCATTGGAAACACCGGGAACATGATGAGCCCTAAATAGAATGTTCCACCTCAAGCACAGTAGGACCAACTGGCGTAACACTGTGATCACCGGGGGGGAATTGGCGGACAAACTATTAATAGTGCACACGACTGCCATGTTATCACAGTGAAAAACCACTGACCGATAGGACAAAAGGTGTCCCCAAATTTCCACCGCAACTAGAATGGGAAACAACTCCAGAAAACAAAGGTTACCTGTCAAACCACACTCCCTCCACCCTAGTGGCCAAATACGAACACACCATTTCCCCTGAAAGTACGCTCTGAAACCGATAGAACCAGAAGCATCAGTACACAATTGTATCTCCACACTCGAAAGTCCCGCTGCAATCCATAATCATCTGCCGTTATATTCTACCAAAAAGGAAACCCAAACCCTCAAATCCGCCTTATGCTCCTTGCCAAGGCAAACAAAATGGTGGGGACTTCTAACACCAGCAGTTGCTTGCGCCAAGCGCCTACAAAAAAAAAACTGCCCATAGGCATAATTCTATAGGCAAAATTGAGTTTCCCCATTAAAGATTGCAGGAGCCGCAGGGTGATATTTGTTTTCACCAGAGCCTCCTGCACCGTTGCCCACAGATCAACAAGTTTTGCCTCCGGCAACCTACATTCCATTGCCTGGGAATCAATTTAATTTCCCAAAAAAAAGAGCGTCGTGGTTGGTCCCTCCGTTTTTTCAAACGCCAACGAAACCCCAAAGTCATCAAAAACATCAATCACAGCCCATAGCAATATTGCACACGACGGCCGAGCCGCAGGGCCGACACAAAAGAAGTCATCCAAATAATGAATCACTGCTTTAGAGCCGGCTCGTTCATGGACCACCCACTCCAAAAATGTGCTGAAGGCTTCGAAATAGGCACAAGAAATAGAGCACCCCATAGGAAGGCACCTATCAATATAAAAAAAGCCATCAAACGAGCACCCCAGCAAGTGCATGGATTCTGGGTGCACTGGCAAAAGGCGAAACGCAGACTCCACATCCACCTTAGCCATCAGCGCCCCCTGCCCCGCCGTCCTAACCAAACGAACCACCTCATCAAATGACGTATAGGAAACCCGCGTCAAAGACTCATCAATATCATCATTCACCGAAGAGCCCTTCGGATAAGATAAATGATGTATAAGCCGAAATTTTCCCGCCTCCTTCTTGGGGACAACCCCCAGCGTGGAGACACGCAAATTGGAAATAGGAACATCAGAAAAGCGGCCTAACATTCTACCCAACAAAACTTCCTTCCACAACTTGTCTTGTACCACTTCTGGATGATCCCGCACCGAACGCAGATTATTAGCCATCAAAACCCCCACCCCCGGGGAGAACAGAATCCTAAAACCATCCCCAAAACCGTTCAATAACAGCTGCGCCTTCTCCCTGTTGGGGTACATCTTTAGCCAAGGCGTCATAGCGTCAAGGTTCACTGGACTCACCCCCTTTAGCAGGACGATCCCCTGGCTTCGTCGTGCCTCCTCGTGCCCGCTTAAAACACTTGAAGACGGGGTGGTTACCACCCCTACACCCGGCACATTCGTGTCTATAGACACAATTAGTTCCCGATTTACAGGTGCTCTCGTTGTAGAGTCAGCAGACCCCTTTTTTTTAAAACTCCCAAATGAACCCGCTCATCTAGACCCGCCGAGTTAGGACTGAAAGGGTTATGCAAACCCGCGACTTCAACACACCCCCTCCTGACCAGCCCCCTTTGGTGTAGTCATAAAGCGCATCCAAAGGCTTATGTCCTTATGATCCCACCACAGGGATGACTGAACCGCCATACGCTGACGAAACTGCTCCTCATATTTAAGCCAAGCAGTTCCCCCATACGTTCTATAAGCCTCCCAAATAGAATCTGGTAGCCTAATAATACGCTGAGCAGCAGCGCCATTGTGTGGTCAATGCAGGGAAATGCACACTTTGTCTATTATATATTTTAGAAAGTTTGTTTGAAGCCCGATTGTGATACGCTAAACAGCAGCGCCATCGTGTGGTCAATGCTGAGAAATCTCACTAAATTGAATGTAATGCAGGCAGCCTAGTGATACGCTGAGCAGCAGCACCATCGTGTGGTCAATGCAGGGAAATGCACACTATATCTATTTATTATATATTTTAGAAAGTTTGTTTGAAGCCCGATAGTGATACGCTAAGCAGCAGCGCCATCGTGTGGTCAATGCTGAGAAATCTCACTAAATTGAATGTAATTCAGGCAGCCCTAGTGATACGCTTAGCAGCAGCGCCATAGTGTGGTCAATGCAGGGAAATGCACACTATATCTATTATATATTTTAGAAAGTTTGTTTGAAGCCCGATTGTGATACGCTAAGCAGCAGCGCCATCGTGTGGTCAATGCTGAGAAATCTCACTAAATTGAATTTTCTACAGGTAGCCTAGTAATACGCTGAGCAGCAGCGCCATTTTGTGGTCAATAAAGGGAAATGCACACTATATCTATTATATATTTTAGAAAGTTTGTTTGAAGCCCGATTGTGATACGCTAAGCAGCAGCGCCATCGTGTGGTCAATGCTGAGAAATCTCACTAAATTGAATGTAATGCAGGCAGCCTAGTGATACGCTGAGCAGCAGCGCCATCGTGTGGTCAATGCAGGGAAATGCACACTATATCTATTTATTATATATTTTAGAAAGTTTGTTTGAAGCCCGATTGTGATACGCTAAGCAGCAGCGCCATCGTGTGGTCAATGTTGAGAAATCTCACTAAATTGAATGTAAGGCAGGCAGCCTAGTGATACGCTGGGCAGCAGTGCCATCGTGTGTTCAATGCAGGAAATGCACACTATATCAATATATTATATATTTTAGAAAGTTTGTGTGAAGCCCGATTGTGATATGTTAAGCAGCAGCGCCATCGTGTGGTCAATGTTGGGAAATGCACACTACATCTATATTATATATTTTAGAAAGTTTGTTTGAAGCCCGATTGTGATACGCTAAGCAGCAGCGCCATCTTGTGGTCAATGCTGAGAAATCTCACTAAATTGAATGTAATGCAGGCAGCCCTAGTGATACGCTGAGCAGCAGTGCCATCATGTGGTCAATGCTGGGTAATGCACATTAAATCTATATATTATATATTTTACAAAGTTTGTTTGAAGCCCGATTGTGATACGCTAGGCAGCAGCGCCATCGTGTGGTCAATGCTGAGAAATCTCACTAAATTGAATTTTCTACAGGTAGCCTAGTAATACACCGAGCAGCAGCGCCATTTTGTGGTCAATGCAGGAAATGCACACTATATCTATTATATATTTTAGAAAGTTTGTTTGAAGCCCGATTGTGATACGCTAAGCAGCAGCGCCATCGTGTGGTCAATGCTGAGAAATCTCACTAAATTGAATGTAAGGCAGGCAGCCTAGTGATACGCTTGGCAGCAGCGCCATCGTGTGGTCAATGCAGGAAATGCACGCTATATCTATATATTATATATTTTAGAAAGTTTGTTTGAAGCCCGATTGTGATACGCTAGGCAGCAGCGCCATCGTGTGGTCAATGCAGAGAAATCTCACAAAATTGAATTTTCTACAGGTAGCCTAGTAATACGCTGAGCAGCAGCGCCATTGTGTGGTCAATGCAGGGAAATGCACACTATATCTATTATATATTTTAGAAAGTTTGTTTGAAGCCCGATTGTGATTCGCTAGGCAGCAGCGCCATCGTGTGGTCAATGCTGAGAAATCTCACTAAATTGAATGTAATGCAGGCAGCCTAATGATACACTGAGCAGCAGCGCCATCGTGTGGTCAATGCAGGGAAATGCACACTATATCTATTATATATTTTAGAAAGTTTGTTTGAAGCCCGATTGTGATTCGCTAAGCAGCAGCGCCATCGTGTGGTCAATGTTGTGAAATCTCACTAAATTGGATGTAATGCAAGCAGCCTAGTGATACACTGAGCAGCAGTGCCATCGTGTGGTCAATACAGGAAATGCACACTATATCTATATATTATATATTTTAGAAAGTTTGTGTGAAGCCCGATTGTGATATGTTACGCAGCAGCGCCATCGTGTGGTCAATGCTGAGAAATCTCACTAAATTTAATGTAAGGCAGGCAGCCTAGTGATACGCTGAGCAGCAGCGCCATCATGTGGTCAATGTTGTGAAATCTCACTAAATTGGATGTAATGCAAGCAGCCTAGTGATACGGTGAGCAGCAGCACCATCATGTGGTCAATGTAGGGAAATGCACACTATATATATATATATATATATATATATATATATATATATATATATATATATATATATATAGTATTATATATTTTAGAAAGTTTGTTTGAAGCCCGATTGTGATTCGCTAGGCAGCAGCGCCATCGTGTGGTCAATGCTGACAAATCTCACTAAAGTGAATGTAATGCAGGCAGCCTAGTGATACGCTGAGCAGCAGCGCCATCGTGTGGTCAATGCTGGGAAATGCACACTATAGCTATATATTATATATTTTAGAAAGTTTGTGTGAAGCCCGATTGTGATATGTTAAGCAGCATTGGCATCGTGTGGTCAATGCAGGGAAATGCACACTATATCTATTATATATTTTAGAAAGTTTGTTTGAAGCCCGATTGTGATATGTTAAGCAGCAGCGCCATCGTGTGGTCAATGCTGAGAAATCTCACTAAATTTAATGTAAGGCAGGCAGCCTAGTGATACGCTGAGCAGCAGCGCCATCGTGTGGTCACTGCTGGGAAATGCATACTATATCTATATATTATATATTTTAGAAAGTTTGTTTGACGACCGATTTTGATACGCTAAGCAGCAGCGCCATCGTGTGGTCAATGCTGAGAAATCTCACTAAATTGAATGTAATGTAGGCAGCCTAGTGATGCGCTGAGCAGCAGCGCCATCGTGTGGTCAATGCTGGGAAATGCGCACTATATCTATATATTATATATTTGATAAAGTTTGTTTGAAGCCCGATTGGGATAGGCTAAGCAGCAGCGCCATCGTGTGGTCAATGTTGAGAAATCTTACTAAATTAAATGTAAGGCTGGCAGCCTAGTGATACGCTGGGCAGCAGTGCCATCGTGTGGTCAATGCAGGAAATGTACACTATATCTATATATTATATATTTTAGAAAGTTTGTGTGAAGCCCGATTGTGATATGTTAAGCAGCAGCGCCATCGTGTGGTCAATGCTGAGAAATCTCACTAAATTTAATGTAAGGCAGGCAGCCTAGTGATACGCTGAGCAGCAGCGCCATCGTGTGGTCAATGTTGGGAAATGCGCTCTATATATTATATATTTGATAAAGTTTGCTTGAAGCCCGATTGGGATATGCTAAGCAGCATCGCCATCGTGTGGTCAATGTTGAGAAATCTCACTAAATTGAATGTAAGGCAGGCAGCCTAGTGATACGCTGGGCAGCAGTGCCATCGTGTGTTCAATGCAGGAAATGCACACTATATCAATATATTATATATTTTAGAAAGTTTGTGTGAAGCCCGATTGTGATATGTTAAGCAGCAGCGCCATCGTGTGGTCAATGTTGGGAAATGCACACTACATCTATATTATATATTTTAGAAAGTTTGTTTGAAGCCCGATTGTGAAACGCTAAGCAGCAGCACCATCATGTGGTCAATGTAGGGAAATGCACACTATATCTATATATTATATATTTTAGAAAGTTTGTGTGAAGCCCGATTGTGATATGCTAAGCAGCAGCGCCATCGTGTGGTCAATGCTGAGAAATCTAACTAAATTTAATGTAAGGCAGGCAGCCTAGTGATACGCTGAGCAGCAACACCATAGTGTGGTCAATGCTGGGAAAAGTACACTACATCTATATTATATATTTTAGGAAGTTTGTTTGAAGCCCGATTGTGATACGCTGAGCAGCAGCACCATCGTGTGGTCAATGCTTAGAAATCTCACTAAATTGTATGTAATGCAAGCAGCCTAGTGATACGCTGAGCAGCAGCGCCATTGTGTGGTCAATGCTGAGAAATCTGACTAAATTGGATGTAATGCAGGCAGCCTAGTGATCCGCTGAACAGCAGCGCCATCATGTGGTCAATGCACACTATATCTATATATTATATATTTTAGAAAGTTTGTTTGATGCTCGATTGTGATACGCTAAGCAGCAGCGCCATCGTGTGGTCAATGCTGAGAAATCTCACTAAATTGAATGTAATGCGGGCAGCCTAGTGATATTCTGAGCAGCAGGGCCATCGTGTGGTCAATGCTGGGAAATGCACACTACATCTATATTATATATTTTAGGAAGTTTGTTTGAAGCCCGATTGTGATACGCTGAGCAGCAGCACCATCGTGTGGTCAATGTTGAGAAATTTCACTAAATTGAATGTAAGGCAGGCAGCCTAGTGATATGCTGAGCAGCAGCGCCATCGTGTGGTCAATGCTGCTAAATACACACTATATCTATATATTATATATTTGATAAAGTTTGTTTGTAGCCCGATTGGGATATGCTAAGCAGCAGCGCCATCGTGTGGTCAATGTTGAGAAATCTCACTAAATTGAATGTAAGGCAGGCAGCCTATTGATACGCTGAGCAGCAGTGCCATCGTGTGGTCAATGCAGGAAATGCACACTATATCTATTTAATATATATTTTAGAAAGTTTGTTTGAAGCCCGATTGTGATATGTTAAGCAGCAGCGCCATCGTATGGTCAATGCTGAGAAATCTCACTAAATTGAATGTAATGCAGGCAGCCTAGTGATACGCTGAGCAGCAGCACCATCGTGTGGTCAATGCAGGGAAATGCACACTATATCTATTTAATATATATTTTAGAAAGTTTGTTTGAAGCCCGATTGTGATACGCTAAACAGCAGCGCCATCGTGTGGTCAATGCTGAGAAATCTCACTAAATTGAATGTAAGGCAGGCAGCCTAGTGATACGCTGGGCAGCAGCACCATCGTGTGGTCAATGCAGGGAAATGCACACTATATCTATTTAATATATATTTTAGAACGTTTGTTTGAAGCCCGATTGTGATACGCTAAGCAGCAGCGCCATCGTGTGGTCAATGCTGAGAAATCTCACTAAATTGAATGTAAGTCAGGCAGCCTAGTGATACGCTGGGCAGCAGCACCATCGTGTGGTCAATGCTGGGAAATGTACACTATATCTATATATTATATATTTTAGAAAGTTTGTTTGAAGCCCGATTGGGATATGCTAAGCAGCAGCGCCATCATGTGGTCAAGGCTGAGATGTCTCACTAAATTGAATGTAATGCAGGCAGCCATCGTGTGGTTAATGCTGGGAAATGCACACTACATCTATATTATATATTTTAGGAAGTTTGTTTGAAGCCCGATTGTGATACGCTGAGCAGCAGCACCATCGTGTGGTCAATGTTGAGAAATTTCACTAAATTGAATGTAAGGCAGGCAGCCTAGTGATATGCTGAGCAGCAGCGCCATCGTGTGGTCAATGCTGCTAAATACACACTATATCTATATATTATATATTTGATAAAGTTTGTTTGTAGCCCGATTGGGATATGCTAAGCAGCAGCGCCATCGTGTGGTCAATGTTGAGAAATCTCACTAAATTGAATGTAAGGCAGGCAGCCTATTGATACGCTGAGCAGCAGTGCCATCGTGTGGTCAATGCAGGAAATGCACACTATATCTATATTTTATATATTTTAGAAAGTTTGTGTGAAGCTCGATTGTGATATGTTAAGCAGCAGCGCCATCGTATGGTCAATGCTGAGAAATCTCACTAAATTGAATGTAATGCAGGCAGCCTAGTGATACGCTGAGCAGCAGCGCCATCGTGTGGTCAATGCAGGGAAATGCACACTATATCTATTTAATATATATTTTAGAAAGTTTGTTTGAAGCCCGATTGTGATACGCTAAACAGCAGCGCCATCGTGTGGTCAATGCTGAGAAATCTCACTAAATTGAATGTAAGTCAGGCAGCCTAGTGATACGCTGGGCAGCAGCACCATCGTGTGGTCAATGCTGGGAAATGTACACTATATCTATATATTATATATTTTAGAAAGTTTGTTTGAAGCCCGATTGGGATATGCTAAGCAGCAGCGCCATCATGTGGTCAAGGCTGAGATGTCTCACTAAATTGAATGTAATGCAGGCAGCCATCGTGTGGTTAATGCTGGGAAATGCACACTACATCTATATTATATATTTTAGGAAGTTTGTTTGAAGCCCGATTGTGATACGCTGAGCAGCAGCACCATCGTGTGGTCAATGTTGAGAAATTTCACTAAATTGAATGTAAGGCAGGCAGCCTAGTGATATGCTGAGCAGCAGCGCCATCGTGTGGTCAATGCTGCTAAATACACACTATATCTATATATTATATATTTGATAAAGTTTGTTTGTAGCCCGATTGGGATATGCTAAGCAGCAGCGCCATCGTGTGGTCAATGTTGAGAAATCTCACTAAATTGAATGTAAGGCAGGCAGCCTATTGATACGCTGAGCAGCAGTGCCATCGTGTGGTCAATGCAGGAAATGCACACTATATCTATATTTTATATATTTTAGAAAGTTTGTGTGAAGCTCGATTGTGATATGTTAAGCAGCAGCGCCATCGTATGGTCAATGCTGAGAAATCTCACTAAATTGAATGTAATGCAGGCAGCCTAGTGATACGCTGAGCAGCAGCGCCATCGTGTGGTCAATGCAGGGAAATGCACACTATATCTATTTAATATATATTTTAGAAAGTTTGTTTGAAGCCCGATTGTGATACGCTAAACAGCAGCGCCATCGTGTGGTCAATGCTGAGAAATCTCACTAAATTGAATGTAAGGCAGGCAGCCTAGTGATACGCTGGGCAGCAGCACCATCGTGTGGTCAATGCAGGGAAATGCACACTATATCTATTTAATATATATTTTAGAAAGTTTGTTTGAAGCCCGATTGTGATACGCTAAGCAGCAGCGCCATCATGTGGTCAATGCTGAGAAATCTCACTAAATTGAATGTAAGTCAGGCAGCCTAGTGATACGCTGGGCAGCAGCACCATCGTGTGGTCAATGCTGGGAAATGTACACTATATCTATATATTATATATTTTAGAAAGTTTGTTTGAAGCCCGATTGGGATATGCTAAGCAGCAGCGCCATCATGTGGTCAAGGCTGAGATGTCTCACTAAATTGAATGTAATGCAGGCAGCCTAGTGATACGCTGAGCAGCATCGCCATTGTGTGGTCAATGCTGGAAAATGCACACTATATCTATTATATATTTTAGAAAGTTTGTTTGAAGCCCGATTGTGATACGCTAAGCAGCAGCGCCATCGTGTGGTCAATGCTGAGAAATCTCACTAAATTTAATGTAAGGCAGGCAGCCTAGTGATACGCTGAGCAGCAGCGCCATCGTGTGGTCAATGCTGGGAAATGCACATTATATCTATATATTACATATTTTAGAAAGTTTGTTTGACGACCGATTGTTACATAGTTACATAGTTACATAGTTTGTACGGTTGAAAAAAGACACATGTCCATCAAGTTCAACCAATGGATGGGAAAGGGGAATTGGAATGGGAAAGGGGAAGTAAAAAATTTCTATACATAGGAGCTAATATTTTTTTGTTCTAGGAAATTATCTAAGCCTTTTTTAAAGCCATCTACTGTCCCTGCTGTGACCAGCTCCTGCGGTAGTCTATTCAATAGATTCACAGTTCTCACAGTAAAGAAGGCTTGTCGCCTCTGCAGGTTGAACCTTTCTTTTTCCAGACGGAGGGAGTGCCCCCTTGTTTTTTGAGGGGGTTTTACATGGAATAGGATTTCACCATATTTTTTTGTATGTGCCATTCATATATTTATATAAGTTAATCATGTCCCCCCTTAGTCGTCTTTTCTCAAGGCTAAATAGGTTTATAGTTCTTTTTTTTTTTTTTAATTCTTTATTTACATGGCTAACAGCCAAATTTTTTACAGTAAAAAAGAATACAGATACGCATACATAAGGGAGGGTGAAATACATGTACAAGGTTAGGAATGCATTGAATTGAGTGACATAACCAAAATTTAACCACGTGTAGCAACCTCGTCATTTCTAGAAAATACTGCTATATACTCCCCCCCTGTGCACACAAGAGATGATACAAGACAAAATGAGGGAGGAAAAGATGAAGAATGGGCAAGGGGGTGGAGGGGTAGCTGCTCCCCCCGGGACATCTCCGCTCCTCCAGACTGCGTCCAATATGGACTATTCACCAATGCCCGTCTGTCCCAGAATGTCTTTGTAGGAGTCGGAGTCCTGAAATATAATCCAAGGAGCCCAAGTGTGGCAGAATCTGGCATGATTATCATGAATGCTCGAGGTCAGGTCCTCCATGTGCATTATATCGTTGACCTTGGAGACCCAGAGGGACAGAGTGGGAGGAGAGGAATTCTTCCATCACAAGGGAATGCAGTGCTGCGCCGCCATCACTAGATAGTGAAGCAGGGAGAGTTTGTAGGTGTTTGCTGGGGTGTCACAGTGATGGAGGAGGAAGAAAGCCACATCCATAGTAAAGCTGGTATCAGTTACCTCGCAAACCCACCTTTTTAACCCCATCCCAGAATTCTGAATGTGTGGAGGAGGGTACCATTGTCCAATCCACATCTCCAGCAGAGAGGTGATACGTTCGGAAAAATCAGATGCAGGCGAACCGGGGTCCTATACCAATGCGAGAGTAGTTTAAAACTAGCCTCTTGGTAGCTCGAGCTAATTGAGGTTTTATGGGCAAGAGAGAGAATACGAGAGCATTGGTTTGTGGTTAGGGTAATTCCCAGATCCGACTCCCATTCAGAAACGTAACCAGGCGCTGGGAGGTAAGGCGGGTTCAGGAGGAGGTGATAGATCGTGGACAATGAATGGCGAACCGGCTCAGAGCCAACGCACAAGTCTTCCAGTGGAGACCTAGGAGCTAGGAATAGCTCAGAGGGTGGTAAAGAGGAGTAGAAATGGCGGAGTTGAAATATGCGCCAGTAACCCAAAGGAAGGAGTTCAGGCATCTGTGTCAACTCCTCAAGGGAGAGCCACTCCGAATTCTTCAGAAAGTGCTCTGCCCTAAATACACCCAGCGCCGCCCAGGACTTGAACACCAAGTCACTCAGTCCCGAGGGAAAAGATGGGTTCCCCAGGATCGGAGACATGGGGGAGCAGAGAGGCAGGAGGTGTGAACGGACCGCTGCAAGGGCACAACATCTGAGCGTGGGACCGATCGTGGGGTGATGATGTAGTGATGTGAGAAGTCCGCGTTTCAGCCATGGAGATACTTCGAGAGGGACCGTCGAAAAGTTTTGTTCAATACCTACCCATGCCTTAAAAGGGGCGTGTCTACACCAATCCACTACGCGCACTAAGTGAGTTGCGTTGTAATACGCGCGAATGTCAGGAAGAGCCAGTCCTCCCGACACAGAAGCAAACGACTAAGGCGTGGATGCTTGCCATTAGAGACAAAAGATATTTGTATGGAGTTGATCGCTTTAAAGAATGATGGTGGCATTGCTATAGGAAGGGCCTGGAATAAGTAGAGTAGTCGAGGTAGGATATTCATTTTAAAAATAGTACATCGGCCCATCAACGTAAATGTGCCTCCCGACCACCTAGCACAGTCCGCCTTAATCTCAGTAAGAAACCTCGGAAAGTTAAAGTTAAATATTCCCTTTAAATCTGCCGGGATATACACTCCCAGGTACTTGAGCGCCACCGAGTTCCATTTAAAACTAAAGGATTGTTCTAGCGTAGATAGAATGGGGGCGGGGAGGGAGACATTCATGGCCTCTGATTTGGCAAAGTTTATTTTAAAATTGGAAAGGCTGGAGAAGCGACGAAACTCCTGCATCAGATTCGGGAGAGAAGTGATTGGGTTGGTCAGGAAAAACAAAAGGTCGTCTGCATATGCTGCCACCTTATTGACATGGGAGCCCTCCCCTAGGCCCTGAATGTCCTGATTGGTACGAACATGCCTTAGAAACGGTTCCAAGGTCAGGATAAAAATCAGGGGAGAGAGTGGGCAGCCCTGGTGTGTCCCATTATGGATGGCAAATTCTTCAGAGAGAATGCCATTCACTCGGACCCTCACCGAGGGGCAAGAATACAAAGACATGATCCAACTCATCATCTGAGGGCCCAGGCCAAGTCGGAGAAGTGTTTCCTCCATGTATGTCAAATTGACTCTGTCAAAAGCTTTTTCAACGTCCGTTGACAAGAGCATCAGTGGAACCCGGGACAACTTAGCCTTATGTATAAGGTTGATCGCTTTCGTGGTGTTGTCTCGGGCCTCTCTGCCCACCATGAACCCCGCCTGGTCAAGATGAATGACCCCACTGAGCAACGGAGCCAAACACATTGCCAAAATCTTCGCGAAGAGTTTAATGTCTGTGTTGAGAAGCAAAATCGGCCTGTAGCTAGCACACTGAGAAGGGTCTTTCTCTGGTTTGGGAATCACAGCAATGTGGGCCCTGAGTGTGTCTGGTGGAACGCGAGCTGAGGAGGAGAAGGAGTTCAAGGATGCTAGAAAATATTGGCTAAGGGTAGCGGTGTATTTTTTATAGTAGGGGAGTGTGAACCCGTCAGGTCCCGGGGCCTTACCATTAGCGAAGCTCCTAAGTGCATCCGCTAGTTCTGGTGGAGAGATTGGAGCCTCCAATGCGCCTAGTACCTCCTCTGACAAAGAAGGCATACCTGAGTCTGCAATGTAGTTTTTGATACGTGTTTGGAAGTTGTTCGCCGTCGTGGCCGGATTGGTGGAATCTGTGTTATATAGGGAGGCATAAAAGTCGCGGAACTGTGAGGCTATGTCTAATGGCAAGTTAGCCCGAGTAGTGGGGGATGCTGCAATAAAGGGTACGTAGGTACGCGCTTGTTGAAGTCTCAGTGCTCTGGCCAGAGACCTGCTACATTTGTTCCCATATTCGTAGAAGTGGCGCTTGCATTTCGAGAGGGTAGCTTTGGCCTTAGACAATAATAGGATACGGAACTCTTCTCGTTTCTGGAGTAACGCGACTTTACATGCTAATTCATGGGAACGCTTGTGAGTAGACTCTAAAACCCTAATTTCCGATAGAAGCCGAGCAGTGGTCTCCGCACGCTCCCTTTTTAATCGAGCCCCGTGTTTAATAAAGGTGCCACGTACAACACACTTGTGCGCCTCCCACAGTACCCGTGGGTTTGTGTCTGCAGGGGTATTCGCCGTGAAGTATTCTTCAAGTGTACGCTGCACGTCTGAAGAAACCAAGGACTCATTAAGAAGCAACGGATTGAACTTCCACTGGGATTGGTGTAATATCGGGGCCTGCAATGTTAAGGATAGAGTGACAAGGGCATGATCTGAGAAAGAGATTGAGTCAATATCGACGGCCTGTAAAATTGGGAGTGAGCAATGTTTGACAAATATTAGATCGAGTCTGGAGTAAGTGTCATGGACGGATGAGTAAAAAGAAAAATCTTTATCACCCGGATGTAATAGGCGCCATGTGTCCACAAAATTATGCTCGTGGAACGCTCGTTTAATACGGCGCAGTTGGGAATGCGGGATTGACGATGTCCCCTTTGAGACATCCATGGTGGGCTCCAATGCGACATTGAAGTCACCTCCCAGGACAATGGTGCCCTCCCCAAACTCCTCTAGCTCATCCAAAAAGCCAAGCAGAGCTGAACCTTGACCCACATTGGGTAGGTAGAAGGAAGCAAAGGTGTAGATCTGCGAATTAATGCTGCCCTTGAGTAGTAGCATTCGCCCCATCCCATCACTGCGAGAGTCCAGAAATTCCCATGGAAGAGTACGAGACAGGAGGATACTCGTCCCCCTAGATTTCGGATCAGGAGAGAAACTATGATAGGCGTGTGGAAACCAAAGATTAGACATCTTAAAAGGTTTTTGTTCACTGAGGTGCGTTTCCTGTAGGAAAGCTACATGTAAGTGTCTACCTTTCAACATGTTGAGCAAAATGGATCGCTTCCCGGGACTATGCAACCTCTTGACATTCAACGAGCCTATCCGAAGGTCAGTCTGGGAGTGGCGGGCCATGTCCCCGATAGGTGATGAAAAAAATTTATAAAAAGAGGGGGGGGGGGAGACAAAGAGGGGTAGGGGGAAAGACCAGAGAGAAAAAGGAAAATTGACAGAGAAAGAGAAAAGGACCCAAAGGCCGACACCCACGCGGCAAGAAAAGAGGAGAAAGGGGGGATAGGAGAGGCTATGAGGAGGAGGGGAAGGGGAAAGAGGGTGGAGAGAGGAAAGAGATAAGTGAGAGATTCATCAGAAAGAGCACTAATGCGACACTCAACAAGATACAGATAAAACAAATCGGATCACAAATTAGGTCTCAGGTAGTGAATGAAACCTTATGAGTAGTAATACTACTGCCTGTGACAACATCATGTGGCCTTGTGTAACAATACTAACAGGATATCGTACCACGAGCAACTTCCTGACAATTCACGAGGGGGAGAGAGGGGAGGGAGGGGGCGCATGGGTCCGATACCAAAGACATCACTAAAATGCAAGGAAGGGATAAGGGGGGGGGGTGAGGACCAGGAACAAAAGAAGGGTAAACTGTATGTCGGGTCATATCTACAGTTCTGTGGCCATCTGTGGAATCTTCGGTGAAAGCTCACTGTCCACGGAAGTCTCGGAAAGTCACGGAGGAAGTACCGGGACTGCTCACAAAGTTCCGTTGGAAAAGGCACTCCTCGGAGGAGCTGTCAGGACACCCTGTTACAAAAAAGAGACGCTAGGCGCTGTACAGAGCCCAGCGCTATAAACTGTAGATCAGGTATTGCCATGGAGATCTGAGGGTTCTTCAGAAGGTAATCTACGTCAGGCCTCAGGAGGTAGTAGCAGCGAAAGATCCAGCTGAGACCTTAATGACTCTCGGAGCGAAGGCCTGTTGAGATCTTGGCTAGGGCACGGAGCGCGCCGGCGTTGCGATGGTTCCGGCCGGTCCAGTGCCAGCCAATCCGGGACCGGAAACGATTCGATCTGCAGGAAATTGAATAAGGCCTCCAAATCTGAGAAATGGCGCAAGAGGAAGGTGGCTGATTCTTTCCTGACGACCACGTGGAACGGGTGACCCCATCTATAAGTGGCTCCCGCAGCTTTGATCTTCTCTAGTAGTCGGTGCAGGAGACGCCGCATGTAGAGCGTGCGTGGGGAGACATCTGGCTATATCGTGACCCTGCATTCATCCACCGTAACCGGACCATGTGACCACGCGCCTTGAATGATTAAATCCTTGTCCGAGTAGTAATGTAGTCTACACAGAACATCACGAGGGTTGGATGGGTCGTTCGGACCGGGTCGAGAAACCCTATGGACACGATCCAGTAAAAATGTCGCTTCCAACGGCCTATTAGTGACCGTACTAAAGATGGCAGTTATCCTGGCCAGAAGGTCATCTCTGGGACCCAGGTCTGGGAGGCCTTTCAGTCGGATATTGTTCCTACGACCCCTGTACTCTTGATCGTCCAATTGTAACGCCAGGGACTGTATATGTGTTCTGCTGGAAATGGCTGCCTGCTCCAGAGCTAGCACTCTGCTGTCAATATTGGAGACCGTTTGGTCCGTGTTGGCAATCCTAGTATCCACCCTATCCACTTCTTGTTGTAAGGCAGCGATGTCTTGTTGGTGGGATTGTTCAATTCTAGTCACCAGGGAATCTAAGTCCTGTCTGGTAGGGAGAGCTTGGATCAGTTCCCTGAGCAGGTGCAAATCTGCATGTAATGCGGGCTGGAAGGGTACTGAATCTGGGCTTCTGGGCAGGGACACGGTGGCTGGCTGAAGTACAGGTCCAAATAGGACAGGGGACACGTGCGGTACCTCATTCTTGCTGGCCCCAGGCTGTAGTGCGGTCGTCTGTCCCTGTGCTTGAGCTCCTGCTGCTGCGTGCTGAAGGCCTGTAGTTCTGCACGTGGCAGGATGCAGTGCCGGGTGCGCCATGACACCTGGGAGTTCCTGAGAAGCGGGCGCCGCTGATAAGAAGCGCTCCATGCTAGCACTCCGTGTCTGCAAGCTAGGTAAGGAGCGGGAGGGTGTAGTGCCTTGTCCCCTACGTTTTGCTGGCATCTCCTACCGGTTTCAGACGGGCTCAGGCTGCTATTAAGCACTCTGCTGCACGGAGCTCCCCCGAGATGTGTGCTTACTCCGCCATAGCTAAGCCCCGCCCCCCCCAGGTTTAGTTCTTTTAATCTTTCCTCATAACTTAAATTCTCCATGCCCCTTATTAGCTTTGTTGCTCTTCTTTGTATTTTTTCCAACTCCAGGGCATCCTTTCTATGAACTGGAGCCCAGAACTGAACTGCATATTCTAGATGAGGCCTCACTAATGCTTTGTAAAGTGGTAATATTACATCCCTGTCCCGCGAGTCCATGCCTCTTTTGATACACGACAATATTTTGCTGGCCTTTGAAGCAGCTGATTGACACTGCATGCTGTTATTTAGTTTATGATTTACAATTACACCCAGATCCTTCTCATCAAGTGACTCCCCCAGTGTAGCTCCCCCTAGGACATATGATGCATACAGGTTGTTCGTACCCAGGTGCATAACTTTACATTTATCTACATTAAACTTCATCTGCCAAGTGGACGCCCAAACACTTAGTTTGTTTAAATCCGCTTGCAATTCATGAACATCTTCCATAGACTGAACTATATTACATAGCTTGGTGTCATCTGCAAAAATAGAAATAGTGCTATTAATCCCATCCTCTATATCATTAATAAATAAGTTGAATAATAGTGGTCCCAGAACTGAACCCTGGGGTACACCACTTATAACCGGGGATCATTCAGAGTAGGAATCATTGACCACAACTCTCTGGATACGGTCCTTGAGCCAATTACAAACTATACTTTCTAAACCTATAGTCCTTAATTTACCCATTAGACGTCTATGGGGACAATGTCAAATGCCTTTGCAAAGTCCAAAAACACTATATCCACAGCGGCCCCTCTGTCTAGGCTTCTGTTTACCTCTTCATAAAAACAAATCAGGTTGGTTTGACAGCTTCTGTCCTTTGTAAAACCGTGCTGGCTGTCACTTATAATACTATTTTTTGTCACATAATCCTGTATATAGTCCCTCAATAGCCCCTCAAACATTTTCCCCACAATTGATGTTAAGCTTGCTGGTCTATAATTACCCGGCGAAGACCTAGAGCCCATTTTGAAAATAGGCATCACATTTGCCCTGCGCCAGTCCCTTGGCACTATACCAGTCATGAGAGACTCTCTAAATATTATGAAGAGGGGGACAGAAATAACTGAACTAAGCTCCTTAAGAACTCTAGGGTGTAACCCATCTGGTCCCGGGGCCTTGTGTACATTTATTTTATTTAATTTAGCTTGCACCATATCTACATTCATCCAATTCAGTATATCAACTGATATATTAACAGCACTGGCAGCGGCTACATCAGCTGCTCCTTCTTCTGTTGTATATACAGAGCGGAAGAACCCATTTAGTAACTCTGCCTTCTCTTGATCCCCTGTGACCAACTCCCCATTACCACTATCTAAGGGGATTGTGATACGCTAAGCAGCAGCGCCATTGTGTGGTCAATGCTGAGAAATCTCACTAAATTGAATGTAATGCAGGCAGCCTAGTGATACGCTGAGCAGCAGCGCCAACGTGTGGTCAATGCTGGGAAATGTGTACTATATATTATATATTTGAGAAAATTTGTTTGAAGCCCGATTGGGATATGCTAAGCAGCAGCGCCATCGTGTGGTCAATGTTGAGAAATCTCACTAAATTGAATGTAAGGCAGGCAGCCTAGTGATACGCTGGGCAGCAGTACCATCGTGTGGTCAATGCAGGAAATGCACACTATATCTATATATTATATATTTTAGAAAGTTTGTTTGAAGCCCGATTGTGATATGCTAAGCAGCAGCGCCATCGTGTGGTCAATGCTGAGAAATCTCACTAAATTGGATGTAATGCAAGCAGCCTAGTGATACGCTGAGCAGCAGCGCCAACGTGTGGTCAATGCTGGGAAATGTGTACTATATATTATATATTTGAGAAAATTTGTTTGAAGCCCGATTGGGATATGCTAAGCAGCAGCGCCATCGTGTGGTCAATGTTGAGAAATCTCACTAAATTGAATGTAAGGCAGGCAGCCTAGTGATACGCTGGGCAGCAGTACCATCGTGTGGTCAATGCAGGAAATGCACACTATATCTATATATTATATATTTTAGAAAGTTTGTTTGAAGCCCGATTGTGATATGCTAAGCAGCAGCGCCATCGTGTGGTCAATGCTGAGAAATCTCACTAAATTGGATGTAATGCAAGCAGCCTAGTGATACGCTGAGCAGCAGCGCCAACGTGTGGTCAATGCTGGGAAATGTGTACTATATATTATATATTTGAGAAAATTTGTTTGAAGCCCGATTGGGATATGCTAAGCAGCAGCGCCATCGTGTGGTCAATGTTGAGAAATCTCACTAAATTGAATGTAAGGCAGGCAGCCTAGTGATACGCTGGGCAGCAGTACCATCGTGTGGTCAATGCAGGAAATGCACACTATATCTATATATTATATATTTTAGAAAGTTTGTTTGAAGCCCGATTGTGATATGCTAAGCAGCAGCGCCATCGTGTGGTCAATGCTGAGAAATCTCACTAAATTGGATGTAATGCAAGCAGCCTAGTGATACGCTGAGCAGCAGCGCCATCGTGTGGTCAATGCTGGGAAATGCACACTATATCTAAATATTATATATTTTAGAAAGTTTGTTTGAAGCCCGATTGTGATACGCTAAGCAGCAGCGCCATCGTGTGGTCAATGCTGAGAAATCTCACTAAATTTAATGTAAGGCAGGCAGCCTAGTGATACACTGAGCAGCAGCGCCATTGTGTGGTCAATGCTGGAAAATGCACAATATATCTATTATATAGTTTAGAAAGTTTGTTTGAAGCCCGATTGTGATACGCTAAGCAGCAGCACCATCGTGTGTTCAATGCTGAGAAATCTCACTAAATTGAATATAAGGCAGGCAGCCTAGTGATACGCTGAGCAGCAGCGCCATCGTGTGGTCAATGCAGGAGAAATGTACACGTATGCAATTCCGCTGCAAAAAACGCAACTTATTAATAATTTTAATCTTATACTCACCTAGAATTCTGTTTCTTTTTCCGGGCCAGCCTCCTGGGACGACGTTTCATCCCATGTGACTGCTGCAGTCAATCGCAGGCTGCAGCGGTCACATGGGATGAAACATCAACCCAGAGCTGCAGGATGTAGGAGGGAAGCGTCGCCATGGTAAGTATCCATTTTTTTTTCTGCTCAGTTTTCCGCAGCGGCCATTCCTGGCCGAAAAACTGTGGCACAGGGCAGTGCTTTTACACAGCGTATCTGCCTTGCATGAACATACCCGTACAGTATATACATATAGTAGCTGCTGTCTTACAACGATACAGCTGCAAACCACGTCAACATGTTGCATTCCCACGAGTCAGCACAGTTTTCAAATGATTGTTAATGTCCATGGAGTTTTTTGCAGACATTAACAATCATTTAAAAACTGCACCTTTTGATAAAACTGCATGTGCTGCATGTTTTACCGGACAATGGTTTTTACGATCTGATTGTTTGCATTAACCCCTTCCCTCTTTAGCCACTTTTGACCTTCCTGACCGAGCCTCATTTTTCAAATCTGACATGTGTCACTTTATGTGGTAATAACTCCGGAATGCTTTCACCTATCCAAGCGATTCTGAGATTGTTTTCTCGTGACACATTGGACTTTAACCCCTTAGTGTCTAAGCCTGTTTTGGCCTTCAGGACCAGCCCCATTTTTGCAAATCTGACATGTGTCACTTTATGTGGTAATAACTCCAGAATGCTTTTACCTATCCAAGCGATTCTGGGATTGTTTTCTCGTGACATGTTGTACTTTATGATACTGAAAAAATTTTGTCATTAAATTCAATATTTATTTGTAAGAAACGCCAAGATTTAGAGAAAATTAGCAAAAATTAGCATTTTTCTAAATTTTAATGTATTTACTTGTAAAACAGATAGTAATACCACACAAAATACATACTAGTTTATATTTCCCATATGTCTACTTTATGTTTGCGTCGTTTTTTGAACATTCTTTTATTTTTCTAGGACGTTACAAGGCTTAGAACTTTAGCAGCAATTTCTCATATTTTCAAGAAAATTTCAAAAGGCTATTTTTTCAGGGACCAGTTCAGTTCTGAAATGGCTTTGAGGGCCTTATATATTAGAAAGTCCCCAGAAGTCACCCCATTTTGAAAACTGCACCCATCAAAGTTTTCAAAACAGCATTCAGAAAGTATTTTAGCCCTTTAGGCGTTTCACAGGAATTAAAGCAAAGTAGAGGTGAAATTTACAAATTTCATTTTTTTTCTTCAAAAATTCATTTGTAATAAATTTTTTCTGTACCACAGAAGGTTTTACCCAAGAAATGCAACTCAATATTTATTGCCCAGATTCTGCAGTTTTTAGAAATACCCCACATGTGGCCCTAGCGCGGTCATGGACTGAAACACAGGCCTCAGAAGCAAAGGAGCACCTAGTGGATTTTGGGCCTCTATTTTATTAGAATATATTTTAGGTACCATGTCAGGTGTGAGGAGGCCTTGTGCTGCCAAAACAGTGGAAACACCCCAAAAGTGACCCCATTTTGGAAACTATACCCCTCAAGGAATTTATCTATGGGTATAGTTAGCATTTTGAACCCACAGTTTTTTTGCTAAATTTATTTGAATTAGTATGTGAAGGTGAAAATCTACTTTTTTTGTGAAAAAATTAGGAAATTTTAAATTTTGACAAGGAATAAAGTAGAAAAAACACCCCAACATATGTAAAGCAATGTATTCCGATTATAGCAATACCCCATATGTGGTAATAAATTGCTGTTTGGACCCACAGCAGGCCTCAGAAGAGAAGGAGCACCATTTGGATTTTGGATTTCTGATTTTGCTGGAATAGTTTTCAGTGCCATGTCGCGTTTGCAATGCACTGGAGGGAAGAAAACCGTGGAAACCCCCCAATAGTGACCCCATTTTGGAAACTATACCCCTCAAGGAATTTATCTATGGGTATAGTTAGCATTTTGAACCCACAGTTTTTTTGCTAAATTTATTTGAATTAGTATGTGAAGGTGAAAATCTACTTTTTTTGTGAAAAAATTAGGAAATTTTAAATTTTGACAAGGAATAAAGTAGAAAAAACACCCCAACATATGTAAAGCAATGTATTCCGATTATAGCAATACCCCATATGTGGTAATAAATTGCTGTTTGGACCCACAGCAGGCCTCAGAAGAGAAGGAGCACCATTTGGATTTTGGATTTCTGATTTTGCTGGAATAGTTTTCAGTGCCGTGTCGTGTTTGCAATGCACTGGAGGGAAGAAAACCGTGGAAACCCCCCAATAGTGACCCCATTTTGGAAACTATACCCCTCAAGGAATTTATCTATGGGTATAGTTAGCATTTTGAACCCACAGTTTTTTTGCTAAATTTATTTGAATTAGTATGTGAAGATGAAAATCTACTTTTTTTCTGAAAAAAGGTAGCCATTTTTAATTTTTACAAGGAATAAAGGAGAAAAAGCGCCCCAACATTTGTAAAACAATTTCTCCTGATTACGTAAATACCCCATATGTGGTAATAAACTACTGTTTGGACCCACACCGGGGCTTAGAAGGGAAGGAGCGCTATTTGGCTTTTGGAGCTCAAATTTAGCTGGAATGTTTTTGGGTGTCATGTCGAATTTGCAAAGCCCCTGAGAGACCGAAACAGTGGAAGCCCCCCAAAAGTAACCCCATTTGGGAAACTACACCACTTAAGGAATCTATCTAGGGGTATAGTGAGCATTTAGGCCCCACACGTCTTTTGCAGAATTTATTAGAATTAGGCCGTGAAAATTAATATCAACATTATTTCCACTAAAATGTTGAATTTTTTCAATTTCACAAAGGATAAACGAGAAAATGCACCCCAACGTTTGTAAAGCAATTTCTCCCGAGTACGGCTATACCCCACATGTGGTCATAAATGTTTTTTCATTAGAAAGTAATTAACCCTTTACGAACTGATTCATGTTTTGCTTTTTCGTTTTTCCTCCCCGCTTTCCAAGAGCCACTACTTTTTTATTTTTCTGTGGGGGCTTATTTTTTGCGGGACGAACTGTCGTTTTTATTGGTACCATTTTTTGGTACGATGCCATATCGGTGGACATAAACGGCTGTTTGGGCACGCTGTAGGGCTCCGAAGGGAGGGACGCCATTTGGCTTTTGGAGCGCATATTTTGCTTGGTAGTAGCTCTGGCGTTTTGCTGGTATTTCAGTTTATAATGTTGGGGCACATGTAGGCTGGGCAGAGTACATCAGGGGCATAATGAGAGGGTATCATAATGGGGTAAATAAATAATAATCCACAGATATGTGGCCGGTGTCGCACTGATAAATGGTGCCCGATCTTATCCACTTTTGGAACACTCTGCACATTTTGCATCGCCATAATCTGGGAGCCGGAACTTTTTTTATTTTTTTCACCACCGGAGCCGTGTGAGGGCTTATTTGTTGCGGGACAATCTGTAATTTTCATTGGTACCATTTTGGGGTACATGCGATTTTGTTGATCACTTTTTATTCAATTTTTCTGCAAGCAAGGTGACCAAAAACCATCAATTCTGACAATGATTTTTATTTATTTTTGACGGCGTTTACCCTGGGCTATAAATGACTATTATACTTTATTCTGCGGGTCGGTACGATTACGGCGATACCATTTGTATATACGTTTTTTTATGTTTTGCAGCGTTTGAGCAATAAAATAACTTATTTAGAAAATAATGTATTTTCTGTGTCACCGTATTCTGAGAGCCATAACTTTTTTATTTTTCAGTCAAAATAGCTGTGTAAAGGCTTGTTTTTTGCGGGACGGGTTGTAGTTTGTATCGGTACTATTTTGGCGTACATGCGACTTTTTGATCACTTTTTATTACATATTTTGTGAGGGGTGGTGACCCAAAAATAGTGATTCTGGCATTGTTTTTCGTTTATTTTTTTTGCGGCGTTCACTGTGCGGGAAAAATAATATTTTAGTTTTATAGTTGGGGTCGTTACGAACGCGGTGATACCAAATATGTGTACTTTTTTTTTACGTGTTCATTTTTTTTCCTATAATGAAAGACTTATTATAGGAAAAAAAGCAGTTCTTGTTTATATCACTTATAACTTTTACTTTTACACTTTTTTTTTAAAACATTTTTATTCTTTTTTTTACTTTTTTCACTTGTCCCACTAGGGGACACTTAGACTTGCAGCTCTGATCGCTGCTGGAATACATTACACTACACACGTAGTGTAATGCATTTCAACTGTCATTGTGACGTGACAGTCACACTGACAGGAAGCCTACGACGACCACCCTCGGGGTGGTCCTCATAGGCTTCTGTACATGGCAACCCGGAAGCCATTGTCTGGCGTCCGGTTGCCATGGGTACCATCGCCAGCCCCCGTGATTTCACATGGGGGCTGCCGATCGGCGCTAAAGACCTTAATTGTGGCGTTCAAAATCGAGCGCCGCAATTAAGGGGTTAACTGCCGATATCAGCGGCGACAGGCCGCTGATCGGCAACGGGGAGAGCAGGGCTGACACCATGCACAGTTAACCGCCGCTGCGGTGTAGCGCCGCGCGGCGGTTAACTGTCAAAGCACTGACGTAACTGTACGTCAAGGTGCGCGAACTTACTGCTCACCATGACGTACAGTTACGTCATGGTGCGTTAAGGGGTTAAGTTACTGGCAAAATTTCCTTGATATGTTCAGTATTTAATTGTGAAAAAAAACAAAATTTAGCGAAAAATTGCAAAAATTAGCATTTTTCTCAATTTAAATGTATCTGCTTGTAAGACAGGCAGTTATAACACACAAAATTGTTGCTAACTAACATTCCCCATATGTCTACTTTAGTTTGGCATCGTTTTTTGAACATCCTTTTATTTTTCTATGACATCACAAGGCTTAGAACTTTAGCAGCAATTTCTCACATTTTCAAGAAAATTTCAAAAGGCCATTTTTACAGGGGCCAGTTCAGCAGTGAAGTGGCTTTGAGGGCATTATATATTAGAAACCCCAAAAAATTCACCCCATTTTAAAAACTTCACCCCTCAAAGTATTCAAAACAGCATTTAGAAAATGTCTTAACCCTTTACACATGTCACAGGAATTAAAGCAAAGTAGAGGTGAAATGTACAAATTTCATATTTTTGGGCAGAAATAAATTTTTAGTACAATTTTTTTTATAACACAGAAGGTTTTACCAGAGAAATGCAACTCAATATTTGTTGCCCAGTTTATGCAGTTTTAGGAAATATCCCACATGTGGCCCTAGCATGCTAATAGACTGAAGCATCGGCCTCAGAAGCAAAGGAACACCTAGTGGATTTTGGGGCCTTATTTTTGTTAGAATAAATTTTAGGCACCATGTCAGGTTTGAAGGGCTCTTGCGGTGCCAAAACAGTCAAAATCCCCCAAAAGTGACCCCATCTGGGAAACTACACACCTCAAGGAAATTATCTAGGGGTACAGTGAACATTTTGACCGCACAGTTTTTTTACAGAAATTATTGGAAGTAGGACGTGAAAATTAAAATCGACATTTTTTCAAATAAAATGTAGGTTTAGTGATTTTTTTTCTCATTTCCACAAGGACTAAAGGAGAATAAGCACCATAAAATTTGTAAAGCAATTTCTCCCGAGTAAAACAATACCCCACATGTGGTAATAAACGGTTAGAGAAGGGCTGAGAAGGGAAAGAGCGCTATTTGGCTTTTGGAGCTCAAGTTTAGCAGGAATGGTTTGCGGAGGCCATGTCACATTTACAAAGCCCCTGAGGGGACAAAACAGTGGAAACCCCCCACAAGTGACCCCATTTTGGAAACTACACCCATTGAGGAAATTATCTAGGGGTATAGTGAGCGTTTTGACACAAACATAATTTTTGCATAAATTATTGGAAGTAGGCCCTGAAAATGACAATCTAAATTTTTTCAAAGAAAATGAAGGTTTAGCTAATTTTTTCTAATTTCCACAAGGACTGAAGGAGAAAAAGCACCGTAAAATTTGTAAACCAATCTCTCCCGAGTAAAACAGTACCCCACATGTGGTAATAAACGGCTGTTTGGACACACGGCAGGGCTTCAAAGCGATGGAGTGCCATTTGGCTTTTGGAGTTCACATTTAGCAGGAATGGTTTGCGGAGGCCATGTCACATTTACAAAGTCCCTGAGGAGACAAAACAGTGGAAACCCCCACAAGTGACCCCATTTTGGAGACTACACCCATTGAGGAAATTATCTAGGGGTATAGTGAGCGATTTGACCCCACAGTTTTTTTGCAGAAATTATTGGAAGTAGGCCCTGAAAATAAAAATCAACATTTTTTCAAAGAAAATGTAGGTTTATCTTATTTTTACTCATTTCCACAAGGACTGAAGGAGAAAAAGCACCACAAAATTTGTAAAGCAATTTCTCCCGAGTAAAACAATGCCCCACATGTGGTAATTAACGGCTGTTTGGAGACACGGCTTGGCTTAGAAGGGAAAGAGCGCTATTTGGCTTTTCGAGATCACATTGAGCAGGAATAGTTTGCGGCGGCCATGTCACATTTGCAAAGCCCCTGAGGGGAAAAAACAATGAAAACGCCCAAAAAGTGACACCATTTAGGAAACTACACCTCTTGAGGAATTTATCTAGGGGCGTAGTGAGCATTTTGACCCCACAGATGTTTCATAGAATTTATTAAAATTGGGCAGTGAAAATAAAAACAATCCTTTTTCTTCAATAAGACGTAGCTTTAGCGCAAATTTTTTCATTTTCACAACAAATAAAGGAAAAAAAAGAACCCAACATTTGTAAAGCAATTTCTCCCGAGTACGGCAATACCCCATATGTGGTCATAAACTGCTGTTTGGGCACACGGCAGGGCTCAGAAGGGAAGGACCATTGCTGGATTGGTTTCTGGGCGCCTGTGGGCCCAAAACAGTGGAAACCCCCCAGAAGCGACCCAATTTTGGAAACTACACCCCTCAATGCATTTACCTAGGGGTGTAGTGAGCATGTTAACCCTGCAGGTGTTTTGTAGAAATTAGTGTGAACTCGATGTTGCAGAGTGAAAATGGGATTTTTTCCACAGATATGTGGACAATATGTGGTGCCCGGCTTGTGCCACCATAACAAGACAGCTCTCTAATTATTATGCTGGGTTTCCTGGTTTTAGAAACACCCTACATGTGGCCCTAATCTCTTGCCTGGACAGTCGACCAGGCTCAGGAGTGAAAGCGTACCATGTAAAATTGAGGCCTAATTTGGCGATTTACAAAGTATTGGTTCACAACTGCAGAGGCTCAGATGTGAAATAATAAAAATAAACCCCTGGGAAGTGACCCCATTATGGAAACTGCACCCCTCAATGCATTTATTAAGGGGTGTAGTGAGCATTTTCACCCCACAGGTCTTTTCCATAAATGAATGCGCTGTGGATGGTGCACATTAAAAATTTATATTTTTCCCTAGATATGCCATTCAGTGGCAAATATGTAGTGCCCAGCTTATGCCACTGGAGACACACACCCCAAAAATTGCTAAAAGGGTTCTCCCGGGTATGACGGTGCCATATATGTGGAAGGAAACTGCTGTTTGGGGACGCTGTAGGGTTCAGATGGGAGGAAACGCCATTTGGCTTTTGGAGCGTGGATTTTGCTTGGTAGTAGTTTTGTTTGGACTCTTACTGGTGTTTCCGTTTATAATGTAGGGCATATGTAAGCCGGGCGGAGTATATAAGGGGCATAGTCAGGTGGTATAATAATGGGGTAAAAAAAAACAATAAAATGATCCATAGATGTGTGTTACGCTGTGACACAATCCTTTCTGCACAGGCCAGTGTCGCACTGATATATGGCGTCCTTTATTATCCCCCTTTTGATCCACACTCCGCGCCTTTGTAGTTTGGGGAATTTTGCTAGGAAGTGATGTCCTGGTATAATACGGGCACCGTCGCTTCCAGCGGATATGTTTGGGCCCTCCCTTTCCTGGTTCCCTAATTTTAGGTCCTTGATAAATCGCCTCTTCAAACAGAAGAAATGTTCCCCTCGGGCACAACTGCATATTTTTTTATTTCCTGACTTATTGGAGCCATAACTAATTTTATTTTTCATAGACGTAGCGGTATGAGGACTGGTTTGTTGCGGGACGAGCTGTAGTTATTATTGGTACCATTTTGGGGTACATGCAACTTTTTGATCACCTTTTATCCTATTTTTTGGAAGGCCAGGTAAACAAAAAAACGCAATTCTGGCACAGCTTTTGTCTTTTTTTTTATACAGCGTTCACCATGCGTTATAAATTACATGTTAACTTTATTCTGCGGGTCAGTACGATTCCGGCGATACCTATTTTATAGGACTTTTTTATGTTTTACAACTTTTTGCACAATAAAATTACTTTTGTAAAAAGAATGTATTTTTTCTGTCGCCAAGTTGTGAGAACCATAACTTTTTAATTTTTTTGTCGACGGAGGTGTATGAGGGCTTGTTTTTTGCGGGACGAGCTATAGTTTTTATAGGTACCATTTTTGGATACGTGCGACTTTTTGATCACTTTTTATTCTAACATTTGTAGGGCAAAGTGACAAAAAAACAGAAACTCTGGTAACGTTTTTTATGGGGTTTTTTTACGCTGTTCACCGCGTGCAATAAATAATATAATATTTTGATACCTCAGGTCGTTACGGTCGCGGCGATATCAAATACATATGGTTTATTATTATTTTTCAATAATAAAGGACTTGATAAGAGTAAAAGGGGGATTGTGTTTTATTTGATTACTTGAAACTTTTATTGTTTTCAAACTTTTATTATTTGCACTTTTTTTTACACTTTTTTATACTTTTTTTACACTTTTTCTCAAGTCCCACTAGGGGACTTGAAGGTCCAACGGTCAGATTTTTTTTTTTCTAATACATTGCACTACCTATGTAGTGCAATGTATTAGATCTGTCAGTCATTCACTGACAGCAAGCCGATTAGGCTTCGCCTCCCGGCGGGGCCTAAATCGGCTTCCGTAATGGCAGAGCAGGAGACCATTGTGTCTCCTGTTGCCATAACAGCAGTCGCCAGTCCTGATTGCCTGTCAGGGCTGGCGATCTGCTAGTAACCGCTACGATGAAGCAATCGCTTTCGATTGCTGCATCGAAGGGGTTAATGGCAGGGATCGGAGATAGCTCCGGTTCCTGCCGTTACAGGTGGATGTCAGCTGTACAGTACAGCTGACTTCCACCGCTGATGACGCCGGATCAGCTCCTGACCCGGCGCCATCTTGCCGGCAGCTACGGAAGCCGATCATGCTCCGCCGCCGGGCAGATCTTGACCGGCTTCGGTGCTAGGCAGACCGGGAGGCCAGTATTAGGCCTCCGGTTGCCTTTGCAGCCACCGTAACCCCGGCAATTTCATTACTGGGGTTCCGATGAGCTGCAAACACCTTAAGTGCAGCGATTTGAGCGCTGCACTTAAGGGGTTAATGGCGGGGATCGAAGCTAATTTCGGTCCAGCCGGATGTCAGCTGTTAGATACAGCTGAGATCCGGTGATGATGGCACCGGCTCATCTTCTGAGCTGGTCCCAAACATTCGGCGTATATGTACGGCAAGATGCGGGAAGTCAATGCTTTCCATGACGTACATTTACGGCAAATGTCGGGAAGGGGTTAAAGGTTATGAACACCTTTTGAAACTTTTTTTTTTTTTAAATGTCAGTCAGTGTGTTTTGTGCAACTTTCTAATTAGTTTTTTTTAATTAAAAAATCTTTTTACTTTTTGAGATACAGCTGCTCTGTTACCTGTATACAGAGAAGCTGTATCCTACGCTGAATCCTGAACTTGTCAGGTCTGTGGGACTGATGGGTTCAGTGTCAGCGGGTCCTGTGTGTCCTGTGTGTCTGACATGCTGGATCCACCTGTAATACATCACATCTAAGTTAGATGTGATAGATTATAGGTGGATACAGTCGACTACTCTATTGATACCGCCAATAAAACGAAAACCTTGTGAAACGGAGACAAACAGAAACCATTAGCAATGGAAGCGTTACCATTGAAATGGTAACAGAATGCTATGGTTTCCGTTTGGTTTCCGTTCGTAGGTTCCCCTGACGGAAAGGTCTGACGGAACCCATGAACGGAACCACGATGCAGGTGAGAACGAAGCCTAATTATTACTGTATGATCTTTACAGATGGTGGAGGGTACTATTTTTTGGGGTATAAGCAACTCCCAGAATATGATTACCATAATTCTGGTCATACTGGAAGCTGCTAACCTGACTTTGCAAATGATCTCTGTACTGAAATGTATTTGTACTGAGCTTTGTTCTGGTCCTGTATTCATGTACTGAGCTTGGTTCTGGTGCTGTATATATCTAATGAGATTTGTTCTGGAACTGTACATATGTAATGAGCTTGGTTCTGGTGTTGTGTATAGAACTATATTGCTTGTAAAATGTACAAATGTTTTTATGCTCGGGTTACATAAAAAAAATTTGGAAAATAAATGACACGTCATTGATTGGTAGAGAAAACAAACATGGCGAGGGTGGAAGGAGATGTCGGGAAGAGGTTGGGGGGGCGCCAAACTGAATCTTTGCCCCGGGTACTGGAGAACCTAGCTACGACCTCTGCTATGTGTGTTGTATGTATGTGTCTGTGTGTGTGTGTGTGTGTGTATATGTTCCAGTATGTGTGTGTATATGTGTACATATGTCTCTATGTTAGTGTATATATATTTATGCCTCTGTGTGTGTTTATATATGTGTGGGTATAGTCAGGGCCGTCGTCAGCACCCGGCGAACCCGGGCAAGTTCCAGGGCCCATTACCCTTGGGGGGGCCCACTCGGCCGCCGGGTGCTGTCGCTGCTGTCATCACGGCATTACTGTCCATATATGGACAGTCCGTGAAATTCATGGACAGTCCGTGAAATGAGAGGACTTTTGGCAACTGTCCGGAATAAAAAGAATGCGTCCGTGATTTCTATATTTTTTGGTTGTGCAAGGAGCTGCACATATGCCAGTTGTGGCTGCGTGATGACCTCTCATGTAGAACATTGTTAGCAGCCTTCCCAGCCTCCGCGCACCACGTCTGGTCTGTAGTACTAGCAGGGGCCTCCTACCCACCAGAGAGGACAACGGAGAGGAGGAAATCCGACAGCGGAGAGAGTGCGGCTTGGCTGGGACCTGACAGGTGACACAGGAGAATCTATGCAGAGCAGGACGCTGGGCTGCCGTTACTTCAGCTTGTACTGCTGATATGTGAAGCCCCTGCCCGGTGGCTTGCTCTGTATCTAATTCACTGCCCAGCAGCTGTACAGGTCAGCAGCACCCGGCTCCTTCACTGTGTCTGCACCACTGACCTGCATAGCTGCTGCTGCTGCTGCTAAAATGTCTACTAAACCCTGTACAGCCCAGTACTCCCTTGATAGCCCCTTCAGTTCCTAATCTCCCTCTGTACACCCCTCCCCCCAGCACTGGAGCACCACCCCGTGCTGAAGAAGTCAGAGGAGACAGAAGTTGCCGAAGAAGCAGTCTACAGGAAGGAGATAAGTGTCAATGTGTCTAAAGACAAAGAGGTGACTGGAGTGTGACTCAATGTATGTATGTATGTATGTATGTATGTATGTATGTATGTATGTATGTATGTATGTAGTGTGTGTGTAATGACTCTATATGTGTGTGTATATGTAGTTTGTGTGTGTATGTAATATTTGTGCGAGTGCGTGTGTATATTTGTGTGCATTTTGTATATATATGTAGTGTGTGTGTGTAGTGTATGTGTGCAGTATGTATGTATGCAATGTGTGTATATGTAGTATGTGGGCAGTATGCATGTATGTATGTATGTATGTATGTATGTATGCAGTATGTATGTGTGCAGTATGTATGTGTGCAGTGTGTATGTGTGCAGTGTGTATGTGTGCAGTGTGTATATGTGCATTGTGTGTATATGCAGTGTGTGGGCAGTATGTTTGTATGTGTGCAGTATGTATGTATGTATTTATTCAGTATGTATGTGTGCAGCATGTATGTATGTATGTATGTATTTATTTATTCAGTGTGTATGTGTGCAGTATGGATGTGTGCAGTATCTATGTGTGTATGTGTGCAGTATGTATGTATGTATGTATGTATGTATGTATATGTGCAGTATGTATATGTGTGCAGTATGTATATGTGCATTGTGTGTATCTGTAGTGCATGGGCAGTATTTATGTATGTGTGCAGTATATATATGTGCAGTGTGAGTATATGTAGTGTGTGGGCAGTATGTGTGTGTGCAGTATGTATGTGTGCAGTATGTATGTATGTATGTATGTATGAATGTATGTATGTATGTATGTATGTGTGCAGTATGTATGTATGTATGCAGTATGTATGTGTGCAGTATGTATGTGTGCAGTATGTATGTGTGCAGTGTGTATGTTTGCAGTGTGTATATGTGCATTGTGTGTATATGCAGTGTGTGGGCAGTATGTTTGTATGTGTGCAGTATGTATGTATGTATTCAGTATGCATGTGTGCAGCATGTATGTATGTATGTATTCAGTGTGTCTGTGTGCAGTATGGATGTGTGCAGTATCTATGTGTGCAGTATGTATGTATGTATGTATGTATGTATGTGCAGTATGTATGTGTAATATGGATATATGTATGTGTCCAGTATGTGTATGTGCAGTGTGTGCAGTATGTATGTGTGCAGTATGTGTATATGTAGCGTGTGGGCAGTATATATGTATGCATGTATGTCTGCAGTATGTATGTGTGTGCAGTATGTATGTATGTATGTGTGCAGTATGTATATGTGCAGTATGTATATAGGTATGTATGTGTGCAGTATGTATGTGTGTGTGTGTGCATTGCAGTGTGTGTGTGCAGTATGTATGTGTGTGCAGTATGTATATGTGCAATATGTATGTATGTATGTATGTATGCGTGCAGTATGTGTAGTGTGTGCAGTATGTATGTGTGCAGTATGTATGTATGTGTTCAGTGTGTATATATGTAGCGTGTGGGTAGTATATATGTATGCAGTGTGGGCAGTATGTATGTGTGCAGTATGTATGTGTGCAGTATGTATGTGTGTGTGCAGTATGTATGTGTGTGCAGTATGTATATGTGCAATATGTATGTATGTATGGATGTATGTGTGCAGAATGTATGTGTGCAGTATGTATGTATGTATGTATGTGTGGAGTATGTATGTGTGTGTTTGCAGTATGTATGTGTGTGCAGTATGTATGTATGTATGTGTGCAGTATGTATGTGTGTGCAGTATGTACAGTGAAGGAAATAAGTATTTGATCCCTTGCTGATTTTGTAAGTTTGCCCACTGTCACAGACATGAACAGTCTAGAATTTTTAGGATAATTTTACCAGTGAGAGATAGATTATATAAAAAAAAAAAAACAGAAAATCACATTGTCAAAATTATATATATTTATTTGCATTGTGCACAGAGAAATAAGTATTTGATCCCTTTGGCAAACAAGACTTAATACTTGGTGGCAAAACCCTTGTTGGCAAGCACAGCAGTCAGACATTTTTAGTAGTTGATGATGATGACGTTTGCACAAGTTAGATGGAATTTTGGCCCACTCCTCTTTGCAGATCATCTGTAAATCATTAAGATTTTGAGGCTGTCGCTTGGCAACTCCGATCTTCAGCTCCCTCCATAAGTTTTCAATGGGATTAAGGTCTGGAGACTGGCTAGGCTACTCCTTGACCTTAATGTGCTTCTTTTTGAGCCACTCCTTTGTTGCCTTGGCTGTATGTTTTGGGTCATTGTCGTGCTGGAAGACCCAGCCATGGGCCATTTTTAATGTCCTGGTGGAGGGAAGGAGGTTGTCTCTCAGGATTTGACGTTACATGGCTTCATTCATTCTCCCATTGATGCGGTGAAGTAGTCCTGTGCCTTAGCAGAGAAACACCCCCAAAACATAATGTTTCCACCTCCATGCTTGACAGTGGGGACGGTGTTCTTTGGGTCATAGGCAGCATTTCTCTTCCTCCAAACACGGCGAGTTGAGTTAATGCAAAAGAGCTCAATTTTAGTCTCATCTGACCACAGCACCTTCTCCCAATCACTCTCAGAATCATCCAGATGTTCATTTGCAAACTTCAGACGGGCCTGTACATGTGCCTTCTTGAGCAGGGGGACCTTGCGGGCACTGCAGGATTTTAATCCATTACGGCGTAATGTGTTACCAATGGTTTTCTTGGTGACTGTGGTCCTAGCTGCCTTGAGATCATTAACAAGTTCACCCCGTGTAGTTTTCGGCTGAGCTCTCACCTTCCTCAGGATCAAGGATGCCCCACGAGGTGAGATTTTGCATGGAGCCCCAGATCGATGTCGATTGACAGTCATTTTGTATGTCTTCCATTTTCTTACTATTGCACCAACAGTTGTCTCCTTCTCACCCAGCGTCTTACTTATGGTTTTGTAGCCCATTCCAGCCTTGTGCAGGTCTATGATCTTGTCCCTGACATCCTTAGAAAGCTCTTTGGTCTTGCCCATGTTGTAGAGGTTAGAGTCAGACTGATTAATTGAGTCTGTGGACAGGAGTCTTTTATACAGGTGACCATTTAAGATAGCTGTCTTTAATGCAGGCACCAAGTTGATTTGGAGCGTGTAACTGGTCTGGAGGAGGCTGAACTCTTAATGGTTGGTAGGGGATCAAATACTTATTTCTCTGTGCACAATGCAAATAAATATATATAATTTTGACTATGTGATTTTCTGTTTTCTTTTTTATATAATCTATCTCTCACTGGTAAAATTAACCTAGCCTAAAAATTCTAGACCGTTCATGTTTTTGACAGTGGGCAAACTTACAAAATCAGCAAGGGATCAAATACTTATTTCCTTCACTGTATATGTGCATTGTGTGTATCTGTAGTGTGTGGGCAGTATTTATGTATGTGTGCAGTATATATATGTGCAGTGTGTGTGCAGTATGTATGTGTGCAGTATGTATGTGTGCAGTGTGTGTATATGTAGCGTGTGGGCAGTATATATGTATGCAGTGTGGGCAGTATGTATGTATGTATGTATGTATGTGTGCAGTGTGTGAATATGTAACATGTGTGCATTATGTATAGGTATGTATGCAGTGTGTAGATGGTGTGTGCAGTATGTTTGTATGTATGTATGTATTAGAAACAGGGAGAGAACCTCCAGCTCACCGGTCTGCGTCTCCAGCAGCGTCACTCGGATCCCTGCGACGGCCCGCGGTAAGGAACAGCAATGTAGGAGAAAAAATGATCCAGCGCTGATAGTAATTTAAAAGGGAAATGAGAGTCCCATGTTTATTGAAGAAAGATCTTAAAATCGGAGGGGAGACGCAGTCCCAAGGTGCAAGTAGTCAGGGTAGATACCCAAGCCTACGCGTTTCGAATGCGATCTGCGTTCTTAATCATGGCAAGTATGTAAGTATGTGTGCATTGTGTAGATGTAGTGTGTGCAGTATGTACACTACCATTCAAAAGTTTGGGGTCACCCAGACAATTTTGTGTTTTCCATGAAAACTCACACTTATATTTATCAAATGAGTTGCAAAATGACTAGAAAATATAGTCAAGACATTGACAAGGTTAGAAATAATGATTTTTATTTGAAGTAATAATTTTCTCCTTCAAACTTTGCTTTGTGGGAAAGGACACAGAGACATAAGAGACTTTCTACGCCAGTTTTCACACTTTTTAAGAAATGGGGCGTGGTAAAGGCAAAGGGGCTGTGAGCCAACAAATTTATTATGATTAACCCCAGAAAACTGGCGTCAATTATAGTGGAAGTCTACGCCAGCTCCTCGCTAACATAGATTTCACTCCATGGGGCATAGCAAGGTAGAGGCCCGTGCTGGACCTCATACTTTGCCCCCCCCCTTCATCTGACCAAACCCTGGCCTCCCATTGGACAGTTAAATTAAAAAAATATATATACACTACCGTTCAAAAGTTTAGGGTCACTTAGAAATTTCCTTATTTGCACAGTTTTTTTCAATGAAGATAGCATTAAATTAATCAGAAATACACTCTATACATTGTTAATGTGGTAAATGACTATTCTAGCAGCAAACATCTGATTTTTAATGCAATATCTACATAGGTGTATAGAGGCCCATTCTCAGCAACCATCACTCCAGTGTTCTAATGGTACATTGTGTTTGCTAACTGTGTTAGAAGGCTAATGGATGATTAGAAAACACTTGAAAACCCTTGTGCAATTATGTTAGCACCGCTGTAAACAGTTTTGCTGTTTAGAGGAGCTATAAAACTGACCTTCCTTAGAGCTAGTTGAGAATCTGGAGCATTACATTTGTGGGTTCGATTAAACTCTCCAAATGGCTAGAAAAAGAGAGCTTTCATGTGAAACTCGACAGTCTATTCTTGTTCTTAGAAATGAAGACTATTCCATGCGAGAAATTGCCAAGAAACTGAAGATTTCCTACAACGGTGTGTATTACTCCCTTCAGAGGACAGCACAAACAGGCTCTAACCAGAGTAGAAAGACAAGTGGGAGGCCCCGTTGCACAACTGAGCAACAAGACAAGTACATTAGAGTCTCTACTTTGAGAAATAGATGCCTCACAGGTCCTCAACTGGCAGCTTCATTAAATAGTACCCGCAAAACGCCAGTGTCGACGTCTACAGTGAAGAGGCGACTCCGGAATGCTGGTCTTCAGGGCAGAGTGGCAAAGAAAAAGCCATATCTGAGACTGGCTAATAAAAGGAAAAGATTAATATGGGCAAAAGCACACAGACATTGGACAGAGGAAGATTGGAAAAAAGTGTTATGGACAGACGAATCGAAGTTTGAGGTGTTTGGATCACACAGAAGAACATTTGTGAGACGCAGAACAACTGAAAAGATGCTGGAAGAGTGCCTGACGCCATCTGTCAAGCATGGTGGGGATTTTGAATAAGGAAGGCTATCACTCCATTTTGCAACGCCATGCCATACCCTGTGGACAGCGCTTGATTGGAGCCAATTTCATCCTACAACAGTACAATGACCCAAAGCACACCTCCAAATTATGCAAGAACTATTTAGGGAAGAAGCAGGCAGCTGGTATTCTATCTGTAATGGAGTGGCCAGCGCAGTCATCAGATCTCAACCCCATAGAGCTGTTGTGGGAGCAGCTTGACAGTATGGTACGCAAGAAGTGCCCATCAAGCCAATCCAACTTTTGGGAGGGACTTCTGGAAGCATGGGGTGAAATTTCTCCCGATTACCTCAGCAAATTAACAGCTAGAATGCCAAAGGTCTGCAATGCTGTAATTGCTGCAAATGGAGCATTCTTTGACGAAAGCAAAGTTTGAAGGAGAAAATTATTATTTCAAATAAAAAACATTATTTCTAACCTTGTCAATGTCTTGACTATATTTTCTAGTCATTTTGCAACTCATTTGATAAATATAAGTGTGAGTTTTCATGGAAAACACAAAATTGTCTGGGTGACCCCAAACTTTTGAACGGTAGTGTAAGTGAATACAGTGCAGTGAAATTCAGTGACTCACAGGTGACATCTTCTCAGAATGGAGTCGTTCATGTTCTCTTTTCTTCTTCATCTGACCCAGAACACCATGTTGACTTCCAGTCTTCTTCATCTCCAATGCCCAAGCGCGAACTACAAGATATGTCATGAAAGTGTTGATGTAACCTGTATACCACGTTCACGTGACCCAATGTGCCACGTCACAGCTTATTCAAATCATGGAAGCGTTCAGTCTACATGACTACCGCCCGTCACCGTGCGCATACCTTAGATCAAAATGTCGACATACAACTAACTCTAAACCTCATAAGCTAATTTTCTTTAGCTATTATACTAGGATGTACAATTCTATATTAAAATATTATCATATTAGTCATGTGTCCTAGTATACCCACATCCAGCGATGGGTGGGATGGGTGAAACATAAAATAGTTTTCCATGAGTTTTGGACTGCGATGTGCTGCTGATCTCCCCTTTTGGGGGTAATATACAGGGAATATGGGGGTTATATAAGGGACTCCCATCATCCCTGTATATACCAGCCATCATCCCCATATATAACCACCATTATCCGTGTATGAACCAGCCTACCATTATCTCAGTATAAAATCTCCATCACCCCTGTATATACCATTAGGGCGGGCACTGTCAGCTTGCTGTGGCGTGCGGGCATTGTGGCTAAAGAAGAAGTAAATGGGGTGGGCATTGAGGACACCGTGGACCAATAGGATGCCTGAAATGCCGCTATATGGGAGAAGTCCAGCAGAATCTGAAAATATGCCTCCTGATTGCTTAGGCTGGGTTCACACGACTTATTTTCAGACGTAAACGAGGCGTATTATGCCTCGTTTTACATCTGAAAATAAGGCTACAATACGTCGGCAAACATCTGCCCATTCATTTGAATGGGTTTGCCGACGTACTGTGCAGACAACCTGTCATTTACGCGTCGTCGTTTGACAGCTGTCAAACGACGATGCGTAAAAATACAGCCTCGTCAAAAGAAGTGCAGGGCACTTCTTTCAGACGTAATTTGAGCCGTTTCTTCATTGAACTCAATGAAGCACAGCTCAAAATTTACGGCTGTCAGAGAAGCCCCGCAAAATGCGAGGAGGAAAACAGTCCTGAAAACAGTCTGTCTTTTCAGACGTAAAAGCCTGCTATTGTGTGCACATACCCTTAACCCCTTAAGGACGCAGCCTAGTTTGGGCCTTAAGGCTCAGAGCCCATTTTTCAAATCTGACATATTTCACTTTATGTGGTAATAACGTCGGAATGCTTAAACCTATCCAAGCGATTCTGAGATTGTTTTCTCGTGACACTTTGGGCTTCATGTTCGTGGTAAAATTTGGTCGATATATTCAGTCTTTATTTGTGAAAAATTGCAAAATTTAGAGAAAATTTACAAAAAATAGCATTTTTCAGAATTTAAATGCATCTGCTTGAAAAACAGACGGTTATACCACCCAAAATAGTTACTAGTTCACATTTCCCATATGTCTACTTTAGATTGCCATCGTTTTTTGAACATTATTTTATTTTTCTTGGACGTTACAAGGTTTAGAACATAAACAGCAATTTCTCATATTCTTAAGAAAATTTCAAAAGCCTTTTTTTGAAGGTGCCAGTTCAGTTCTGAAGTGGATTTGAGGGGCCTATGTATTAGAAACCCCCATAAAACACCCCATTTTAAAAACTAGACCCCTCAAAGTATTCAAAACAGCATATAGAAAGTTTTTTAACCCTTCAGTCATTTCACAGGAATTAAAGCAAAGTGGAAATGAAATTTGCAAATTTCATTTTTTCTGCTGAATTTCAATTTTATTCAATTTTTTTTTAGTAACAGAGAAGGTTTTACCAGAGAAACACTACTAAATATGTATTGTCCAGATTCTGCAGTTTTTAGAAATGTCCCACATGTGGCCCTACTGCGCTCGTGGACTAAAACACAAGCCCTAGAAGCAAAGAAGCACCTAGTGCATTTTGAGGCCTCTTTTTTATTAGAATATATTTTAGGCAGCATGCCAGGTTTGAAGAGGCGTTGAGGTATCAAAACAATGGAAACCCACCAGAAGTGACCCCATTTTGGAAATTACACCCCTCAAGGAATTCATTTATGGTTTTTGTTATCATTTTGACCGCACAGTTTTTTCACAGCACCTATTTGAATTGGGCTGTGAAATGAAAAAAATGATATTTTTTCCAATAAAATGTCATTTTTGATCAAATTTTCTTATTTTCACAGGGAACAACATACCCCATTTTGTTGCCCAATTTGTCCTTAGTGCGGCAATACCCCATTTGTGGTGATAAACTGCCGTTTGGGCCCATGGGAGGGCTCAGAAGGAAAGGAGCGCTATGTGTTTGTTGGAGTCCAGATTTTGCTGGATTGGTTTTCGGGTGCCATGTCGCATTTGCAGAGCCCCAGAGGTATCAAAGCAATGGAAACCCACCCGAAGTGACCCCATTTTGGAAACTACACCCCTTAAGGAATTCATTTATGGTTTTTGTTATCATTTTGACCGCACAGGTTTTTCACAGCACCTATTTGAATTGGGCTGTGAAATGAAAAAAATTATATTTTTTCCAATAAGATGTCATTTTTGATCAAAATTTCTTATTTTCACAGGGAACAACATACCCCATTTTGTTGCCCAATTTGTCCTTAGTGCGGCAATACCCCATTTGTGGTGATAAACTGCCGTTTGGGCCCATGGGAGGGCTCAGAAGGAAAGGAGCGCTATGTGTTTGTTGGAGTCCAGATTTTGCTGGATTGGTTTTCGGGTGCCATGTCGCATTTGCAGAGCCCCAGAGGTATCAAAGCAATGGAAACCCACCCGAAGTGACCCCATTTTGGAAACTACACCCCTTAAGGAATTCATTTATGGTTTTTGTTATCATTTTGACCGCACAGGTTTTTCACAGCACCTATTTGAATTGGGCTGTGAAATGAAAAAAATTATATTTTTTCCAATAAGATGTCATTTTTGATCAAAATTTCTTATTTTCACAGGGAACAACATACCCCATTTTGTTGCCCAATTTGTCCTTAGTGCGGCAATACCCCATTTGTGGTGATAAACTGCCGTTTGGGCCCATGGGAGGGCTCAGACGGAAAGGAGAGCTATGTGTTTGTTGGAGTCCAGATTTTGCTGGATTGGTTTTCGGGTGCCATGTTGCATTTGCAGAGCCCCAGAGGTATCAAAGCAATGGAAACCCACCAGAAGTGACCCCATTTTGGAAACTACACCCCTCAAGGAATTCATTTATGGTTTTTGTTATCATTTTGACCGCACAGTTTTTTCACAGCACCTATTTGAATTGGGCTGTGAAATGAAAAAAATGATATTTTTTCCAACAAGATGTCATTTTTGATCAAAATTTCTTATTTTCACAAGGAACAACATACCCCATTTTGTTGCCCAATTTGTCCTTAGTGCGGCAATACCCCATTTGTGGTGATAAACTGCCCTTTGGGCCCATGGGAGGGCTCAGAAGGAAAGGACCACCATTTGGCCTACTGGAGCTTTTCTGGTGCTAAGTCATGTGTGCAGAAGCCCCTGAGGTACCAGTACAGTTGAAACCCCCGAGAAGTGACCCCATTTTAAAAACTACACCCCTTAAGACATTCATCTAGAGGTGTAGTGAGCATTTTGACCCCACAGGTACTGTGTAAAAGATAATGCGCAGCAGATGGTGCAGTGTGAGATTTGCAATTTTATATATGTATATGCCATTTCAGTGTCCAATATAGTGTGCCCAGCATGCGCCACCGGAGATATACACCCCTTAAATTGTAATGTGGGTTCTCCTGGGTACGACAATACCCTACATGTGGCTGTTATCAGCTGCCTGGGCATACGGCAGGGCTCAGAAGGGAAAGATGAGGGGGGTAAGCTGTGCGGAGTGCATCAGGGTAAATTAAAAATCAAGGGATGTATGATACATTTTAAAACAATCTTTTATACAGAGCCCTGGTTTTTCGGGACACGTGTCACATTGGTATATTGTGTTCTTCCTTATCCCCCTCTTATAGCAGACTCTGCACCTCTTTTGACTCTTTCCCTTTCCACCGGTTTGGGGACCTTCTCCTGGAAAGTGTTGCCCTGGTACGATGCGTGTGGCCTCGCTTCCAGAAGTACTGGGTGCCCCCCCTTCCTGGTCCCTAAAGATTAGATCTTGAAATTCCAGGAAAGTTCCCCTCTGGCCTGCACATCGACGTAGCACATACGCATTGTACAAAGCCATCTGTATGATGTGCCCGGCCAGCTTCTTATACCACACCGCATGGCGCTGTAGGGCTTCAGGACTTGATTTGACAAGTCCATCCCTCCCATGTACCTATTGTAGTCCAGGATGCAGTCTGGTTTGGGGGTGGCCTTTCCTTCATATATCCTAAACCTGTAGGTATACCCTGATGCACTCTCGCACAGCTTATACATCTTCACGCCATACCTTGCCCTCTTACCTGGCAGGTACTGGCGGAATTGAACCCTCCCTTTAAAATGTACCAGGGACTCATCAATAGAAAAACACTTCTCGGGGGTGTATGCTTGGGAAAACCGGGCACTGGAACGGTCTAATAGGGGTCTCCGTTTATACAAACGGTCAAAACTGGGGTCATCTCGGGGTGGGCACGGCTCATTATCAGTATAATGTAAGAAGCGAAGTATTGCCTCATTTATTTATTTTTTTAGGTTCCAGTTCATTTCTGAAGTTGCTTTGAGGGGCCCATATATTAGAAACCCCTATCAAACACCCCATTTTAGAAACTAGACCCCTCAAAGTATTCACAACAGCATTTAGAAAGTTTATGAACCCTTTAGGTGTTTCACAGAAATTTAGAGCAAAGTAGAGGTGAAATTTACTCTTTTTATACCATTTTTTTTATAACACAAAAGGATTTATCAGAGAAACGCAACTCAATACTTATTGCCCAGATTCTGCAGTTTAGAGAAATATCCCACATGTGGCCCTCGGGCGGTAATGGACTGAAGCATCGGCCTCCGAAGCAAAGGAACACCTAGCGGATTTTGAGCCCTCTTTTTTATTAGGCACCATGTCCGGTTTGAAGAGGTCTTGTGGTGCCAAAACATTGGAAACCCCCCAAAAGTGACCCCAATTTGGAAACTAGACCCCTTGAGGAATCCATTGTAGTTTTCATGGGGTGCATGCGGCTTTTTGATCAGTTTTTATTCCATTTTTAGGTGGCGTGGTGACTAATAAACAGCAATTCTACTATTGTTTTTGTATACTTTTTTTTTTACAGCGTTCACCGTGCGCTATAAATGATATATTAACTTTATTCTGCGGGGCGATACGATCACGGCGATACCAGATGTTTATAGTTTTTTTTGATGTCTTATGGCGTTTGCACAATAAAATACGTTTTGTAAACAATCATTCACTTTTTGTGTTACCTTATTCTAAGAGCCATAACGTTTTTATTTTTCAATCAATAAAGCCGTGCGAGGACTTATTTTTTGCGTAACGAACTGTATTTTCCATCAGTACCATTTTTAGGTACATGCGACTTTTTGATCTCTTTTTATTCCATTTTTTGGGAGGTGAAGTGACCAAACAATTGTGATTGTGGTACGGTTTATTAATATTTTTTTTTACGGCGTTCACCGTGCGGGATAAATAACAAAATAATTTTGTAGTTCAGGCCGTTACGGACGCGGCGATACCAATTATGTATAGTTTATTTGTTCGTTTATATATTTTTATTAATAATAAAGGCCTGATAAGGGAAAAAGTGGGACTTTTACTTTTATTACTTTTAAAACTTTTATTTTCTTATTTTTACACATCTTTTTTTAACTTTTTTTTTACTTTATTACTTTGTCCCACTAGGGGACATGAGGGCAGGAGGCCCTGATCGCTATTCTAATACACTGCACTACATGCGTAGTGCAGTGTATTAGAACTGTCAGCTACTCACTGACAGCAAGCATAGTGGGTCCTGACGTTGTCAGGACCCACTAGGCTTCCGTCTATGGCATAGCCGGACGCCATTGTTTGGTGTCCGGTTGCCATAGTCACCATCGCCGGCCGCTATCGCGTAGCAGGCCGGCGATGGCAGCTTAACCCCTAAAAAGCCGCGATCTCTATAGAACGCGGCTTTTAAGGGGTTAATCAGCGGGGACACAGCGATCGGTCCCCGCTGTAGGAGCTGTGACAGCTGCTGAACAAGACAGCAGCGTCACAGCTCCTGTATGTGTCGGGAGGACGGCCGAAACGGCCGTTACTCCCGAGACGTACTATTACGGCATGGAGCGCGAACGATACAGCTGCCATGACGTAATAGTACGTCAAGGAGCGGGAAGGGGTTAAAGGCTATGTACACCTTTGCACAGTTTTTTTTTAATTGCCTTGTATGTATTTTGTAAAATAAATCACATTTCTAATTGGTCTACCATTTGTCTTCTGTACCTGCAGTGTATTTCAGTTCATGGCCAGCTGCTGTATTCAGTTATCTCTCTAAGGCCCTGTTCACACCTGCGTTGGTGTGTTTCGTTGTTCTGCTCCATCAGTGGTGCAGAACAAAGGAATAACGGAAGCAACTGTTCCGTCGCACAACGGACACCGCCACCTGCCGACAGAACCCATTGACTTTAGTGGGTTCCATTGGCTTTCCGTCAGGCGGGGGACCGTGATTTTACCAGAGACAATAGTGCAGATGTGAACGAGGCCTTATCCGTCAGTCATCATCCTAATGGCAAACTGAGCAGCTCCTCCTTTGCAGGCTCATGAACAAGCATTTACTGTGGAATCTGCGCATGTGCATGGTCCTAATTACTGCATACCTCCTAACCATCCCGGATATAGGGGTGTAGTCCAGGATTCTGGGCGCTGTTACGCTGTCCCAAGCGGCCGGTGGTATGTCTTGGTGTCAACTGTATCTGCGTCCTCAGGATGCAGATACAGTTTAATCCAATGCTAATGAAAGGGATCGTCAGCTCCCTGCTTCTGTATTAGTACCACTCGCCGAGGAATTCCCGGGCACAGCGCTACTTTAAGTGCGGTGCCCCTTGTCTCACTATCCATATATGAACATTGACGTCGGGGACTACTCCTGGAACGGAATCCACTGCCTTTGCATTGCCGATGGTCTGGCCGGGGATTCCGCTCCTAGGCGGAACCCCTGATGTCACTTTCCATATATGTACAATTACATCAAGGGCTCCTCCTGGAGAGCAATCCTTGGCCACAGCGTGGCCGACGCTCTGGACAGAGATTCTGCTCCTATAGGGAATGCCTTACGTCACTGTCCATATATGGACAGTGACGGCAGGGGCTCCTCCTGGAGTGGAATCCCTGGGGGAGTGGCACCATCTACATGGGCACTGTGTGTGACACTATCTATATGGGCACTGGCACTTTATATGTGTGCACTGGTACTAGGGGTAGCTAAGGGGGCATTAAACTGTATGGGGGCAGCTATTTGTCATTATACTGTGTAGGGGGTCCTATGGGAACATAATAATGAGTGGGCTGAACCGGGTATGTGTGGGCGGAGATTACTTAGATTAGGTACTTGAAAGTTGGTAGGTATGTTTACTGGTGTGTGCTGGGGCAGAGCGAGTGTGCCTACTCCAAATTTGCAGCATAAGGCAATGAGGTTGCTTTACCACATGCCAATGCTGCAATTTTGGGAATTGCTCCCTCTAGTGACCAGCACATGGAAATGTTATAAATTAGAATCTGATTTATAATATTTCCTGACTTGTGAAAAAATTAAAAAATTAAAACAATGTTTAATCACTTATATACTAACTGTTTAACTGAAAAAAAAAAAAAAATCCTAGCGACACATTCCCTTTAATACTGGCGTTTCATACACCAGTCCTATTAAACAGTTTGCTGGAGTAAGATGCAACACATTTATTAACAGGCGAACGACTCTTAATAAATGTGTCGCATCTTTTAGCTGCAACGTGGCCTGTCATCAGTACTTTCTATGTGCCGCGGCCTGCTGTACATTTAAAGTACATTTTTAAAATGTATTTTATTGTCTGATTGGGGGGGCATACAGTCTGATTGGGGGGGAGGTATGGGTCTGGCACGGACCTTTGCCTTGTTACGCCCCCCAGAGATAAATCTGTGTGGCATTATACATATAGATTTCTGCTATAATTTACATCAGTTACTGGCGTAAATTATAGTAAAATTGTTGGCCATTTCTGCTAAGCCCCGCTCATTTTTTGCCCCCAAAAATTATGACATTTGCGTATTTTGTGAATTTTCTACGCTAATAAACTGTTGTAGAAAGGTTAATATATTTCCCCCAAAGGCTACACACCGTAATACAATATCTTAATGTAAGGATGTGTACACTTAATTGTGCAGCAACGCTTGTTGTCTCCATTCTATGTCAGTGTGGGAAGTAGATGTCCGGCCTTATGATTTTGTGATATGTAATAGACCCAGAATCCCAATCACCAAACCAAAGAATGCAAAATAAAGACACAAAACATTATAATTGGGTGTTAAATGGTCAAAACTTTTATTATATTATATGACCAAACCCAAAATGGCAAACCTCCGACTCACGAAGAGTCACCCTCCAGCACGCAGGAAAGGAAAAACCCCCTGTGGGGGAAACCTATAGGGAAACCATGGCTGGAGGATTGCCCTTCCTCTAGGCTTAGAAGGTGCCAAAATATAATTTGTAACAGAATTTATACGTTTTCTCAGATTTTTAAGGAAAGACAATACAATGAACGAACGAACGAACGAACGAACGAACGAACGAACGAACGAACAACATAAAACACATAGATCGGCTGATCTGGATGGCTAGGCGGGTGTCTCTCTTCCTGGGCACCCATTAAAATTAATGTGCGATCCACGGATGAGACGGGTCCTCCAGATGCCTCCTTGTAGCATCTGTCTCCGCTCTGGCTAATAGAGGGGGATCTCCTGCTGGAAACCCCCCTCTATTACAGACAACCCGTATGAAGAGGATGTGATGAAGAAGTGGTCTGGGGTGAAGGGTTTCCCTGCTAGAACCTCCAAATTACATCAGGTCGGTATTGGTGGGGAAGTCAAGCTCAAGGTCCTCAGTCCCATCCAATATGGCGCTGAATGTGGCAGTAAAACTTTCTAATATGGAATCTTCTTTATGTCATAAACATTTGTATTTATGACATCAGCACCTTCATCATCATTACTACAGGAATTTATTACCACTGCACAACTCATACATTGTGACGTCACCCACAGTGGTCTGAAGTGTTAACCCTTTAATGACTGAAAATGAACTTAGTACAGAGGCCATAAAGCTGAATAGAACATATCAGCGGCCATAAAGGAAAAGGGATAATGCAGGGAGCATCTCCGCACAAGAACTATCCATGACAAAGAGTTCTCCAGGATGAGATAACTTATCTGCTTTCTCCAAAAACCAGCACCACACCTGTCCATAGGTTGTGTGTGGTATTACAGCTCATTACCATTCACTTCAATGGAGCTAACCTGCAATACCAGATACAACCTGTGGATAGGTGTGGTGCTGTTTTTGGAAGAAAGCAGCCATATTTTTATAACTCTGCACAGCTCCTGTTAGAAATAGTTAAAATAAAGTGGGGGGAGAAGGAGAAGAAGGGGAGAGGGAAAGAAGAAAGTAAAAAAAGGGAAAAAGAGGAACTCTGAGGTAAAAGATATCAAACTAGACTGAAAGGAGTCTGCTGGAGGTGCCAGATGGAAAGACATATTTCTGCCATGGGGACCAGATTAGTTGAAATGTATCTTGAAGGGGGGCTTCAGAGAGTGGGTTTTAACCCCTTCCCGCCCTATGAAGTGCTGTTGCATTGAAAAACTATGCAGTTCATCTTCGAATGCAGCGTCACAAAAACAAATTATTTAGTAAAAAATAAAACTATATAAATTTGGTATCGCCATAATCGTAACGACACGCAGAATCAAGTTATCATGCAATTCATGCCACCCGATGAACACTGTAAAATCAAAACAGAAATGGCGGAATTACAGGTTTTTTGTTCAATTCACCCCACAAAATGTAGGTTTTTTTACATTGTTTTTTTAATACTTTATATGGTACATTAGGCCGCAGGGTAAATTCCACGTAAACAGCGTCATTCATCGGTTAACTGTTTAAATGATACCAGTTCAAGTGACCTTTATCGAAAAACACTATAAGACATTTTTTCCCAATTAACCTTTTAATTGGGGCTAGCATGTGTGATACTGTCTGCTAAGCCGTTGTATCTCAGCATATTATATGTGATACTGTCTGCTGAGCCGCTGTCTCCTATCAAGTAGCAGAGCTATCAGGTGTCATAGTCTTAGGGTTCACACGCAAAGTCAAAAATGGCTGAAAATTACAGAGCTGTTTTCAGAGAACACAGCCTTTGATTTACAGCCGTTTTTGAAGCTGTAAACGTTTTTTGAGGTGTTTTTTTCTAGCTGTTTTTGGAGCTGTTTTTCCATTGACACAATGATCAACATCTTCCGCTCAAGAAGTGACATGCTCCTTCTTTTTACGTGCCGTTTTAAAATACAATAGGCAGATGTTTGAAGGCATTGGGCTACCGATTTTTCAGGCGTATTTGAAGGCGTTTACGCTCCAAAATACACCTGAAAACACAGCGTGTGAATATACCCTTATAGATACGCTGTCTCAGATATATATATCTTTTTTTTTGTTTTTTTTAGGGGTGTGGGCAAAACACATGTCTTGTGGCACAAAACAGTCTGATTAGTGGGGGAGATACAGGGTCTGGCTTAGGCCTTTTGTTGCACACTCAATGTAAAATTGTACACTAGCTCGGAGCTGGCGTTGATTTCTGCTTTACATTACGCCCGTTACTGGCGTAAATGATAGTAAAATTGTCGGCCCTTTCCGCAAAGCGCCACACACTTTTCAAAAAAGTGCCAAAGGCAGCGAAAAGTGACCGAAAACTTTCCTGCACTTTTGGGATTTTTCTATGCCAGATAAGAGGCTTAGCAAGGTTAATAAATTCTCGTCTAAGGCTACAGACAGTAATACAATATCTTAATGCAAGGATCTGTACACTCAGTGTCTGACTGAGGTACCTTGGACCCACCAAAGGAAATAATTCTTGGGGGTCTACCCTTCAACTATATAGAAATAATTTAAACACTCTTAAATGTGTACTAAAAACGTGTGTTGTAAAACAAAGACCAGTATTCCCACCATATTGTGACAGATATCAGTCCTACACAGGCATTCTGCAGACCATATAAGTGAATACAGTGCAGTGAAATTCAGTGACTCACATGTGACATCTTCTTAGATTGGAGTCGTTCACGTTCTCTTTTCTTCTTCAGCTGGCCCAGAACGCCATGATGACTTCTTCCAGTCTTCTTCATCTCCAATGCCCAAGCGTGAACCACAAGATACGTCATGAAAGTGTTGATGTAACCTAGATACCACGTGTAATGATGGGGTAGGGATACAGACAGGTGAGCCCTAATCTACCCGCCTCTCAGTCCCTGCCTACTTGCACGGCCCGTCCTAGGCGACGGCGTACAACTGGGCGACGGTCCCTACGCTCAATATGTGCACGACAGACAAACAGACAAGTGTACACAGAAGCTAAGGGAAATGGGGCAGTTGCCCACGGCAACACAGTGAGCAACAGGCGTAGTGAACGAGTCGAGTCAAAACAGGAGTGTACCAGGTACCAAACACAGAGCAGGAGCGTAGTCAGTAAAGCCAGGGTCAAAATGAAGCAAGGTCAATAATAATAGCAGGAGCAGCAGAGCCAGAAAACAGGAAAGAATCACAGGCAAAGACAAGCAGGAAATGAAGGTATAAATAGACCGAGGCCGGGAGCTAGAACCGTCTGGCCAGGCTGTAATAGGTTCTCCCACTCCTGAGCCTACCAGCCTGAGTGGTAGCAGATCGAGTCACTCTATCAGACCTAGGAGCAGGTGCAGACTGATTAACCACGGGCGTCGACACAGAAGCTGTGTCTGGCAGATCCTTTACACCACGTTCCCGTGACCTAATGTGCCACGTCACAGCGTATTCAAATCATGGAAGTGTCCAGTCTACATGACTACCGACTGTCATGGTGTGCAAACCTTAGATCAAAATGTTGACATATAACTAACTGACTCTAAACCTCATAGGGTAATTTTCTTTAGCTATTATACCAGGATGTAGGCGGAGGAGTAGGCTAAGAGAACGGAAAGTGGCCGAGGCGGGAGTTGGGCCAGAGTGAATATGACGCTTGACTGGGGTCTGGGGAGGGGAAGGGGAGAGAGACAGGTGGGAAGGTGGGAGCAGAGGGGCAACATGAAAAAAATTATTAAACTGAATCTACTGCTTTAAAACAGTCACTCACCAAGTTGCGGAGCTGGCCCCTGCATGGATCCCATTCCTTTCTACAAACCAATTAACGCTAATCATAACCTTGATGAGCGGCGGCTGCCCACTTTATTTTACTTTTGTGGCCAGGCCCCTGACAGTAGTACCAGCGGTACTACCCTGATGGCAGGCCTGTTTGCAGGAGTACTAGCCAACTACGTCACAGATAACCCAAGTTTCAAGACCATGCAAATTTATGGATTTTTGGCATCCCATGGAATATGGGAACAATAGGGAATTCTATCAGTAAGTATTCTGCCTGTTTGTTGGCTAATACTCCTGATCCAATTCCTTCTTCTAGCAGATTTTTTAAAGATTCCTTACATGCGGTGCTTGGTTTCGCCACAAGTTTGCGATATGTCGATTCATTGTCTAAAATGGTATGAACGTGTCTGGGATATAAAGAGGAATCTAGAACAACACCTGCTCCGTAAGATTTGGAGGACACAGTTATACGCTGGATATATGGTGAGCACCTCTGTGTTTTCACCGTCAGCCCTTATGTGTACATAGTGAACCTTTTAGAAGGTTAATCTTTACCCGCTAAGGTGGAAGGGTTGGTTCCAATGCCTAGTTATGGTGGTGTCTGAGGAAATAAAGGTCCTTTTAGACGTCCCGATACTGACCATGAAAACCAGCACCAATCGACGATACAGCGTGTCACAAGGAGCAATCATCGTTAATGTATGGGGGCAAACAATCGTTACTACACCAGACCCCGCACCGATCTGCCAGTCCAGCTGCCTCCGGGCACTGGACAACACTGCCGGAAGCAGATTGCTCAGATCACTGCATAGCAGCCGTTCGGCAGAACTGCAGCTCGGCCTCTATTCTTTGACCGGAGCCATCTACTTCCGGCAGTGTTGTCCGGTGCCCAGAGGCAGCTGGAGTGGTGGATCGGTGCGGGGTCTGGTGTAGTAACAATTGTTTGCCCCCATACATTAACGATGATTGCTCCTTGTGACACGCTGTATCGTCGATTGGTGCTGGTTTTCATGGTCAGTATCGGGACGTCTAAAAGGACCTTTATTTCCTCAGACACCACCATAACTAGGCATTGGAACCAACCCTTCCACCTTAGCGGGTAAAGATTAACCTTCTAAAAGGTTCACGCACCGATCATATACTGATGACCTATCTAGTGGATAGGTCATCAGTTGTCAGAACGTGGAAAACCCTTTTAAAGGGAAGGTGTCACGGAAATGTTTTTTTTATATATATATATATATATAATATTGCTTTTAGTATGTCATTAAAATAAATTGTATTTATTTGTGTTTTTTTGTTGTACTTTTTACTTTTTTCCTTCTTTTACTTCTCTATGGGGGCTGCCATTTTTTTTTTCATCTCTGTATCTGTCCATTAACGACACATACAGAGATGGAATACGGCACATACATTCCCTTAGAGAATGCGAACGGGAGCCGTTCCATTCACTATAGTGTATGCCGTCTGTGTGGGAACGGCGCATGCGCCACTCCCACACAGATCAAAAGAAAGGTCTTTAGTAGAGCGACATCCAGCGCTATTTTCATGTGGACCGGAAGCCACGGCCGGACAGTAAGATGACGACTTCCGGTCGCGGCTTCCGGCCATATGTTGAAGGCAGCGCAGATGCAAGGACTAGGAGCGGCAGGGCGGAGGCGGCGGCAGGAGCAGGTAAGTTATGTTTGTGTATGTGATGTGTGTGTATGTTAGTGTTATACTTTCTGCTGAGCACTGTATCTAATCTTCCTACACTGTGCATTCGCTCAGAAAATGGCGGCACACAGTGTAGGAGGTTTGAAGATTCAACCCCCTTCTTTCTCCTGGCACTAGGCAGAATAAAGGAGGGGGGATTCTGTGAGGACACTAGAGCGAGTGTGTCTACTACAAATTTGCAGCATAAGGCAATGAGGTTGCTTTACCACATGCCAATGCGGCAATTTTGAGAATTGCTCCCTCTAGTGGCCAGCACATGGAAATGTTATAAATTAGAATCTAATTTATAATATTTCCTGAAAAAAATAAAATAAAATTTCTAGCGACACATTCCCTTTAATACTGGCGTTTCATACACCAGTCCTATTAAACAGTTTGCTGGAGTAAGATGCAACACATTTATTAACAGGCGAAAGACTCTTAATAAATGTGTTGCATCTTTTAGCTGCAACGCGGCCTGTCATCAGTACTTTCTACGTGCTGCGGCGTGCTGTAAGAGCCTGAGGGAATCCGGGAGGGAGAATCGGAGTGGTGAGGTAAGTACATTTTAAAAATTTATTTTATTGTCTGATTGGGGGCAAACAGTATGATTGGGGGGAGGTATGGGTCTGGCACGGAACTTTGCCTTGTTACGCTCCCCAGAGATAAATCTGGGCCGCACTATACATATAGATTTCTGCTATAATTTACATCAGTTACTGGCGTAACTTATAGTAAAATTGTTGGCCATTTCTGCTAAGCCCCGCCCATTTTTTGCACCCCAAAAATGTCAACATTTGTGCATTTTAGTAAACTGTTGTAGAAAGGTTAATATATTCCCCCCAAAGGCTACAGACTGTAATACAATATCTTAACCCCTTCCCTCTTTAGCCACTTTTGACCTTCCTGACAGAGCCTCATTTTTCAAATCTGACATGTGTCACTTTATGTGGTAATAACGTCGGATTGCTTTTAGCTATCCAAGCGATTCTGAGATCGTTTTCTCATGACACATTGGACTTTATGTTACTGGCAAAATTTGCTCGATATGTTCAGTATTTAATTGTGAAAAACACCAAAATTTAGCGAAAAATTGCAAACATTTGCATTTTTCTCAACTTAAATGTATCTGCTTGTAAGGCAGGTAGTTATAACACACACAATTGTTGCTAACTAACATCTCCCATATGTCTACTTTAGTTTGGCATCGTCTTTTGAACATCCTCTTATTTTTCTAGGACGTTACAAGGCTTTGAACTTTAGCAGCAATTTCTCACATTTTCAAGAAAATTTCAAAAGGCTATTTTTACAGGGGCCCGTTCACTTGTGAAGTGGCTTTGAGGGCCTTATATATTAGAAACCCAAAAAAAGTCACCCCATTTTGAAAACTTCACCCCTCAAAGTATTCAAAACAGCATTTAGAACATTTCTTAACCCTTTAAACTTTTCACAGGAATTAAAGCAATGTAGGGGTGAAATTTACAAATACATTTTTAATCCATTTTTATTTATAACACAGAAAGTTTTTCCATAGAAATGCAACTCAATATTTATTGCCCAGATTCTGCAGTTTTAGGAAATATCCCATATGTGGCCGTAGCGTGCTACTGGACTGAAGCACCGGCCTCAGAAGCAAAGGAGCACCTAGTGGAATTTGGGCCCTTATTTTTATTTGAATATATTTTAGGCACCATGTCAGATTTCAAGGGCTCTTGCGGTGCCAAAACAGTGGAAATCCACCAAAAGTGATCCCATTTGAGAAACTACACACCTCAAGGAAATTATCTAGGTGTATACTGAGCGTTTTGACCCCGCAGGTTTTTTGCAGAAATTATTGGAAGTAGGCCCTGAAAATAAAAATCTACATTTTTTCAAAGAAAATGTAGGTAAAGCTAATTTTTTCTCATTTCCACAAGGACTGAAGGAGAAAAGGCACCACAACATTTGTAAAGCAATTTCTCCCGAGTAAAACAATACCCCACATGTGGTAATAAATGGCTGTTTGGACACACGGCAGGGCTTAGAACGGATGGAGCACCATTTGGCTTTTGGAGTTCACATTTAGCAGGGATGGTTTGCGGAGGCCATGTCACATTTACAAAGCCCCTGAGGGGATAAAACAGTGTAAACCCCCCACAAGTGACCTCATTTTGGAAACTACACCCATTGAGGAAATTATCTAGGGGTATACTGAGCGTTTTGACCCCACAGGTTTTTTGCAGAAATTATTGGAAGTAGGCCCTGAAAATAAAAATCTACATATTTTCAAAGAAAATGTAGTTTTAGCAAATTTTTTCTCATTTCCACAAAGACTGAAGGAGAAAAAGCCAGCAAAATTTGTAAAGCAATTTCTCCCGAGTAAAACAGTACCCCACATGTGGTAATAAACGGCTGTTTGGACACACGGCAGGGCTTAGAATGGAAAGAGCGCTATTTGGCTTTTGGAGATCACATTTAGCAGGAATGGTTTGCGGAGGCAATGTCGCATTTGCAAAGCCCCTGAGGGGCAAAACAATGAAAACGCCCAAATAGTGACTCCCTTTAGGAAACTACACCCCTTGAGGAATCCATCTAGGAGTATTGTGAGCATTTTGACCCCATAGATGTTTCATAGAATTTATTAGAATTGGGCAGTGAAAATAAAAACAATCCTTTTTCTTCAATAAGACGTCGTTTTACCGCAAATTTTTGGGATTTCTCAACAAATAATGCAAAAAAAGAACACAACATTTGTAAAGCAATTTCTCCCGAGTACGGCAATACCCCATATGTGGTCATAAACGGCTGTTTGGGCACACGGCAAGGCTCAGAAAGGAAAGAGCGCCATTTGGAGTGCAGATTTTGCTGGATTGGTTTCTGGGCACCTGTGGGACCAAAACTGTGGATACCCCGCAGAAGTGACCACATTTTGGAAACTACGCCCTCAATGCATTTACCTAGGGGTGTAGTAAGCATGTTAACCCTGCAGGTGTTTTGTAGAAATTAGTGTGCACTCGATGTTGCAGAGTGAAAATGGGATTTTTTTTCCATAGATATGCCAATATGTGGTGCCCAGCTTGTGCCACCATAACAAGACAGCTCTCTAATTATTATGCTGGGTTTCCTGGTTTTAGAAACACCCTTCATGTTGCCCTAATCTTTTGCCGAACATTCGACCAGGCTCAGGAGTGAAAGTGTACCATGCAAAATCGAGGCCTAATTTGGCGATTTATAAAGTATTGGATCACAATTGCAGAGGCTCAGATGTGAAATAATAAAAAGAAAGCCCTGAGAAGTGACCCCATTTGGAAACTGCACCCCTCAAGGCATCTATTAACCCCTTAGTGACCACTAATACGTGTTTTAACGTGATTCACTACTGGGCTTTAGGCTAGGCTGACGCCTTTTCACGTCAGCCTAGTCTAAGTCCTGCACGGGTCTCCCGTGCAGGCAGGAGCCGGGGCTCTGCTGTCTGATGACAGCTGAGCTCCTGCTCCAACGCCCGCGATCGAAGTTTACTTCGATCGCGGCCGTTTAACCCGTTAAATGCCGCCGTCAATAGCGACCGCGGCATTTAACTTTGTTTACAGAGGGAGTGCGCTCCCTCTGTCACCCATCGGCGGCCCGCGAATGAAATCGCGGGTCTCCGATGGGGTGTCATGGCAGCCGGGGGACTGATAAAAGCCCCCAGGTCTGCCCTGGACATATGCCTGTTAGGACGCGCCGGAGGCACGTCCTAACAGATTGCCTGTCAGATTTACACTGACAGGCAATAATGCTCTGGTATACGAAGTATACCAGAGCATTATAGCAGCGATCGGAATATCGCACAGTAAAGTCCCCTAGTGGGACTAATAAAATCAGTCATCAAAGTGAAATAAAGATTATTAATAAAAAGTACAGTAAAAAAATAAATAAAACCATTTTTTTCCATAAAAAGTGGTTTTATTTAGTAAAAGTGTAAAAAAAAAAAAAAAGTACACATATATGGTATCGCCGCGACCGTAATGACTCCATTAATAAAGTTAATATGTAATTTAAACCGCAAAGTGAACACCGTAAAAAAAAAACGCCAAAAACTATGGCGAAATTGCAATTTTTTTCCATTGCCCCCCAAAAAAGTCATAATAAAAATGAATCAATAAGTCCCATGTACCCCAAAACAGTACCATTCAAAACTACGTCTTGTCCCGCAGAAAACAAGCCCAAAAAATCACTACATTGATGGAAAAATAAAAAAATTACGGCTCTTGGAAAGCGACGATGCAAAAACAAATAATTTTAGTTCAAAAGTGTTTTTATTGTGCAAAAGTCGTAAAACATAAAAAAACCTCCACATATGTGGTATCGCCGTAATCGTACCGACCCATAGAATAAAGGTCACATGTTAATTACGTCGCACAGTGAACGGCGTCAATTTAAAAACACATAGAACAATGGCGGAATTTCAGTTTTTTTTTATAATCCCCCCCAAAAAGGTTAATAAAAGTTAATATAAAAATTATATGTACCCAAAAATGGTGCCATTAAAAAGCACAACTAATCCCGCAAAAAACAAGTCCTCATACAGCTATGTAGACGAAAAAATAAGAACGTTATAGCTCTTTGAATGCGACTATAGAAAAACGAATAAAATAGCTTGGTCATTAAGGCCTAAAATGGGCTGGTCACTAAGGGGTTAAGGGGTGTAGTGAGCATTTTCACCCACAGGTATTTTCCATAAATGATTGCGCTGCGGGTGGTGCAAAGTAAAAATTGATATTTTTCTCTAGAAATGCCATTTCAATGGCAAATATGTCATACCCAGCTTATGTCACTGGAGACACACACCCCAAAATTTTTTAAAAGGGTTCTCCCGGGTATGACGATGCCATATATGTGGAAGGAAACTGCTGTTTGGGCACACTGTAGGGTTTAGATGGGTGGGAGCGTCATTTGGCTTTTGGAGCGTGGAATTTGCTTGGTAATAGTTTTGTTTGGAGTGTTTCCGTTTATAACGTGGGGCATATGTGAGCTGGGCAGAGTACATCAGGGGCATAGTCAGGGGGTATAATAATGGGGTAAAAAAACAATAAAATAATCCATTTATGTGTGTTACGCTGTGAAGCAATCCTTTCTGCACAGGCCAGTGTCGCACTGATATATGGCGTCCTTTCTTATGCCCCTTTTGGTCCGCATATTTGCAGTTTGGGGAATTTTGCAGTGAAGTGTTGTCCTGGTATAATACGGGCACCCTCGCTTCCAGCAGATATGTTTGGGCCCTCCCCTTCCTGGTTCCCTAATTTTAGGTCCTTGATAAATCGCCTCCTGAAACAGAGGAAATGTTCCCCTCGGGCACAACTGCATATTTTTTATTTCCTGACTTATTGGAGCCATAACTAATTTTATTTTTTCATAGACGTAGCGGTATGAGGGCTGTTTTTTTGCAGGACAAGCTGTAACGATTATTGTTACCATTTTCGGGTACATGCGACTTTTTGATCACCTTTCATCCTATTTTTTGGAAGGCCAGGTAAACAAAAAAACGCAATTCTGGCACAGCTTTTTTATTTTTTTTTATACAGTGTTCACCATGCGTTATACATTACCAGTTAACTTTATTATGTGGATCCGTACGATTCCGGAAATACCTAATTTATAGAACTTTTTTATGTTTGACAACATTTTGCACATTAAAATTGCTTTTGTAAAAAGAATGTATTTTTTCTGTCGCCAAGTTGTGAGAACCATATCTTTCCAATTTTTTTGTCGACGGAGCTGTATGAGGGCTTGTTTTTTGCGAGACAAGCTATAGTTTTTATAGGTACCATTTTTGGATACGTGCAACGTTTTGATCACTTTTTATTCCAATATTTGTAGGGCAGAGTGACCAAAAAACAGAAACTCGGGTATAGTTTTTTACAGGTTTTTTTTACGCTGTTCACCGTGTGCAATAAATAATATAATATTTTGATACATCAGGTCGTTACGGTCGCGGCAATACCAAATACGTATGGTTTATTATTTTTTTTCAATAATAAAGGACTTGATAAGCGAAAAAGGGCGATAGTGTTTTATTTTATTACTTGAAACTTTTATTGTTTTCAAACTTCTATTTTTTTCATTTTTTTTCTAATACTTTGCACTACCTACGTAGTGCAATGTATTAGATCTGTCAGTTATTCACTGACAGCAAGCCGATTAGGCTTCGCCTCCCGGCGGGGGCCTAATCGGCTTCCGTAATAGCAGAGCAGGAGGCCATTGTGTCTCCTGTTGCCATAGCAGCAGTCGCCAGTCCTGATTGCCTGTCAGGGCTGGTGATCTGCTAGTAACCACTACGATGCAGTAATCGCTTTCGATTGCTGCATTGAGGGGGATAATGGCAGGGATTGGAGCTAGCTCCGGTTCCTGCCATTAAAGGTGGATGCCATCTTTCCGGCGGCTACGGAAGCCGATCAGGCTCCGCCGGCGGGCGGATCTTGACCGTATTCCGTATTAGGCAGACCGGGAGGCCAGTATTAGGCCTCCGGTTGCCATTGCAGCCACCGGAACCCCGGCAATTTCATTGCTGGGGTTCCGATGAGCTGCAAACACCTTAAGTGCAGCACTCGTGTTTGAGCGCTGCACTTAAGGGGTTAATGGCGGGGATCGAAGCTAATTTCGGTCCCCGCCATTACAGCCGGATGTCAGCTGTAAGATACAGCCGAGATCCGGGGATGATGGCACCGACTCAGCTTCTGGGCCGTTGCCAAACATTTGGCGTATGGATACGGCAATTTGTGGGAAGTCATAACTTTCCATGGCGTACCCATACGGCAAATGTCAGGAAGGGGTTAATGTAAGGATGTGTACACTTAATTGTGCAGCAACGCTTGTTGTCTCCATTCTATGTCAGTGTGGGAAGTAGATGTCCGGCCTTATGATTTTGTGATATGTGATAGACCCAGATTCCCAATCACCAAACCAAAGAATGCAAAATAAAGACACAAAACATTATAATTGGGTGTTAAATGGTCAAAACTTTTATTATATTATATGACCAAACCCAAAATGGCAAACCTCCGACTCACGAAGAGTCACCCTCCTGCACGCAGGAAAGGAAAAACCCCCTGTGGGGGAAACCTCTAGGGAAACCATGGCTGGAGGATTGCCCTTCCTCTGGGCTTAGAAGGTGCCAAAATAGAATTTGTAACAGAATTTGTAAGTTTTCTCAGATTTTCAAGGAAAGACAATACAATGAACGAACAACATAAAACACATAAATCGGCTGATCTGGTTGGCTAGGCGGGTGTCTCTCTTCCTGGGCACCCATTAAAATGAATGGGTGATCCACGGATGAGACGGGTCCTCCAGATGCCTCCTTGTAGCATCTGTCTCCGCTCCGGCCAATAGAAGGGGATCTCCTGCTGGAAACCCCCCTCTATTACAGACAACCCGTATGAAGAGGATGGCATCACTGTGATGAAGAAGTGGTCTTGGGTGTAGGGTTTCCCTGCTAGAATCTCCAAATTACATCAAGTCGGCATTGGTGGAGAAGTCAAGCTCAAGGTCCTCAGTCCCATCCAATATGGCGCTGAATGTGGCAGTAAAACCTTCTAATATGGAATCTTCTTTATGTCATAAACATTTGTATTTATGACATCAGCGCATTCATCATCATTACTGCAGGAGTTTATTAACACTGCCGCCTCATTCATTGTGACGTCACCCACAGTGGTCTGAAGTGTTAACCCTTTACTGACTGGCAGTGTACTTACCACAGAGGCCATAAAGCTGAATAGAACATATCAGCGGCCATAAAGGAAAAGGGATATTGCAGGGAGCATCTCCGCACAAGAACAATGCAAGACAAAGGGTTGTCCAGGATAAGATAACTTGTCTGCTTTCTCCAAAAACCAGCACCACACCTGTCCATAGGTTGTGTGTGGTATTACAGCTCATTACCATTCACTTCAATGGAGAAAACCTGCAATACCAGATACAACCTGTGGATAGGTGTGGTGCTGTTTTTGAAAGAAAGCAGCCATATTTTTCTAACTCTGCACAGCCCCTGTTAGAAATAGTTAAAAAAAAGGGGGGGAGAAAATAAATTAAAAAAAGGTAAAAAGAGGAACTCTGAGGTAAAATAAATCAAACTAGACTGAAAGGAGTCTGCTGGAGGTGCCAGATAGAAAGACATATTTCTGCCATGGGGACCAGATTAGTTGAAATGTATCTTGAAGGGGGGCTTCAGAGAGTGGGTTTTAACCCCTTATAGCCCTATGAAGTGCTGTTGCATTGAAAAACTATGCAGTTCATCTTCTAATGCAGCGTCACAAAAACAAATTATTTTGTAAAAAATAAAACTATATAAATTTGGTATCGCCATAATCGTAACGACCCGCAGAATCAAGTTATCATGCAATTCATGCCGCCCGATGAACATTGTAAAATCAAGACAGAAATGGTGGAATTACAGGTTTTTTTTCAATTCACCCCACAAAATGTATGCTTTTTTACATTTTTTAAAATACATTATATATTACATTAGGCCGCAGGGTAAATTCCACATAAACAGCGCCATTTATGGGTTAACTGTTTAAATGATACCAGTTCAAGTGACTTTTATCGAAAAACACCATAAGAATTTTTTTCACAATTAACATTCTAATTGGGCCTAGAATGTGTGATACTGTCTGCTAAGCCGTTGTATCTAAGTAGACCTAAGTAGACAAAAGTCGATGGTCCAGCGCAGTCAGGTTTAAAACAGAACGTAGTTCCAATTTTATTTGGATGGTTAAAACAAGATCATTCCCGAATGCAAGGGTGAAAATGTAGGTAAGGTGCCTACGCGTTTCAGACATATACCACGTTCTTCCTCATGGCTTTAATGCTAACAACTAAATGTCAGAACGAGGTCTATATCTGGTTGCCAACAGGTGAAAATTAGTGATGTCACACAGAAAAGTGGTGCTGTCCAGCATAGTAGTGCTGAACTAGGGAGACGCCTATAAAGCATCAGTATTCTATGAATAAAAGCTATCCAGCACGGTGGAGCTGTCCAGCAGAAGTGGTGCTGAAACAGAGAGCCGGTGATAGAACATCACTGCTCCACTAGTAAGTTATGTGCTTATAGCGTTGATTGATGAATATTTATAAATAATAAAATGAGGGATAACAATGACCCAAATCTATCCTAGAGTAGTGGATAGAATATTAATGCTAATTTCTGTTTATTAGGCTGTCGGATATAAACCTGAAATACTCACATCGAAAAATTAAAACATGAATAGACGCTAAAAAATACATCATTTAAACAGTTTAAAACAATACATGGACTGGAAAGAAGGGGAATTATGTATTGGTCTTCAAGGATAATTAGTATTGGAAAATTTGTTTTCCTTTGTATACTAGACCGTCAAACGGGAAATCTGATGGGGGAAGGACCCGTTAATATGGATAATTAGGTGTCATCTGTAAAAGCCATGAACATTAACAGGTATTATTGATTATTAGGCCATATTAGATTCTACCGATCATTTCATAGATTCTTTTACTATTAGTGGAACATTAATTCTTTTTTTAAGTTCAAACCTTTAGGAAACCTCGTTTTTAGTGTAAATATCCAGTATGCTTCACGTGATAAGATTTTATGTTTGATGTTCCCCCCTCTGGTTGGAGTTTTGACTTTTTCTATGGCATAACATCTCAGACTTGTAATTGATCTATTATGGAAGGTTATGAAATGTTTTACAACATTGGAGATATTGGTGAGGTTAGGATTTCTTATATAGCCCAAATGTTCTAGTATCCTAGTTTTACATTTGCGGCTGGTGCAACCTACATACATTAGGTTGCATTCCAAACACTCCACAATGTATATCACTGCCTCACTGTTGCAATTAATGTAAGTTTGAATTGAAAAATTTGTATTGTTATCTGAATCTCTGAAGTTCTTAGTAGGCTTAGCATATGAACAGATTTTACATGGATGCGAGCCGCATTTAAAGAAACCCGTATATTGAAGCCATGTCAGTTTGGGAATGTTTGAGGAAAATATAGAAGGAGACAATAGATCACCTAAGGAAGGAGCTTTTCTGGATACAACACTGCAACCATCTTTCAAAATATCTGACAGAGCCTCGTCTTACATTAGAATGGCTACATTTTTATGGACGATTTTCTTTATTTCATTAAACTGACTACTGTGTTGTAACACCAAAGTAGGTACGTTTAGACCAGTATCTTTATTATTATGTTTTGGCTCTAGAAGTATATATCGGGGCTTTGTTTCTACAATGGAGGTTGCTCTTTTGAGGGTCCATTCTGCATACCCTCTTTTGCGTAGTCTCCTATAAATTTGCTGTTGTTCCACCCGGTAATTGGGGTCGTTACTACAATTTATTTTTGCTCTGTACATTTCTCCCACTGGGATTGATGAGATGGTTTGTCTGGGGTGATCGCTTGTAGCATGCAAGATAGCGTTCCCTGAAATCGGCTTACGGTATGTTTTAGTGTTGATTATTTCCCCTGCATGTCCTTTGAGTTCTAGGTCCAGAAACTGGATAGTATCTTTTTGTGAAAAATAGGTAAATTTCAATTTGAATTGGTTGTCATTAAGATAATTGATGACATTTGGGATATCTGACATATTGCCTTCCCATATAAATAGCAGGTCGTCTATATACCTTGCATACCAGTTAATAGATCTGCCAAAAGAGTTATCACTAGAAAAAATGAAAAGTTCCTCCCACCAAGCCATCACAAGATTAGCCAAAGAAGGGGAGAATTTAGCTCCAACTGATACTCACTTAAGTTGTAGGTAAAACAACCCATCGAACTGGAAGAAATTGTGTGTCATCAGGAAGACAAGGACCTCTAGTGTATATGATTGTAGCTCAAAGCTGTAGTTGCTGTGTTTAAAAAGATGATATTCTAGTGCCCTATGGGCTATTTCGTGTGGAATGCTGGTATAAAGTGAGGTCACATCACAGCTCAGCCATGTAAATTTATTTTCCCATCTTTTTTTGTGAAATGAGCATAACACATCTCTGGTGTCACGTAAATGGCCTGGGGTTCTTAGTGCAAGGGGTTGTAACAAGGAGTCTAGCCATTCAGAGAGTTTTTCTGTTAGTGATCCTATCCCTGACACTATGGGGCGCATAGGTGGGGGGTTTATGCCTTTATGAGTCTTGGACAATGCGTGCATGATTGGAATTTGAGGGACATTGGACCATAATATATTCTGCTTGTTTACTTGTTAATACGCCACTACCTAAACCATCGTTTATTCGTTTGTTGAGCTTTTTTTGGAGCATGGATATTGGATTACATGTTAGTTTTTATATGTGTCTGTGTCTGCTAGAAGTTTCAAAATTTGGGTTTTGTACATTTCCCTATCTAGCACAGTGATACTGCCCCCTTTATCCGACCTCTTAATAATAATACCCTTGTTATTTTTTAACAATTTTTTTGCCATATTCACCTCTTTAGAGATATTAAAGTTCTTATTGCAACACTTCGAATTTTCAGATAGTTGCTGGAGATCCTTTTCAATTGCCCATTGAAATCTGTCCATAGAGTCTATCCTGGATGCCAGAGGATAGAAGCTTGGATTTTTCGTAACAAAGTCCGCAGAAAAATGAATATTTCTTATAGGAAGTTCTGGGTTCAGACTCTCTAAGCATTGGATTGCCCTATGTTCCTCAAACGATAGTGATCTATGGTCATGGATGTTTGTATTGGATTCTCTGAGATAAAAATCTTCGGAGTCTGTTGTCATTGAGAGCGTATTATAAAAATGCCTCTTTACTGTTAAATTCCTTACAAATCTATTAATGTCCAGTAGTGTGTTGAAAGAATCGAACATGCGATTAGGGGCAAAATTGAGGCCCAACGACAGAACTTTGACTTGTGCTGGAGTCAGTTCGGATGAGTAAAGGTTGATCACATTAATGCTGAGTGTGGATTCCTGCGGTTCCGTAGGCGGCGGTTTTGTTCCTGGTCTGTTTGGGTGATGTTTCCTACTGCCCCTCATTTCCCGTTTTTTTACTTCCTTGGTTTGCTGACTGGTTGGTATCTTTGGGAGTATAGGTTCCTAGAGTTATCACTATCTGAGGCTTCATTAAATACTTCAATTGAATCAGGTTCCGAGGAGCTGAAACTGACTCTATTCAGACATACTTAGCATTGGTGGCAGAAGCAGGAGCCATAGCAGGTCGTTGGAGGAGAGAGACAGGACAGGGGAGGTGAGCCAGTTCCTGGTGGTGTGGGAGGCAGGCAGGCATGCAGGTCCAAGCTGGTGGTGAGGTCATCTTCAGCTAGCTCCAGCTATTTAACCCTGTCGGTACGCTCGTAGCGGGGGATGTGGCGCTTGCCCCTGGCTAGCATGGGTCGGCATGGTGATAATGTATCACCAGCCGACTCATGAGCGCCCGCACGAGACAGTCCGTGCGTGCGGGAGACTTGAAATGGAGACAGGGGATAACTATCCCTTGTCTCCATGGTTTCCAAACAAAGCAGGGCCATGCTAATTGTCCTGCTTCGCTTAGAACCGCATTCATGACCAGGGCTGTTGTTACAGCCCTGGCTCATGATACATTATATGTATTATACACCACATATATATTATATATATGTGTATATATATATATACATATACACTGTATATATACACACATATACATACACACTATATATATATATATATATAGGGACACTTCCCTTTACAATCCCCCTGTTGTCGGGGACTCGACAATGCAATTTGGGGAAGTGTTTGTGGGGTTCTATTTACCCCCTCAACCTCCCTGGTTACTGGTAATGGTCTGTGATGGATGAAGTATACTATTGGACCTAGATACTCGACATCAGCTATCTCCTCAAGGACATCTTCCAGCCAGTTCTCTGACTCTGGAGTCTAGTGTCCAAAGAAACTAAACCTCAAAGTTCACAGAATGAAGATGAAATTAAATCTCATAGTCCATAGAACGAAGTTGAGATAAAACTCACAGTCCATAGAACGAAGCCTCGAAGCTCATCAGACGAAGTTGAAATTAAACCTTCATAGTCCATAGTACGAAGAAACCTTTATAGTCCATAGAACGGGGTTGAAATAAACTCACAGTCCATAGAACGAAGCCTCAAAGCTCATCAAACGAACAAAGCTCATATGAAAACCTCAAAGTCCATGAACAGCAGATTTCTTGTTCTTTCTTGCTTGGAGTTTCATCCTCTTGAGTGGCGTCAGCAGTTCTTTCCAGTGGCCGATCCAATTTTAGCATGCCGACCCGTGTAAGGCTACTTGTGCCCTCATATGGTCAGCCTTGGAATGGCTTAGCCCGCCTTTCAACAACCTTTTGTACGTGATCCATTACTTTTCCAACTTTTCCCAGCATCTTGATTGAAGACGAAACAATCTTTTTGGGCCGATATCCAGGTCTTTATCATGGCAGGTTATCATCCCCGAGGAGGAGTTGAGGTCTTGGTACCCAGGAATCTACTGTGTGGTGGAGCATCGCCTTCCATTTCCCCTCTGACATTCAATCCATCATCATATTGACCATACCAGTTCTCAGGTTGAGGTGGCAAATACCTACAAGGGTTTGTGTGTACCTTACCTGTCCCTAAGGGTTCCTACACACTACCCAATCACACAAACAAAGTGAAAAATAACCAAACATACAAAAATATTCCCCCCCAAACCATAGGTATATGTACATATAGAGATTCATGCTCAAACAGCATCTCTCACTACCCCTCCATAAACACGAGAAAGGTCCACATGTAAATCGGGTGACTACAGGCTGTAAATATATGCCCGCCTACACGTACATACTCACTCACTGTGGGATGGGCACGTCCTCACTGAGTATGCCTATGTTGCGGACACATATCAACACCTGGAATGTCTATATGTCTGAACCTAAAAAAAGAATTAATGTTCCACTATTAGCAAAAGAATTTATGAAATGATTGGCAGAATTTAATATGGCCTAATAATTAATAATACTTGTTAATGTTCATAGTTTTTACAGATGACACCTAATTATCCATATCAACGGGTCCTTCCCCCACCAGATTTCCCGTTAACCAATTGACGGTCTAGTATACAAAGGAAAACAAATTTTCCAATACTAATTATCCTTGAAGACCACTATATAATTCCCCTTTTTTCCAGTTCATGTATTGTCTTAAACTGTTTAATATCATGTATTTTTTAGCGTCTAATTATGTTTTAATTTTTCGATGTGAGTATTTCAGAGGTTCATATCCGACAGCCTAATAAATAGAAATAAGCATTAATATTCTATCCACTACTCTAGGATAGTTTTGGATCATTATTATCCCTCATCTTATTATTTATTACTAGTGTAAAGGATCTGCCAGGCACAGCTTCGGGGTTAACGCCCATAGATAATCAGTCTGCACCTGCTTCTATGTCTGTGAGACTGACTCCATCTTCCACCACTCAGGGTGGCAGGCTTAGGAGTGGGAGAACCTATCACAGCCTGGCCAGACGGAGCTAGCTCCCGCCCTCTGTCTATTTATACCTGCCTTTCCTGTTCCTCCTTTGCTTGTGATTCTTCTCGTTTGGTTTCCTGGCCCTGCTGCAGCTTCTTGTACCATTGTCCTTGCTTCATATTGACCCCGGCTTGCTGACTACTCTCCTGCTCTGCGTTTGGTACCTCGTACACTCCTGGTTTGACTCGGCTTGTTTACTACTCTTCTGCTCTGCGTTTGGCACCTCGTACTCTCCTGGTTTGACTCGGCTTGTTCACTTCTCTTGTTGCTCACGGTGTTGCCGTGGGCAACTGCCCCTTTCTCCCCCTAGCTCTGTGTACCCTTGTCTGTTTGTCTGTCGTGCACTTATTGAGCGTAGGGACCGTCGCCCAGTTGTACCCCGTCGCCTAGGGCGGGTCATTGCAAGTAGGCAGGGACTGAGTGGTGGGTAGATTAAGGCTCACTTGTCTGTCTCCCCATCCCTGTCATTACATAATCACAAGCCCATACCTTGTCTACCCAGGTCCCTGACACCACTATGGACCCCCTTGAGACCCTGGCTCAGCAAATGCAGGGTCTCTCCCTACAGGTCCAGGCCCTGGCTCAGAGGGTCAACCAGCCTGATGCTACCATGGTAATCCCCCTCACCTCACCTCTTGAACCCCACATGAATTTGCCCGACCGGTTCTCAGGGGACCGGAAGACTTTTCTCTCCTTTTGGGAGAGTTGTAGGCTCTATTTTCGTTTAAAGCCCCACTCCTCAGGTTCTGAGAGCCAGCGGGTGGGTATAATTATGTCCCGGCTCCAGGAAGGGCCCCAAGAATGGGCCTTCTCCTTGGCTCCTGACGCCCCTGAACTTTCCTTTGTTGATCTTTTCTTTTCTGCTCTCGGACTCATCTATGACGAGACTGACAAGACTGCTTTTGCCGAGAGTCAGCTGGTGACCTTACGTCAGGGTAAGAGACCTGTTGAGGAGTATTGCTCTGACTTTAGGAAGTGGTGCGTAGCTTCTCGGTGGAATGACCCTGCCTTAAGGTGCCAGTTTAGGTTGGGTCTGTCGAACGCCCTGAAAGATCTGCTAGTTAGTTATCCCTCTTCTGACTCCCTAGACCAGGTTATGGCTTTAGCGGTACGACTTGACCGACGTCTCAGGGAACGACGACTTGAACGTCTTGATGTTTTCTCCTCTGACTCCCCCATGATGCCTCCCGAGGTTCCGTTGCTTCGTTCCTCCCCGGAAGACTCAGAGTTACCTATGCAACTCGGGGCCTCCGTGTCCCCCCAACAATGTAGAGATTTCCGCAGGAAGAATCGTCTCTGCTTCTACTGTGGGGATGACAAGCATCAAGTGAACAACTGTCCTAAGTGTAAGAATGCAGCCGGAGAACTTCCGCGCCTAAGTGATCATCGGGGAGGTCACTTGGGCGCACAGGTATTTCCCGTAAATATGAAACGTAATAAAATCTTGCTTCCCTTTCAGGTCTCTTTTGGTGGTAGGTCTGCTACCGGCAGTGCCTTCGTGGATTCAGGGTCTTCTGCTAATATCATGTCTGTGGAATTTGCTATGTCTCTAGCTATGCCTTTGATTGATTTGCCTAAACCTGTCCCGGTAGTGGGTATCGACTCCACTCCTCTTACTAATGGTTATTTTACACAGCATACCCCTGTTTTTGAACTCCTTGTTGGCTCCATGCATTTGGAGCAGTGCTCTGTACTGTTAATGCAGGGATTATCGTCCGATTTAGTTTTAGGCCTTCCCTGGTTGCAGTTGCATAATCCCACGTTTGACTGGAATTCTGGGGACCTTACCAAGTGGGGTAATGAATGCTTGACGTCATGTTTTTCTGTTAATTCTATTTCTCCCCCTGAGGTGGTGAACACGCTACCTGAGTTTGTTCAGGACTTCGCCGATGTTTTCTCTAAGGTGGCCTCCGAAGTGTTACCTCCTCAAAGACAATATGATTGCGCAATCAATTTGGTACCAGGAGCTAAGCTCCCTAAGAGTAGGATATTTAATCTCTCTTGTCCCGAACGTGAAGCCATGAGAGAGTATATCCAGCAATGCCTGGCCAAGGGTTACATTCGCCCCTCTACTTCTCCAGTAGGTGCTGGCTTCTTCTTCGTAGGGAAGAAGGATGGTGGTCTTAGGCCATGCATTGACTACCGAAGCTTGAATAAGGTCACTGTAAGGAATCAGTATCCCCTTCCTCTGATTCCTGATCTCTTTAATCAGGTTCAGGGGGCCCAATGGTTCTCTAAGTTTGATCTACCTTGTATAACCTTATCCGCATCAAAGAGGGGGATGAGTGGAAGACTGCGTTTAACACGCCCGAAGGTCATTTCGAATACCTCGTCATGCCCTTTGGGTTGTGTAATGCTCCCGCGGTCTTCCAGAATTTCATAAATGAGATTTTAAGAGACTACCTGGGTTTATTTCTTGTAGTCTACCTTGATGACATACTTGTGTTTTCCAAGGACTGGTCCTCCCACATTGAGCATGTCAGGAAGGTGCTCCAGGTCCTTCAAGAAAACAAACTGTTTGCTAAGACCGAAAAATGTGTGTTTGGGGTGCAGGAGATACCATTTTTGGGCCAAATCCTCACTCCTCATGAATTCCGCTTGGACCCCGCCAAGGTCCAGGCTGTGGCGGAATGGGTCCAACCTGCCTCCCTGAAGGCGTTACAGTGCTTCCTGGGGTCCGCTAATTATTACAGGAGGTTTATTGCTAACTTCTCGGTCATCGCTAAGCCTCTTACGGATCTCACTCGCAAATGTTAAGGCTGATGCACTGTCACGTAGCTTCATGGCCAGCCCTCCTTCGGAGGAAGATCCTGCTTGTATTTTGCCTCCAGGTATATTCATTTCCGCTATTGATTCTGATTTAGTCTCTGAAATTGCGGCTGATCAAGGTTCAGCTCCCGGGATCCTTCCTGAGAACAAGCTGTTTGTTCCCCTGCAATTCCGGCTAAGGGTACTTAGGGAAAATCATGACTCTGCACTATCTGGCCATCCAGGCATCCTGGGTACCAAGCACCTCATTGCCAGAAACTATTGGTGGCCTGGGTTGCCTAAAGACGTTAAGGCCTACGTCGCCGCTTGTGAAGTTTGTGCTAGGTCCAAGACTCCCAGGTCCCGACCAGAGGGCTTACTATGTTCTTTGCCCATTCCCCAGAGACCTTGGACCCATATCTCCATGGATTTTATCACCGATTTGCCTCCATCTCAAGGAAAGTTGGTGGTGTGGGTTGTAGTAGACTGCTTCAGTAAGATGTGCCACTTTGTGCCCCTCAAAAAACTGCCCAATGCTAAGACGTTAGCTACCTTGTTTGTCAAACACATCCTGCGTCTCCATGGGATCCCTGTCAATATTGTTTCTGATAGAGGGGTACAATTTGTTTCATTGTTTTGGAGAGCCTTCTGTAAAAAGTTGGAGATTGATCTGTCCTTCTCCTCTGCCTTCCATCCTGAAACTAATTGCCAAACTGAGAGGACTAATCAGTCTCTAGAACAATATTTAAGGTGTTTTATCTCTGACTGTCAATATGATTGGGTCTCATTCATTCCCCTCGCCGAATTTTCCCTTAATAACCGGGTCAGTAACTCGTCAGGGGTCTCCCCCTTTTTCTGTAATTTTGGGTTTAATCCACGGTTCTCTTCCGTTTCACCTGGTAGTTCCAACAATCCCGAGGTAGAGGTCGTTCATTGAGAACTGTGCACAGTCTGGGCTCAGGTTCAGAAGAACCTAGAGGCGTCCCAGAGCATACAAAAAACTCAGGCAGATAGAAAACGTTCTGCTAACCCCTTGTTTATGGTCGGGGATCTGGTGTGGCTATCGTCTATAAATTTGCGCCTTAAGGTCCCGTCCAAGAAGTGTGCTCCCCGGTTTATAGGGCCGTACAAGGTCATTGAAGTCCTCAATCCTGTCTCCTTCCGACTGGAGTTGCCCCCATCTTTTCGAGTACACGACGTGTTCCATGCCTCCCTCCTTAAACGCTTCTCCCCGTCCTTGGCTCCCTCGAGGAATCCTCCGGTCCCTGTTCTCACCCCTGAGGGGGCAGAATTCGAGGTGGCCAAGATTGTGGACAGCAGGATGGTCCAAGGCTCCCTCCAGTACCTGGTCCATTGGAGAGGATACGGGCCTGAGGAGAGGACTTGGGTACCCGTTCGGGATGTTCACGCTGGGATATTGGTCAGGAGGTTTCACCTTCGTTTCCCCAGTAAACCAGGTCCACTTAGAAAGGGTCCGGTGGCCTCTCATAAAAGGGGGGGGGGTACTGTAAAGGATCTGCCAAGCACAGCTTCAGGGTTAATGCCCATAGATAATCAGTCTGCACCTGCTTCTATGTCTGTGAGACTGACTCCATCTTCCACCACTCAGGGTGGCAGGCTTGGGAGTGGGATCACAGCCTGGCCAGACGGAGCTAGCTCCTGCCCTCTGTCTATTTATACCTGCCTTTCCTGTTCCTCCTTTGCTTGTGATTCTTCTCGTTTTGTTTCCTGGCCCTTTTGTCTCCTGGTTTGACTCGGCTTGTTTACTACTCTTGTTGCTCACGGTGTTGCCGTGGGCAACTGCCCCTTTCCCCCCTAGCTCTGTGTACCCTTGTCTGTTTGTCTGTCGTGCACTTATTGAGCGTAGGGACCATCGCCCAGTTGTACCCCGTCGCCTAGGGCGGGTCGTTGCACGTAGGCAGGGACTGAGTGGTGGGTAGATTAGGGCTCACTTGTCTGTCTCCCCACCCCCGTCATTACAACTAGCCATCAACCAATGCTGTAAGCACATAACTTACTAGTGGAGCAGTGATGTTCTATCACCGACTTTCTGTTTCAGCACCACTTCTGCTGGACAGCTCCACCGTGCTGGATAGCTTTTATTCACAGAATGCTGATGCCCTATAGGCGTCTCCCTAGTTCAACACTACTATGCTGGACAGCACCACTTTTCTGTGACATCACTAATTTTCACCTGTTGGCAACCGGATATAAACCTCGTTCTGACATTTAGTTGTTAGCATTAAAGCCATGAGGAAGGACGTGGTATACGTCTGAAACGCGTAGGCACCTTACCTACATTTTCACCCTTGCATTCGGGAATGATCTTGTTTTAACTATCCAAATAAAATTGGAACTACGTTCTTTTTTAAACTTGACTGCGCTGGACCATCGACTTTTGTCCCCTTTTTTCCAGACCCATATATACCCAGTACAGATATTGTTGTAGATTTCACGTGCAGCCCTATGTAACACCTCTGATAACACAGTGATAGCTCTCTGAGTACAGATAATGCAGTAGATGTTACCTGTAGTCCTATGTAACACCACAGATAACACAGTAATAACGGAGTACAGATAATGTAGTAGTGTTACCTGCAGTCCTATGTAACACCACAGATAACACAGTGATAACTCTCTGAGTACAGATAATGTAGTAGATGTAAGAGACAAACACATGCAGAGACACAGACACACACACACACACACACACACACACACACACACACACACACTGTAACATAGACACATACAAACACAGAGACACATACTGTATACACACTACACACACATATGCACACAGACACTCACCATGTATCCTTGCTGACAGGATCACAAGTTTATTTCAGGACAGGAGCTTCCTCCTCTGCTTCTCGGCTGTTATTTACTCCGTGTGTGTAACAGCAGAGCACAGAGTAGAGGCAGAGCCCAGTGGCACCCCCTACATGCTGGGAGGGTGCAGCAAGGGAGTGGACCAGTCCAGTCCCCTGACCTGAGTCATCTGACCTCATGTCACTGACGTGAGGTCAAGTGACAGGTAGGGTGATTGGACTGGTCCACTCCCTCCCTGGCCGTCACAGACCTCAGTCAGAACGACGCTGCGTGATTTCCTGGCTCTTCCTAAAGCTGCTGCAGGTGTCCGACATACAGGGCGCCTATAAGCAGCGATCAGCTGCTCTGCGGCGCCCCCCCCTTCCCTACAACTTATTTGCGCCCGGGGCACATGCCTCACCTGTCCCCCCTAGCTACGCCCCTGCACATAGGATACCTGCTGCACAAACCACTCACACATTGGATACATGCTGTACATGCCACTCACCCATAGGATACATGCAGTACACGCCACTCAACCATAGGAAACATGCTATACACGCCACTCACACATAGGACACATGCTGTACACGCCACTCACACATAGGGTACATGCTGTACACGCCACTCACACATAGGATACATGCTGTACACGTCACTCACACATAAGATACCTGCTGCACACGCCACTCACACATACGACACATGCTGTACACGCCACTCACACATAGGACACATGCTGTACACGCCACTCACACATAGGATACATGCTCTACACGCCACTCACACATAGGACACATGCTGTACACGCCACTCACACATAGGATACATGCTGTACAGGCCACTCAAACATAGAATACATGCTGTACACGCCACTCACACATAGGATAAATGCTGTACACGCCACTCACACATAGTACACATGCTGTACATGCCACTCACACCACACGCCACTCACACATAGGATAAATGCTGTACACACCACTTACATATAGGACACATGCTGTACACGCCACTCACACAGGATACATGCTGCACACGCCACTCACACATAGGATACATGCTGCACACACCACTCACACATAGGATACATGCTGTACACACCAACACCACTCACACATAGGATACATTCTGTACACACCACTCACACATAGGATACATGCTGTACACACCACTCACACATAGGATACATGCTGTACACACCACTCACACATAGGATACATGATGTACACGCCACTCACACATAGTACACATGCTGTACACGCCACTCACACATAGGATACATGCTGTACATGCCACTCACACATAGGATACACACTGCACACGCCACTCACACATAGGACACATGCTGTACAGGCCACTCACACATAGGATACGTGCTGTACACACTACTCACACATAGGATACATGCTGCACACACCACTCACACATAGGATACATGCTGTACACGTCACTCACACATAAGATACCTGCTGCCCACGCCACTCACACATAGGATACACGCTGTACACGCCACTCACACATAGGATATATGCTGTACACGCTACTCACACAAAGGACACATGCTGTACAGGCCACTCACACATAGGATACATGATGTACATGCCACTCACACATAGGATACATGCTGTACATGCCACTCACACATAGGATACGTGCTGTACACGCCACTCACACATAGGATACATGCTGTACAGGCCACTCACACATAGGATACATGATGCACACGCCACTCACACATACGATACATGCTGCACACGAAACTCACACATAGGATACACGCAGCACACGCCACTCACACATAGGATACTTGCTGCATGCGCCACTCACACATAGAATACATGCTGTACACGCCACTCACACATAGGATACATGCTGCACATGCCACTCACACATAGGATACATGCTGCACATGCCACTCACACATAGGATACATGCTGTACACGCCACTCACACATAGGATATATGCTGTACACTCTACTCACACAAAGGACACATGCTGTACAGGCCACTCACACATAGGATACATGATGTACATGCCACTCACACATAGGATACATGCTGTACATGCCACTCACACATAGGATACATGCTGCACATGCCACTCACACATAGGATACATGCTGCACACGAAACTCACACATAGGATACACGCAGCACACGCCACTCACACATAGGATACATGCTGCATGCGCCACTCACACATATAATACATGCTGTACACGCCACTCACACATAGGATACATGCTGCACATGCCACTCACACATAGGATACATGCTGCACGCGCCACTCACACATAGGATACATGCTGTACACGCCACTCACACATAGGATACATGCTGTACACGCCACTCACACATAGGATACATGCTGTACACGCCACTCACACATAGGATACATGCTGTACACGCCACTCACACATAGGATACATGCTGTACACGCCACTCACACATAGGATACACGCAGCACACGCCACTCACACATAGGATACATGCTGCACAAGCCACTCACACATAGGATACATGCTGCACACACCACTCACACATAGGATACATGCTGTACACGCCACTCACACATAGGACACATGCTGTACATGCCACTCACACATAGGATACATGCTGTACACGCCACTCACACATAGGATACATGCTGCACACACCACTCACACATAGCATACATGCTGTGAATAGAAGTGTATGACGCTGACAAATCAGCATACACTTCTCATCTTTCCCACCCAGCTTCTTTCACTGCAGAAATACAGCGTGACATCACCCACAGGTCCTTCAACCTTGTCATCGGACAAAGAAGATACATCGGCTCCAGGCGTCCAAAAGGTTAATATGCTCGTCTCTAGGGAGTTTGCTATGCTTACCTGCACATGGTGATGCTGCTGCAAATTCAACTGTACTCTGACACCTGGAGCGGATGTGTCTTCTCTCTTCCGACGCCAAGGTTGAAGGACCTGCGGGTGACGTCACGCTGTGTCTGCAGTGAAAGAAGCTAGCTGGGAATGATGACGTCACCCACAGGTCCTTCAACCTTGGCGTCGGAAGAGAGAAGACACATCAGCACCAGGCGTCAGGGAGTACAGTGCAGGGTATGTGCAGGTAAGCATAGCAAACTCCCTAGAGGCGAGCATATTAACCTTTTGGACGCCTGGAGCCGATGTATCTTCTTTGTCCGACGACAAGGTTGAAGGACCTGTGGGTAACGTCACGCTGTATTTCTGCAGTGAAAGAAGCTGGGTGGGAACGATGAGAAGTGTATGATGCTGATTTGTCAGCGTCATACACTTCTATTCACAACGCCCAGTTGGTAAATCAAGTAAACACGCCCAGTTGGTAAAAACACAATACACACCCAGTTGGAAATACGAGAAAACACGCCCAGTTGTCCATTTAAATGCTCATTTGCATAAATATAAAATTGCTCATAACTTGGGCAAAAATTATTGTTTTTTTTAAAAAAAAACAACGTTACTGTTTTCTACATTGCAGCGCTGATCACATGCATAGGGATTTGATAATCTGGTGACAGAGCCTTTTTAAGTTGTGAAGTGGCTTTGAGGGCCTTATATATTAGAAACCCCCAAAAAGTCACCCCATTTTAAAAACTTCACCCCTCAAAGTATTCAAAACAGCATTTAGAAAATGTCTTAACCCCTTAGTGACAAACAATACGCCTTTTTACGTTTGTCACTAAGGGGCCTTAGGCTAGGCTGACACCTTTTCACGTGAGCCTAGCCTAAGTCCTGCACGGGTCTCCCGTGCAGGCTGGAGCCGGGGCTCAGCTGTCTGATGACAGCTGAGCTCCTGCTCCAACACCCGCGATCGAAGTTTACTTCGATCGCGGCCGTTTAACCCGTTAAATGCCGCCGTCAATAGCGACCGCGGCATCTAACTTTGTTTACAGAGGGAGTGAGCTCCCCGTCACCCATCGGCGGCCCGCAAATGCTATAACGGGTCTCCGATGGGGTGTCATGGCAGCCGGGGGCTTGATAAAAGCTCCCAGGTCTGCCCTGGACACATGCCTGTTAGGACGTGCCTCCGGCACGTCCTAACAGATTGCCTGTCAGATTTACACTGACAGGCAATAATGCTCTGGTATACGAAGTATACCAAAGCATTATAGCAGCGATCTGAAGATCGCACAGTAAAGTCCCCTAGTGGGACTAATAAAAGAAGTAATCAATGTGAAATAAAGATTATTAATAAAAAGTACAGTAAAAAAATAAATAAAACCATTTTTTTCCATAAAAAGTGGTTTTATTTAGTAAAAGTGTAAAAAAATAATAACAGTACACATATATGGTATCACCGCGACCGTAATGACTCCATTAATAAAGTTAATATGTAATTTAAACCGCAAAGTGAACACCGTAAAAAAAAAATGCAAAAAACAATGGCGAAATTGCAATTTTTTTCCATTGCCCCCCAAAAAAGTCATAATAAAAATGAATCAATAAGTCCCATGCACCCCAAAACAGAACCAATCAAAACTACGTCTCGTCCCGCAGAAAACAAGCCCAAACAATCAATACATTGATGAAAAAATTAAAAAGTTATGGCCCTTGGAAAGCGACGATGCAAAACAAATAATTTTAGTTCAAAAGTGTTTTTATTGTGCAAAAGTCGTAAAACTTAAGAAACCTCTACATATGTGGTATCGGTGTAATCGTACCGACCCATAGAATAAAGGTAACATGTTATTTACGTCGCACAGTGAACGGCGTCAATTTAAAAACGCATAGAACAATGGCGGAATTTCAGGTTTTTTTTATAAACCCCCCAAAAAAAGTTAATAAAAGTTAATAAAAAAATTATATTTACCCAAAAATGGTGCTATTAAAAAGTACAACTAATCCCGCAAAAAACAAGTCCTCATACAGCTATGTAGACGAAAAAATAAAAAAGTTATAGCTCTTTGAATGCGACTATGGAAAAACAAATAAAATAGCTTGGTCATTAGGGCTTAAAATGGGCTGGTCACTAAGGGGTTAACCCTTTAGACATTTCACAGGAATTAAAGCAAAGTAGAGGTGAAATTTACAAATTACATATTTTTTAAAATACATTTTTAATACAATTTTTTTTATAACACAGAAGGTTTTATCAGAGAAATGCAACTCAATATTTATTGCCCAGGTTCTGCAGTTTTTGGAAATATCCCACATGTGGCCGTAGCGTGCTACTGGAATGAAGCACTGGCCTCAGAAGCAAAGGACCACCTAGAGGATGTTGGGGCCTTACTTTTATTAGAATATATTTTAGGCACCATGTCAGGTTTGAAGGGCTCTTGAGGTGCCAAAACAGTGAAAATCCCCCAAAAGTGACCCCATTTGGGAAACTACACACCTCAAGGAAATTATCTAGGGGTATAGTGAGCATTTTGACCGCACAGGTTTTTTTACAGAAATTATTGGAATTAGGCCGTGAAAATTAAAATCTAAATTTTTTCAAAGAAAATGTAGGTTTCCACAAGGACTAAAGGAGAAAAACCACTGCAAAATTTGTAAAGCAATTTCTCCCGAGTAAAACAATACCCCACATGTGGTAATAATTGGCTGTATTGAGACACGGCAGGGCTTAGAAGGGATGGAACGCCATTTGGCTTTTGGAGCTCAAATTTAGCAGGAATAGTTTGCAGAGGCCATGTCACAATTACAAAGCCCCTGAGGGGATAAAACAGTGGAAACCCCCCCCACAAGTGACCCCATTTTGGAGACTACACCCATTGAGGAAATTATCTAGGGGTATAATGAGCGTTTGGACCCCACAGGTCTTTGCTGAAATTATTGGAACTAGGCCCTGAAAATAAGAATCTATATTTTTTCAAAGAAAATGTAGGTTTAGCTAATTTTTTCTCATTTCCACAAGGACTGAAGGAGAAAAAGCACTGCAAAATTTGTAAAGCAATTTCTCCCGAGTAAAACAATACCCCACATGTGGTAATAAGTGGCTGTTTAGACACACGGCAGGGCTTAGAAGGGAAAGAGCGCTATTTGGCTTTTGGAGATCACATTTAGCAGGAATGGTTTGCAGAGGCCATGTCACATTTGCAAAGCTCCTGAGGGGACAAAACAATGAAAACGCCCAAAAGAAACTACACCTCTTGAGGAATTCATCTAGGGGTGTAGTAAGCATTTTGACCCAACAGATGTTTCATAGAATTTATTAGAATTGGGCAGTGAAAATAAAAACAATCCTTTTTCTTCAATAAGACGTAGCTTTAGCGCCAAATTTTTCATTTTCCCAACAAATAAAGGAAAAAAAGAACACAACATTTGTAAATAAATTTCTCCCGAGCACGGCAATACCCCATATGTGGTCATAAACTGCTGTTTGGGCACACGGCAGGGCTCAGAAGGGAAGGAGCGCCATTTGGAGTTCAAATGTTGCTGGATTGGTTTCTGGGCGCCTATGGGCCCAAAACAGTGGAAATCCCCCGGAAGTGACTCAATTTTGGAAACTACACCCCTCAATGCATTTACCTAGGGGTGTAGTAAGCATTTTAACCCTGCAGGTGTTTTGTAGAATTTAGTGTGCACTCGATGTTGCAGAGTGAAAATGGGAGTTTTTCCATAGATATGCCAATATGTGGTGCCAAGCTTGTGCCACCATAACAAGACAGCTCTCTAATTATTATGCAGTGTTTCCCGGTTTTAGAAACACCCTACATGGGGCCCTAATCTTTTGCCCTGACATTCGACCAGGCTCAGGAGTGAAAGTGTACCATGTAAAATTGAGGCCTAATTTGTCGATTTACAAAGTATTGGTTCACAACTGCAGAGGCTCAGATGTGGAATAATAAAAAGAAACCCCTGAGAAATGACCCCATTTGGAAACTACACCCCTCAAGGCATTTATTAAGGGGTGTAGTGAGCATTTTCACTCCACAGGTCTTTTCCATAAATGATTGCAATGCGGATGGTGCAAATTAAAAATTAATATTTTTCCCTAGATATGCCATTTCAGTGACAAATATGTCATGCCCAGCTTATGCCACTGGAGACACACACCCCAAAAATTGTTAAAAGGGTCTCCCGGGTATGAAGATGCCATATATGTGGAAGCAAACTGCTGTTTGGGCACATTGTAGGGTTCAGAGCGGAGGGAGCGCCATTTGGCTTTTTGAGAGCGGATTTTGCTTGGTAGTAGATTTGTTTGATTATTGCTGGTGTTTCCATTTATAATGTGGGGCATATGTAAGCTGGGCAGAGTACATCAGGGACATAGTTAGGTGGCATAATAATGGGGTAAAAAAGCAATAAAATGATCCATAGATGTGTGTTACGCTGTGAAGCAATCCTTTCTGCACAGGCCGGTGTCGCACTGATATATGGCGTCCTTTCTTATCCCCGTTTTGGTCCACACTCCGCACCTTTGCAGTTTGGGGAATTTTGCTGGGAAAGTGTTGTCCTGGTATAATACGGGCACCCTCGCTTCCAGCAGATATGTTTGGGCCCTGCCCTTCCTGGTTCCCTAATTTTAGGTCCTTGGTAAATCGCCTCTTGAAACAGAAGAAATGTTCCCCTCGGGCCGGCACAACTGCATATTTTTTCTTTCCTGACTTATTGGAGCCTTAACTAATTTTATTTTTTCATAGACGTAGTGGTATGAGGGCTGTTTTTTTTGCTGGACGAGCTGTAGTTATTATTGGTACCATTTTGAGGTACATGTGACTTTTTGATCACCTTTTATCCTATTTTTTGGGAGGCCAGGTAAACAAAAAAATACAATTCTGGCATAGTTTTTTTTTAGGTTTTTTTTATACAGCGTTCACCAAGCATTATAAATTACATGTTAACTTTATTCTGCGGGTCCGTACGATTCTGGCGATACCTAATTTCTAGCACTTTTTTATGTTTTACATTTTTTTGCACAATAAAATTACTTTTGTAAAAAGAATGTATTTTTTGTCGCCAAGTTGTGAGAACCATAACTTTTTTGTCGACGGAGCTGTATGAGGGCTTGTATTTTGCGAGACGAGCTATAGTTTTTATAGGTACGATTTTTGGATACGTGCGACTTTTGATCACTTTTTATTCCAATATATGTAGGTCAAAGTGACCAAAAAACAGAAACTCTGGTACGTTTTTTTTTTACGTTGTTCACCGTGTGCAATAAATAATATTATATTTTGATACCTCAGGTCGTTACAGTCCCGGCGATACCAAATACGTATGGTTTATTATTATTTTTCAATAATAAAGGACTTGATAAGTGAAAAAGGGCGATTGTGTTTTATTTTATTACTTGAAACTTTTATTGTTTTCAAACTTTTATTTTTTTCACTTTTTTTTGACACTTTTTTTATACTTTTTTTTACACTTTTTCTCAAGTCCCACTAAGGGACTTGACGGTCCAACTGTCAGCTTTAGTTTTTTTCTAATACATTGCACTACCTACGTAGTGAAATTTATTAGATCTGTCAGTTATTCGCTGACAGCAAGCCGATTAGGCTTCGCCTCCCGGCGGGGCCTAATCAGCTTCCGTAATGGCAGAGCAGGAGGTCATTGTGTCTCCTGTTGCCATAGCAGCAGTCGCAAGTCCTGATTGCCTGTCAGGGCTGGCGATCTGCTAGCAACCGCTAAGATGCAGCAATCGCTTTCGATTGCTGCATCAAAGGGGTTAATGGCAGGGATCGGATCCTACAATTTCATGTGGATGTCAGCTGTAATATATCGCTGACCTCCACCGCTGATGACGCTGGATCAGCTCCTGAGTCGGCGCCATCTTGCCGGCGGCTACGGAAGCCGATCAGGCTCCGCCGCTGTACGGATCTTGACCGGCTTCCGTGCTAGGCAGACTGGGAGGCCAGTATTAGGCCTCCGGTTGCTATTGCAGCCACCGGAACCCCGGCAATTTCATTGCTGTGGTTCCAATGAGCTGCAAAGAGGTTAAATGTAGCGATCACGTTTGAACGCTGCATTGAAGGGGTTAATGGCGGGGATCGAAGCTAATTTTGGTCCCCGCCATTACAGCCGGATGTCAGCTGTCAGATACAGCTGAGATCCGGCGATGATGGCACCGACTCAGCTTCTGAGCCGGTGCCAATTATTTGGCGTAAGTATATGACATTTTGCGGGAAGCACTGGCTTTCCATGTCGTATACTTACGACAAATGTCGGGAAGGGGTTAAGCTTTCTATGCATTTAAACGTCTTTTCTCCTATCCATATGGGACTGTTAATCAATGGATACAACAACTGGGGTAATACTATCATTTTAATTACGGCTATTCGATCTGCCATAGAAAGGGGTAACCTATTCCATATCTTAATTTTTGGGTGAGAATTTTGTAGCGGGTGTCGATCCACGTAGGGTAGTCTCTTCAATCAACCCATCGGGTTGACCACCAGATCATGGGTGCAGGGGATTTAACAGGAGAGTAATGGCTGTTTTTTTCATTTCAAAACATTCCATGCAACTAGTTTAATTTCTCGGACATTCCTTTTAAGGAAATATTTATCGGGGCACAATGCACCATTTCTGGGCGCTGTATCCAATGTTTATCTGGACAGTCGCCTGGTTATATTTCTGGACTTTGTATGCACTATTTACCTGGATGCCGGGTAATAATTATGTGAATTAGAAACAGGAGGACCTGCAATCTCATCAACATTGTCCTTTCCTCATAAAATGTTCTTCTTGAGACATCTGATGGATTACTCTGAAAATATGGCGTAGATGCCAATCAAGGTCTAAAGGTTGACATACTCAATGGCCTCCAGGATCTGAATTTTACCTTTTTCTTTCACTAACCCATTTCTCTAGGAGTCATATATAAAGGTTGGGTCTATGGAGCCCAGATGAGCTACATTAGCAACTTTGAAAGAGCAGCCTCAGAGACATTCAGCTCCAGGATGGTCTGTGCCAGATAAGTAGTGGTTCAGAACGCACTAGACGATGTAGGTGCACGAATAGGGTCCCAACCCAATTGTAGTCAAAATAAGTATTTGGCACACAAAGCTGAAGTTTAAAGAAGAAATCTTGATTTTTTTCAAGTGGTTGTAGATGCCAGAGGCTTAGTGCGACGCTTCGGTCATTACATGACCTTCATCAGGCACTGTGCCGTTCTGGTTGCTGGTACATCCAGTAGTTGGCGCTTCGTTCCGAATGGCGGCTGACCGCTGTAGTTGGCGCACTTGAGATTTCTTAAAACTTTGGCTTTGAGTGCCGAATACTTATTTTGGTCTGTGTCAGATGTTAGGGATGAAGTCTACAACTGGCCAGACCACCTATCTTTCCTTCGCTCTGGAAATATAGGACAGTCCACGAGGCAGCACATCATGTCTGGTCAATTCCCCTACTACTCTGTACACTAACATCTTCAAAAGAGAAGAGGAAGGTGCAGATGTGACGTTCAGGTTAGGTATTTGCAGTATTGAAGTTGTATTGTGCTCCCCTTGGAGCGCTGTGCAAAGGCAAAACTCCTTTATTGGAATGATGTGTAGATGGTTGGTACTCTATTTGGGTGCGCAGGCTTAGTTTGTTGTGTGCTCACTTGGCTAGGTCGGCATTAATGAGTGAAATGTATACAGTACCTTAGGAAAATACAGTGTGAGACAAAGATGATAACAGGAGCGCTCCCTAGAGTAATACCTTGAAAAAAAATGTCAATTAGTCTTCTCACCTTTTAAACCTCTTTGTTGATAAGAACATCGACTGGATGCAGTTGTCTCTCTTTTTGTAGCTTCTTGTTCTTCTGACACGGAGTACAGTATGTCTCAGGCTGGGGGATTTCTTTGCTGGACTTCAATGAATCAGTGACCATGTCCACAATTGATTACACAGGTATAATATAGATTTTATGAAAGTTCTTTGGAATTAAAACAAATTATTTTTATGTATTTGTCTATCCATTTTTATTAGAAATACAATAAATACATTGAGGTATGTTTTTATTGACATGTGTTGCTATCAGCCAGACAGGAAAAAAATATGGATGGCCTTAGGAATCTGTAGAGGCAGCTGTTCTACAGGAAAGGGAGTGCAGAGACCCTACCAAACAGGACGAGGGGAGGGAGTCCATTGCCGGGCATCTGAAGAGACTTGCCATTAAACACCCAAAACCATTGTACTTCAACGCAGCCCTGCGAATCATGGACAAGGCTTCATTTTCAAAGACTTCTGGACAGTTGTCTTTTAATTGGATGGATCTTAAAAACCCCTTCTGGACAGTGGGGGATGGGAAGGAGGAGGTGTGGACGGATGACGTTCCGGCATTCTTAAATGGACATTAGTGGTTCATATCTGCTGCCTCTTTAGCGTAGAGACCTTGATCTGGCACATCCCTTTCCATGGCTGACGTTCTCGACACCAGGGCTTCCTCCTGCTGATGTTGTACGGTACATTCCCTTCAGTTCTGAAACAAGAATAAATAAAATGTCCTAGTGAAGAGTTGCTCTCTTGAAGATATTCCCCGTGACCCACACCAAGACCCTTTGTCTGCCAGGTAGGTAGATAGTGCGTTCTATGTTCAACTAAGAGAAATAAATTCAAGTAAATCCGCTCAACTTTAAGATGCGGTTAACACAAAGGTTTCAAAACGGGGACAGATAGGGCGCCAAGCGATGGTAGAATTTTATTTAAATACGCGTTTCTGGCACGACTTGTCCCTTTATCTGATCTTAACCTGACGAAGGGACCAGTCAAGTTTAGTCCCGGACCAGTCCGGTCCAGAAATACAGTCAAAATAAAATGGGTTTTACTTTACTGTCCACGTGTGAAGTATTTGTGTTACCCGCCGCTTACCAATTTTTAAAGGGGAACTCCAAGAAAAATTTGTCATGCAATCAAAGGCGCAGTGCCCACCCAAACTACATCGCAGGATTTTATTTAAAAAATTGGCTGTTAACTATTGGATTACTCCAATATGTAAAGGCCAATATCACTAACAGCTCCTGGCTCAGCCAGCAGAGGTGGGGTCCGGAGCCGAATGGGACCCAGAGCTGCTGAAGGAGCGGGAAGTACATAAAGGGGATTTGTCCGGGGGTCTGAATACATTTTAGGGTTTGGTATTAAAGGGGTTTTCCAGGCTTTATAAAAATTGTAATTCAAACTGAAAATTGCACCATTTAGCAAATACCCACCTTCTAATTCTCTGCGGCTCCAGTGCCGGCGGTTCACAATCCCCTGCCGGCCTGTTTACATAGGCTGGACCAGTGATGTCCCGTATCGGCACATGATCGCACTAGTCAATCACTGGCCACAGTGGTCACGTGCCATACTTACTTAGATCACTTCTGCAGGCGATACCCTCCCTCTATACTGTCCTTACTGCAATGTTTTTATAGTGAGGACAGAATACAGGGAATATCTGGTACACAAAGTGTATTCTCACTAACCCTGCCCCATGACAAGCCATGCCCAATGAACCACGTTCTGTCAAAGGTAGGCCCTGTCAAGTCCTGTCTCAATCCATCTGAAACCGAAGTGTCCCTAGAAAGAAATTCCAAATATTGTCAACTATGCTCTATTAGGGTATAGTATGAAGAATCAGTGCAGTAGGGTCTATATACTACTATATACACAAAGCTGCCATGTGCTGAACATTGCAAAACACACTTTTCATAAAAGAGCGTTAATTCCAGTCCTGCAGTCACCCTGATGACCTTATACTGTGCCAGTACTTGAGGTAGGTGTGCCCCTTTATATATTACTTGCAGCCAGAATTGGCACCGGGATTATCAGCTCATTGACGAATTCTTGAGGTCACATTTGTGTCTTGATGTCACCAGTCTGAACCAATCCTACACCACTTGCTCTTTATAGAATTTTCAGAAAAAAAAATACCCCTAGCAATAAATACTGCATGTAAATAATATTCTCATTACAGTACAACAACAAATAAATGGAAAAAGCGCCATATCCCTATTAGGTCCCGCGGATATCATAGAGGTGGTCCTTGACTTCCAGTCCTGCAGTCACCATGAAGACTTTGTGCTGTCAGTGCAGGCAGAATAAAGCTGACATGGTGACAATGTAATGTTTTATATGTACTACTACTCCCTGTACTGACTGATAGTAGAGAGTATGGACTAAGCTGAAGGATTCCCGACTCTTATCAATTCTTTAAATAGGGAATATGCCCTGAATACTAACCCCAAATTTATATTACATTATAGTAGGACAGATTTACTATTCAAATTGAGCCAGAATTATGGCGTACATGTTGTGCGCCATATTTATTAATTGTTTTAGACACATTTTGCGGCGTGCTTGACAAGGGGCGTGGCCTAGAATAAAGGGGCGTGTCTTAAACTAAGCCAACCAAGAGGTGGTATAAGGAAGAGAAAAGTGTCTAACATGTCTAGCAAAATCTATCATACATCGTGCACCACTGTGATAAATTTGGCGCAATTTCTGACTTCCTTGTATCAGTTTACACTGTGTAAAACTCAGATAGTTTTAGGCCCCATGCACACTAACTTATTTTTGCGGCCGCAATTCACCCGCAAATCTGCAGGTGAATTGCGACCCCATTCATTTCAATGGGCCCATGCATAAGACCTTGGTTTCCACGGTCCATGCATTGCCCAGGAACCTGGACCGCAAAAACAACGGACATGTCTTATTACGGTCGTGTTTTGCGGTACAGGCTCATAGAAAATAATGCACGCGGTCATATGCACGGCCCGCGATTTGAGGGTGGCCGTGGGTGACACTCCGCGGACGTACGAGCCGCAAGTCACGGTCAATGCACCTCACTATGGTCGTGTGCATGAGGCCTTAGTAAATCTGCCCCATGGTAATACCAGTGACAGCCCGCTCTTTCCCGGGGGGGGGTACAGTCCTCCGCACATCTTCATCCACGTCTCATCTTGTATGTGCCGGATACTTTTCTCCTTATACCTGAGAAGTAACAAAAATAACATCAGAAACTAAAAAAACACAATTCGAAGTATTTCTCCCCATTTCTAAAAATAACATTTCCTGCAGGTGAATAATGGAAAATATAAAGATATAAATATATTCAGGCCTATGTGTCTGTCCAGGGGGTCAGTGAGGGTCCTGCCTGTTATATGTGGGGAGGTCGTGCTGCACAATAACGGAGGGGAAAATGTCTGTACATCAATATATATTTGTCTCTAGGAGCCCCTACAAAGTCTCAGTGAGGGCCCTGTCTGTTATACGGGGGGAGCTTGTATACAGCGTTAGTAACAGGCATGTCACTCCAGTATAGATATTTTGGGTGCGGGTTCTTCGACCCCACTGTCCATAGTTTAATTAAACACCTTAAGAAAATGGATCATCACTAAGAAGTTTTATTTAAAGGGGTACTCCCATCTTACTATTTCTCTGGGACTCACACCTATGTGGAAAACGGAGGTCTCTCCCTGACCCTGTCCTGCTTTTTTCCCACATCCCTGTCCCGTCTAATGGCTGCTGATTCCAGGTGGAGAATGACTTCGGAAAGGCCTCGCACGTCCCTCTCTCTATTCTGTTCTATGGAAGTTTCGGAAACAGCTGAGCGCTGTTGAACTATTTGTGTAACTCCCATAGTACAGAACGGAGAGAGCTGTGTGCATGCGCATAGGTGGATATCACATAAACGTCTGAGATGGAGAAAACCCTCTAAAGAGATTATGTAATTAAAGGGGTTGTACATAATTAGAAAAATAGAGCTGATATCTTCCAAAAACAGAGCCACACCTGTCCACAGGTGATGTGCGGTGTGTGGACAGCTTAGCCCTATACATTTCAATACAGAAAAGCTGCAATACCACACACAGCCTCTGGACAGAGGTGGCGCAGAGCTTCCATTTGGGTCATAGAGAGGGTCTCCAGCGTGATACCCCCCTCTATGATATCTAAATACCCTTATAGGGCATTTCAGGTGTAACCAGAAGTTAAGGTGATACAAAAAAATATTCCATACATGAGATTTCCTTAATGGAGATATTGTAACAATAATTACTGAAAATATGTAATTGACTTTTTCCTCCATTGTAGGAATAGAACCCGAGAAGTGACGTTTTGGACTACGGAACAGTCGATCCTCCGGATGAAATGCTGTGTGGTTGGAGCGCAGTCCCAGGAGCGCTGGTGCTGATGTGCTGATCCATGTTCTTCTTATCTGGAGCTTGTATACAGAACACGCGATCCTTCTGGTCCGACCTACTAACATATATAAGCACAGCCTAAACACACACGTAATGATATATAATAACATAACATTAACATAACATTACTATGTATCAGCCCTGATACGTCAGTCTCATCATATTTCTGGGGTCCCCGCACACAGGATATACGTTACCTCCTGTGATGATGTCACTTCCGTGTATTTCCTGTATGAGGGTATGTTCACACGGCGGGGGTCCGTAACGGCTGAAATTACGGGGATGTTTCAGCCTGAAAACATCCCCGTAATTTCAGCCGTACCGGCATGTGCAGGCGCTTGAACGCCGCGTCAATTACGGCCGTAATTAGCGCTGCTATTCATTGGAGTCAATGAATAGCGGCTCCAATTACGGCCAAAGAAGTGACAGGTCACTTCTTCTACGCGGGCGTCTATTTACGCGCCGTCATTTGACAGCGGCGCGTAAATATACGCCTCGTGTGAACAGACAAACGTCTGCCCATTGCTTTCAATGGGCAGATGTTTGTCAGCGCTATTGAGGCGCTATTTTCAGACGTAATTCGGGGCAAAAACGCCCGAATTACGTCCGTAAATAGGCCGTGTGAACATACCCTGACATGGCTGCTCTTCCTCTTCCCGTTTCCCTTTCTGATGTATTTCCTCTTCCTGTGTGATAAGACGTGTGCTGTTGCCTCCTGCTGTGTATAACACGAGATGCAACATGTCTTATAAAACATGTAAATAATAATCGCAGAAAGCAAAAAAGATTTTGTTCATTTCTATTCACATCAATGGTTATTTGTTTGCAGCCGTTTTTCTGAGCCGTACTTGTCTGTTTTTAGAATCAACTACAGGGAGATTTGAGATGTGGTTTGAGAATTTCTTTCCTATGTAAACCCCACCGATAAGGACAGCTAAGAAGCCTCAGTTATCAGCGAGCGACCCCATCATTAGACTAAGCAGAGTGCCCCCATACAGTGCCAGCAGAGTATTGTCCCTTAAACAGTGCCAGTATACTGCCCCCTCATAAACAACACTACCAGCAGAGACCCCCTCAATAAACCATATTGCCAGCAAAGTGCCTCCAATAATTAGTGCCAGCAGACTGCCCCCAATAACCACTACAAGCAGAGTTCCCCCTCACAAATAGTCCCAGCAGAGTGCCTTCCTTTATGCAGCTACATCATGTAAGATCTTCCCTAGTTTGGAAGTCTCCAGGACAATCTGGGAGAGAAGACAAGTGTGATGTAACCTGGTTGCAGTGTGTAAATGTAGCCTGAAACATCACGTGTAGCCCCTAAGTCTATGTTCACATGTTACATATTTATTGCAGATTTCCATGGTCAAATTGACACATAAAGTATGAATGTGAATAGGGTTCTAGAAAACTGCATAAACTTGCAGCAGTAACAATCTGCAGTAGATTGTAATGCAAAGGATGCACAGCCAAATATGCTGCAAAAGCCACATGTAATATATGGAGAAATATTAGGCCTAGTTCACACAGAGTTTTTTTGGAGCGTTTTTTTAAGTGGAAAACGCATCGAAAACCGCACCAAAAAACGTCCGAAAACTAATCTTATTGATTTCAATGGGATGCAGAGGCGTTTTTCCCACGAGAAAAAAACACTCACAGGAAAAAGCAGCGTCAAGCCCTTTCTTCAAGCGTTTCCGTCTCTGACCTCCCATTGCCATCAATGGGAGGCAAAGAAAATGGTTTTCGCAGCATTTTTGCCTGCGGTGCTCAATGGCCGTGGTCGAAAAATGCGTAAAAAAAGCGGCAGAAGGAATTTTGAGGCAGATTTTTCCACCTGCAAAAAACTTGGTGTGTAAACAGGGACTTCGTGTCCACATGTGACCTACTCTATCCAATCACAGCTGTAATTCCAGCCAAGGCTGCCTAAGATTATGTTCACACCCCCCACTTCTCCTGCGGTTTGGCCGCTGCAGCCCGATGAGGAGGGATTATAACTAGAAATTGTGGATATAAAGAACATGCAGAGGTTTCTGTGTGACAGTCTAAGGGCATGACCAGACGTGGCGGAGTTCTGCATACACTGTCCGCATCAATGCCGCACATAATCTGCGTTGCAGATTCTGTCGCGGCTTTGCCTAAAATGGGCATTAAATTGATGCGGACTGGCCGTTGCGTATTGAGGGGGAAAGGGCTTCCCTTCTCTCTATCAGTGCAGGATAGAGAAAAGGGACAGCCCTTTCCCTAGTAAAAGAAAAAGAAATTCATACTTACCCGGCCGTTGTCTTGGTGACGCGTCCCTCTTTCGACATCCAGCCCGACCTCCCTGTATGACGCGGCAGTTCATGTGACCGCTGCAGCCTGTGATTGGCCTGTGATTGGCTGCAGCCGTCACTTGGACTGAAGCGTAATCCCGGGAGGCCGGACTGGAGGAAGAAGCAGGGAGTTATGGGTAAGTATGAACTTCTATTTTTTTTACAGGCTGATGTATATTGTGATCGGATGTCACTGTCCAGGGTGCTGAAACAGTTACTGCCAATCGTTTAACTCTTTCAGCACCCTGGACAGTGACTATTTACTGACATCGCCTATTAACGCTCCTGTAATTACGGGTGCACACACGTAATCACCCGTAATTACGGGAGCCCCATTGACTTCCTCAGTCTGGCTGTAGATCTAGAGATACATAGGTTTAGCCAGAATGAAGAACTATCATGTTAGTAAAACCAGTACGCTCCGCAGCACACATAACATCTGCGGACTTCATTGCGGAATTTTCACTCTCCATTGAAGTCAATGGAGAAATTCCGCAATGAGTCCGCAACAAGTCCGCTACACGTCCGCAACAGCCAGTGTATGCTGCGGACACCAAATTCCGCACCACAGCCTATGCTCCGCAGAATTGTCCGCAACGTGTAAACGAACCCAACTAAAAAGCTGTGGAAAGCAATGGAGAAACGTGTACGCTGCGGATTTCCGCTGCGGACTATCCGCAGCGGAATTGCAGAGCAATTCCGCCACGTCTGGTCATGCCCTAAGGCTCTGTTCACATCTGCATTGGGGTCCCGTTCTGACGTTCCTGTCAGAGGTTTCCGTCAGAACAGGACCCTGAGCAGACACAAACTGACACCGACGGAAACCAGGGGTTTCCGTTTCCATCACCATTGATTTCAGTAGTCGACTAAGCTATTGCTTCTGGCAAAACGAAGGGTCCGGAGCACAAAAGAGACAAACGGAAACCACGGGCACCGGCTCCGTCACCATTGAAATCAATGGTGATGGAAACGGAAACCCCTGGTTTTCGTCGGTGTCTGCTCAGGGTCCCGTTCTAACGGAAACCTCCGACGGAACGTCAGAACGCAGAACGCAGATGTGAACAGAGCCTAATATGGATGAGAAAGGGGAGGTGGGACTACTCATTTATTATGCCCTGATACTGAACTGGTATTACTAGTATTATACCCTGTTCTATGAACTTTACCCGCTGGAGTACCCCAAAGATGCTTGTACCATTGATCGAGGTGATATGTGTTTTGTAGTAAAATTAAATTGGTATTTGATTATTTTTTTTACAGTTAATATTTATTAAAAATTCTGTTTTAAAGTTTTTTGCCTGGCAGTGATAGTTTGATATTTGTCCAAAACCTATTTAGTTCCATTTTTCATGGATATTATGAGGTGGGACTACTCACCTAACCAGTATGTTCCTGACGGGAGCTGCATGCGTCCATCTCATCAAGTCTCCGATCTCCTGGCAGCTCCACTTTGTACAGATCCTACAATGAAAATCTATGCAAAAAGTTTACACCAAAAAAACAGAAAATTCTACTGCGGAACCAGGATTGTTGTTGTGTGGCAGGGCTGCACCTCGCCCTTCTGCTGCCGGAGGTAAACAGTGAAATAGCGCCCCCACCTGCATCACCATAGAGTGGCCATGTGGGGTAGAGAAAAGATAGCAAAGAAAATATAGAAAACCTTTATGTTTACATGTAGTAGAAATCTATTTAATACAAGTGAATAATATTTATAAAAATCGTAATCACATGCTGCGTTAGGCCTCATTCCCACGACAGGGTTTCCCGGCCGGGTGCTACTACTGCAGCGACGCCACTATCGCAGAGCAGGGAGGTATCTCCCCGTTCTGCTATGTGCTAGCCGCACTTTAGCTCCTTGAAGGAGCGGAATCCCCGTGTTTTCGGGGATTCCGCTCCTGGACAGAGCGCTTGATGTCTCTGTCCATATCTGGGCAGTGACATCAGGGGAAACTCCTGAAGCGGAATCCCCGAACACATGGGGATTCCCCTTCAGGAGTTGCCGCTGATGTCACTGTCCAGATCTGCCCGGCCCGGATGCAAAACTTTATGCAAACCGGCCGGGCAGAATGGCCGATTTTACCGGCCGGCACTCGGGCGCGACCCGGTCGTGTAAATCCCGCCTTAGGCCTCATTCACACGACAGGGTCCGAGTGTCGGCCGGGAAAATCGGCCGTTTTTGGCCGATTTTCCCGGCCGGTTTGCATCCGTTCCGATTCTGTTCCGGGCCGTGTTGCTGTTTTTACCGGCCGATTTGGACCCGATTTGCATCCGGTTTTTCCCCTGACCGTTTTTTAATCGGATTAATTTTTTGCACTTTACTTATTTTTTTATTATTATGTTCTGTCCCTCAAAGGTCAAAAAAGACCTTTTTGGAACTTTTAATATTTTTTTTCTTTCTTTTACACCATGTTTTTCCCTGTAACTGGAGCTGCACAGCAGCCCCAGTTACAGGGGAAATCAGCCCTCTCACAGTGACGATTGTCACTAATAGGATTGTGCTAGGTCTAGTAAGACCCAGCAGCAGTCTGTCACTAACGGCACCCGGCGATCATGTGACCAGTCACATGATCACCGGGAGGAATAGAGACAGCACCGCTGCTGTCTCTATTTCTATACACAGCGTTCATTGAGCGTTCATTGAGCGTTGTGTAAAAAGACATCGTAGAAGACAGAAGCAGTGAAAGCTGCTTCTATCCTCTCCTCAGGGTCCCCGGCAGTCACGGACAGCCGGAGACCCGACATTCAGCTGCCCGATCGCGCGGGCAGCAAGTTAAAACCCGAGCCGTAAAAAGTCTATGGCTCGGGTTTTAAGGACCCTGACCGCTGGCCGTAAAAACACAGCCAGCGGTCGGGAACCGTAACAAGCAGGGGAAGGGAGCCAGCGCAGCGCTCCCTTCCACCTGCTGTACACCCCGACCCTGCCACACAGTATCACCAGCGTAGCCATTAGTCCGAATGGCATCAACTCCTCCTCCTCACATGCACTCTGCACTGTGAGGAGGAGAGAGTGCGCGAGTGACGGTTGACTCGGGACACATTCCGGTGATGGCCGTGTATTACCCGGCCCCATAGACTTCTATGGGAGCCGGGCGGCTGGGTACCCGGCCGAATATAGGGCATGTCCCATTTTTTGACGGCCGGTTTTCCTGGCCCGTCAAAAAATCGGTCGTGTGAATAGCCCCATTAGGGGTCTATTATTCCTAATGCAGCCGGGTGCCGGCCGATTTATGAACGGCCGGCACCCGGCCGGGAAACCCTGTCGTGTGAATCCCGCCTTAATTCTGCAGTGTATTACTGACATACCTACCTACCTGCACTCATTATATTACACTCATACATTATATACCTACCTGCACTCATTATATTACACTCATCCATTATATACCTACCTGCACTCACTACATTACACTCATACATTTTATACCTACCTGCACTCATTATATTACACTCATACATTATATACCTACCTGCACTCATTATATTACACTCATCCATTATATACCTACCTGCACTCATTATATTACACTCATCCATTATATACCTACCTGCACTCACTATATTACACTCATCCATTATATACCTACCTGCACTCTTTATATTACACTCATCCATTATATACATACCTGCACTCACTATATTACACTCATCCATTATATACCTACCTGAACTCACTATATTACACTCATCCATTATATACTTACATGCTGGCCCTTTAAGAAACGGCCTGGGCCAGCGCACACTTGGGATCCGGCTGCCGTGAGCAGGAGACATCAGTGGACGTTAGCGACCTCGTGGTGGAGGAGGCTGTCAAGCAAGGTACAGGATCCAGCGACGGAGACCACTGGCAGGAGAGGGACCTGCCGCCAGCGTTACAATAACTTTACCCCAGTACTCTGCAGTCCAATCAATATACTTAAAACAGGATGTCAGTCTGTCCTTGATGTTTTTCTTGGAGAGAAGTGGCTTCTTTGCAGCTCTTCTTGACACCAGTCCAGCCTCCAAAAGCCTTCACCTCACTGTGCGTGCAGATGCACTGACAGATGTCTGAGGAAGCGCTGCACTGCTGTTGAACCGATCCCATAGCTGAATCCTCTTTAGGAGAAGGTCCTGGTACTTGCTGGAATTTCATGGACACCCTGAAGCCTTCTTCATAGCAAATGAACCTCTCTCCTTGAAGTACTGGATGATCCGATAAATGGTTCATTTTGGGGTAATCTTACAAGCAGCAATGTCTTTGCCTGTAAGCTCTTTTGATGCAAAGCAATGATAAGCAAGTTAACGACATCCACCGGGATCCGTTATATGTCAATGTGGTGATGTATCTAGACGACATCAAGATTTTCTCACCCGCTTTGACTACACATTGGAAACGTGTTCGACAGGTCTTTCAACGGTTGCTAGAGAATAAGCTCTGTGCAAAGTTGGAGAAGTGGGTCTTCCAGAAATCCTCCCTTCCCTTTCTAGATTATATAGTCTCTGACCAGGGATTGAAGATGGACACCAACAAAACATCTGCTGTGTTGAACTGGCTTTGTTCTCAGGGTCTCCGTGCAATTCAACGCTTTCTGGGATTTGCACATTTCTACCGGCAGATTATTCCCCACTACTCTTCATTACTGGCGCCTATTTCAGCTCTTACAAAGAAAGGAGTGAATGCCAAAAATGAGACCCAAGAGACCAAATTGGCATTTCTTCAACTCAGTCTGTCTCTGCCGCCCCTATATTGCAGCATCCGGACATCTCCAAGCAATTCTTCTTTGAGGTGGATGCCTCTACTATCGATGAAGGTGCAGACCTGACGCAAAAAGGTCTTACCGGCAAGACTGTCACCTGCGGCTTCTTCTCCTAGTTATTTTCTCCTGCCGAGAAGAATTACTCTTAGAGATCAGGAGCTTCTGGCCATTGAATTGGCATTGGAAGAGTGGAAACATCTGCTAGAAGGGGTCATGCATCCTGTAATTATTTTCAGACCACGAATATTTGGTCTATCTACAGACCGCTCAGCGGTTGAATCCGCGCCAGGCCAGGTGGGCGCTCTTCTTTGCCTGATTTGAAATTCTGTTACATTTCCGTCCTGCCGAAAGGAATACTAAGGCTGACGCTCTGTCTCGGTGAATTGAAATTAACTTGGTTTTTATTTTTCCAAAGTACAATACAAAAGTATACAACATCCCAATGATACAGTCTCACAGTGTTGTATACAGAACACAGAAAAAGCTTGCACCTTTAGATATCAGAAACGTGCCTCGGACGTTGACATACTGACATATTAACAGACAAACAAACATAAAAACAGACATACAAAGAGTGGTGGTGATAAATACAAGCAATTATACATATGAGATGTCAAAAAGGAACAGGATGATGCAGGATACGAAAACCATGTATAAGTTAGCACAGATACATTCACAGAGTGACAGAGTTCTTGCGGAGCAGAAGTTGAACATGGGGTAACTCCGTCCAAGGGGCCCATTGAGACAAACACTTCTGCCTATAACCTTTAGATGTAGCAAAGTGCAATACGTAATAGAAGTGAAGATAAACTCTGTTTAGCACCTCCGAGAGATTCAGAGCCTCAGCTGTTTTCCATCTCTTGGCTATATGGAATCTGGAAGCGATAAGAATATGGCTTATTGGCCACCTATATTCTAAAGGGATCTCATCCATCTGCATATCAGTTAAAGCCAATGCAGGGGAAGGTAAAAGTTCTGCTCCCATTAATTCTGATATGTAGCGGAAGATACGCTTCCAGAATGGGTAGACTGATTTACATGTCCACCATAGATGAAATAATGTGCCCCTTGCTCCACATTCCCTCCAACACAAAGGAGAAGCCCTGGCTTGCATATGTTGTAACAGGTGTGAGGTACCAACGAAACTGAATTTTCCTAACGGCTTCTATATGATTGACACATTTGGATATCCTATGTGAGTGATGTAAAGCAGCCCTCCAGTCCTCCTCCGAGAACTCCCGACCCATATCCGTCTCCCACTGAGACATGTATTTCAATTTGAGAAATGAGCTGTGGGTGTTTAAGAACAAGTAAGCTGAGGCCAAACCTTTCAGCAATGTAATATCCGAATCTGTCTCGGTGATTTGATGACTCTGATCAAGTGAAACATATTATATCGATCCTTCTCGCATCATTCTGGTGGCTCCGGTCCTACTGAAGGATATCCATCATCATAAAACCTTTGTTCCCTCAGCCAGAAGAAGGACAGTGCTTTCCTGGGGACATAACCCTAAACTGGCCGGTCACGCAGGAGTGCGTAAAACCAGAGAGCTCATTTCTCATCAATTTTGGTAGCCAGCCATGGTCCAGGATGTTCAGGACTATGTGGCTTCCTGTTCCTTCTGCTCCCAGAACAAGACCTCCAAGTCCAGACCACCTGGTCTTCTTCTACCTCTTCCAGTCCCTGATTCTCTGTGGCAACATATTGCGATGGACATTGTGAGGGATCTACTCCTTTCATCCAAATGCAATACCATCTGGCCGGTGGTAGATCGCTTATTCAAAATGGCACATTTTGGTCTTTTGTCTTGTTTGCCTTCTGCTCCTCATCTTGCCGGTCTCTTTATACAGCATATATTTCGCCTGCATGTTCTTTCCCATCATATTGTTTCAGGCCACGGTGTACAGTTCACCTAAAGATTTTGGAGAGCTCTGTGTGGCCTGCTGGAAGTCAAGTCAGATCTTTCTTCTGAATACCATCCACAGTTCAATGGCCAAGTGGAGAGGGTCAACCAGATCCTAGAGAACTTTCGACACCATTTCAGGCAACGTGTCTGCTAGTATCAATTGTATCAGTTATTACAAAATGTTTCTTCACATTTAAGTGTTTTATCTGCTGCTGGAGCGCAATCGCCACCTCCTTAATTTGCTGCCTTCAGTCCTGGATTGCATCTTCCAACTCCTCCACGTTACAAAGGCGACTCCAAGCCTTGTAGAGGATTAAATCAATGCACAATCCGTTTTGAGCTAGTAGCGCAGCAATTAGCTTCCGACCACGCTAAGGTAGCCAACATCTTGTCTCTACTGTCTGGTGAGGCGCAGGCCTGGGCTTCACCTCTATGGAAAAGGAAAACCCATCATCTTTGTTATCCAAGAATTTTTCACGACTTTTAAAAAAGTCATCATCTGCTTCTTCGTCACTACTCCAGTAGGACAATATGCCATCCAGTTTTGCACATTATCCACAGAGTTACAGTGGAACATTGATTCTCTTGGAAAGGTCTGGCAGACCGCATCAAGGATGAACAGGCCCTGTATTAACTACCGGGGTCTTAATGAAATCACGATAAAAAAAAACACGTTCATTTCCAAGCTCTTTGACTGACTGCAAGGTGCTAAGATTTTCACCAAGCTAGACTTACGTGGTACTTACAATTTGATTCACATCTGTGAAGGGAATGAGGGAAAAATCATGTTTAACACTAGAGATGGAAACCATGAATATCTATTTGTGCCTTTTGGTCTCAGAAATCCCCCGGCTGTCTTTCAAGAACATGTTAACGACATTTTGCAAGATCTATTATACGGCTGTGTTTTGTTATATTTGGATGCCATTTTTGTTTTCTCCCTAGACCACTATACTCATCGCAAGCAATAGAGTCTTGTTCTGCACCGACTTACAGAGAATCATCTATATGCCAAGCTTAAAAAATTGCTTTTTGAGTGATCCAGACTGTCTTTTGTAGGATATATCTCTGATCAAGGAATTCAAATAGATCCAGCAGTACTTAAATTGTCTAGTCCCCATGGACTCAAAGCCATACAACGACTTCCTGAAGTTACTAATTATGATCGACAATTAATTCCTAAATTTTCTTACCTGGTGGCACCCATCTCTGCTATCACCAAAATGGGTTTCATTGCCAAAATTCGGACTTCTAAAGCTGTTTCTGCTTTCCTCAGCCTTAAACAGGCCTTCTCCTCTGCCTTAGTTCTCCATGGACCGGACTACAGTAAAACCTCCATCTTGGAGAAGCAGGTCTCATCTGTAAGGAGTGCGTGCTGTTCTTTTTCAAAAAAATTATAAAGCAAAAACGCTTTCCTGTGGATTCTTCTCCAATGCCTTGTCCCCTACCCAGAAAAATGATGGCATTGGAGATCAGGAACTCTTGGCCATAAAATTAGCTCTCGAAGAATGGAGACGTTTGCTAGAAGGTGCTCATTATGCCATCACTGTCTACACCGATCACAAAAATGTATTGTATCTGCAAACGGCATATAGACTAAACCCTCATCAAGCAGGTTGGACTTGGCTTACCAAGTTGCTCTGGTTGTACTGTAATCTGGTTCGTAGTTGACTGTTTTTTGAAGATGGCACACTTTATTCCTCTGACCGGCCTTTCCTCTGCTAAACGTCTGTCTAATCTCTTCAGTAAACACATTTTTCGTCTGCGATGACTCCCTAAGCATATCGTGTTCGATAGAGGAGTGAAATTTACTTCAAAGTTCTAAAGGCCACTCTGCAAGTTGTTTGAAGTTAAGTTGGATTTTCTTTCCGCCTACCACCATTAATCTAATGGAGAATTGGAATGGTTCAACCAGGTTTTGGAAAACTTTTTCAGCAATTTTGTGTCCGCACTTCAAGATGACTGGACTAGTCTCCTTCCCTGGGCAGAGTTTGCTTATAATAACTACACCTGGGAATTCACACGTTTTTTCTTGATTTATGGACAGCATCCAAGAATCCCTCTGCCAGTTCCAACACTGTCCAAAGTTCCAGCAGCCAGTTTCACTCAATTCTTGCACAAAGGGCAGGAGGCCAAGGAGTCTATAAGTAAAGGAGTAGGCCGATTGAAGGGAAATGCATACAAGAAGTATAGAGTTCATTCACAATTCCACCCAGGAGACAAGGTCTAGTTATCCACCAAGTACATTTGTTTGAGGGCCCACTGTTTTAAATTGGATCCTTGGTTTTCTACAAGCTCCGACTCCCACAGTCTTTGAAAACTCCCAATGTTTTCATGTGCCTCTTCCCAAGTCTCTGTTCCGGAATCACTTCTCCAAGAAGTTTCCTCGTTCTCCTGCTTCCTCCACTCCTGATAGAGAGTATGAAGTCAACGGGATTCTGGGCACCAAGAGGTCCAGAGGGAAGCTCCGGTACCTGGTCAATTAGAAAATCTTTGGTCTGAGGAGAAATCTTGGGAACCTGAGGAAAATGATCATGCTTCATCTCTCCTCTGGAAATGTTGTCTTCACTTTCCCCACAAGGCTAAAAAGAGGGGGCATAAGGCTCTCTGCGGCTGCCATATACTTACCTCTACATGACGTCCTCTGGCTCCTGGCCACCACCACATACCTCCATCACTACGTGACATACACCTACTAACGCACACTTACTATATTGCACACATCCATTACATACCTACCTTCCTACCTGCACTCACTATATAACACTCATCCATTATATACCTACCTATCTGCACTCACTATATTACACTCATCCAATATATACCAACCTATCTGCACTCACTATATTACACTCATCGATTATATACCTACCTACCCAAACTCACTAATTTACACTCATCTATTATATACTTCTTTGCACTCACTAAATAACACACTTCCATTTTACACAAACCTACCCACACTCACTATATTATACTCATCCATTACCATTTATTTTAGCCTCTTTAGGGCTCTATGTTCTCTGACCCTTTTCTAGGGCATCTGTTTTTGGCCCCACGCAGGCACCATTTCAGTGGTCCTCGGGCACTATTTATATAGTCCTTACTCGGGAACCATTTCTATGGTCTTCATCTAGGTACCATTTATTTTGCCTCTTTAGGGCTCTCTTTGTTTTGGCCCTTTTCTAGGGCATCATCTGTTTTTGGCCACACGCAGGCACCATTTCAGTGGTCCTCGGGCACTATTTATATGGTCCTTTCTCGGGCACCATTTCTATGGTCCTCATTTGGGTACCATTTATTTTGGCCTCTTTAGGGCTCTATTTGTTTTGACCCTTTTCTAGGGCATCTGTTTTTGGCCACACGCAGGCACCATTTCAGTGGTCCTCGGGCACTATTTATATAGTCCTTTCTCAGGAACCATTTCTATGGTCTTCATCTATGTACCATTTATTTGGCCTCTTTAGGGCTCTCTTTGTTTTGGCCCTTTTCTAGGGCATCATCTGTTTTTGGCCACACGCAGGCACCATTTCAGTGGTCCTCGGGCACTATTTATATGGTCCTTTCTCGGGCACCATTTCTATGGTCCTCATTTGGGTACCATTTATTTTGGCCACTTTAGGGCTCTATTTGTTTTGACCCTTTTCTAGGGCATCTGTTTTTGGCCACACGCAGGCACCTTTTCAGTGGTCCTCGGGCACTATTTATATGGTCCTTTCTCGGGCACCATTTCTATGGTCCTCATTTGGGTACCATTTATTTTGGCCTCTTTAGGGCTCTATTTGTTTTGACCCTTTTCTAGGGCATCTGTTTTTGGCCACACGCAGGCACCATTTCAGTGGTCCTTGGGCACTATTTATATAGTCCTTACTCAGGAACCATTTCTATGGTCTTCATCTAGGTACCATTTATTTGGCCTCTTTAGGGCTCTCTTTGTTTTGGCCCTTTTCTAGGGCATCATCTGTTTTTGGCCACACGCAGGCACCATTTCAGTGGTCCTCGGGCACTATTTATATGGTCCTTTCTCGGGCACCATTTCTATGGTCCTCATTTGGGTACCATTTATTTTGGCCTCTTTAGGGCTCTCTTTGTTTTGGCCCTTTTCTAGGGCATCATCTGTTTTTGGCCACACGCAGGCACCATTTCAGTGGTCCTCGGCCACTATTTATATAGTTCTTACTCAGGAACCATTTCTATGGTTCTCATTTGGGTACCATTTATTTGGCCTCTTTAGGGCTCTCTTTGTTTTGGCCCTTTTCTAGGGCAACATCTCGTTGTAACCTTTCATCTACAGCGTAATCTCGCGAGATTACGCTGTGCTCTACTGTCACTACCATAGACACATTAACGAAGTGCAGGGATTGTGAATAGACATCCCGTGGAATGTCTATTCACTGTCAAAACTGTCTTCGGTATTGTTAATGTGTTAGTATAAGACAGCACATAGCGATCTAAAAGGATCCCTATGCGCTGCCTAAATGAATGGAGAGGAGTGCATGACGCTGATTGGTCAGCGTCATACACTCCTCTGTACAACGCCCACTTGGTCTGAAGTAAAAACACGCCCACTTGGGCATTAAGACACTCATTAGCATAAATCTAAAATCGCTAATAAAGTGGCGAAAATAGATCGTTTTTTTTTAAATAGAAAGCATTACTGTCACCTACATTACAGCGCCGATCTCCTAATGTATGAGATTGGGCACTTATAATGTGGTGACAGAGCCTCTTTAACCCCCTCCCGCTGTGGCCACTTTTGACCTTCCTGACAGAGCCTCATTTTTCAAAGCTGACATGTTTCAATTATGTGGTAATAACTCCAGAATGCTTTTACCTATCCAAGCGATTCTGAGGTTGTTTTCTCGTGACACATTGGACTTTATGTTACTGGCAAAATTTCCCCGATACATTCAGTATTTAATTGTAAAAAACACCAAAATTAGCATTTTTCTCAATTTGAATGTATCTGCTTGTAAGACAGGCAGTTATAACACACAAAAATGTTGCTAATTAACATCCCCCATATGTCTACTTTAGATTGGCCTCTGTTTTTGAAAATCCTTTTATTTTTCTAGGACGTTACAAGGCTTAGAAACTTAGCAGCAATTTCTCACATTTTCAAGAAAATTTCAAAAGGCTATTTTTACAGGGGCCAGTTCAGCTGTGAAGTGGCTTTGAGGTCCTTATATATTAGAAACCCCCAATAAGTCACCCCATTTTAAAAACTGAACCCCTCAAAGTATTCAAAACAGCATTTAGAAAGTTTCTTAACCCTTTAGACATTTCGCAGGAATTAAGGCAAACTAGAGGTGAAATTTACAAAGTTCATTATTTTTTTCCAGAAATTCAATTTGAATCCATTTTTTTTGTACCACAGAAGGTTTTACCAGAGAAATACAACTTAATATTTATTTCCCAGGTTCTGCAGTTTTAGGAAATATCCCACATGTAGCTCTAGTGTGATAAAGGACTGAAGCACCGGCCTCAGAAGCAAATTAGCACCTAGTGGATTTTGGGCCTCCTTTTTATTAGAATATATTTTAGGCACCATGTCAGCTTTGAAGAGGTCTTGTGGAACTAAAACAGTGGAAACTCCCCAAAAGTGACCCCATTTGGGAAACTACACCCCTCAAGGAATTTATTTAGGGGTGTAGCAAGCATTTTGACCCGCCAGTTTTTTTGCAAAATTTTTTGGAACTAAGCCATGAAAATTAAAATCTACATTTTTTACCACAACATTTGTAGAGCAATTTCTCCCGAGTAAAACAATACCCCACATGTGGTAATAAACGGTTGTTTGGACACACGGCAGCGCTGAGAAGGGAAAGAGCGCCATTTGGCTCTTGGAGCTCAAATTTAGCAGGAATGGTTTGCGGAGGCCATGTCTCATTTGCAAAGCCCCTGAGGGGACAAAACAGTGGAAACCCCCAACAAGTGACCCCATTTTGGAAACTACACCCCATGAGGAAATTATCTAGGGGTATAGTGAGCATTTTGACCCCACAGGTTTTTTGCAGACATTTTTGGAAGTAGGCTGTGTAAATGAAAATCAAATTTTTTTCAAATAAAATGTAGGCTTAGCTATTTTTTTTTCATTTCCACAAGGACTAAAGGAGAAAAAGCACCATAAAATTTGTAAAGAAATTTCTCCCGAGTAAAACAGTACCCCACATGTGGTAATAAATGGCTGTTTGGACACACGGCGAGGCTGAGAAGGGAAAGAGCGCCATTTGGCTTTTGGAACTCAAATTTAACAGGAATGGTTTGCGGAGGCCATGTTGCATTTGCAAAGCCCCTGAGGGGACAAAACAGTGGAAACCCCCAACAAGTGACCCCATTTTGGAAACTACACCCCATGAGGAAATTATCTAGGGGTACAGTGAGCAGTTTGACCCTACAGGCGTTTTACAGAACTTATTGGAAGTAGGCCGTAAAAATGAAAATCTACATTTTTTCAAAGAAAATGTAGGTTTAGCTATTTTTTTTTCATTTCCACAAGGACTTAAGGAGAAAAAGCATTTGTAAAGCAATTTCTCCCGAGTAAAACAATACCCCACATGTGGTCATAAACATCTGTTTGGACACACGGTAGGGATCAGAATGGAAGGAGCACCATTTCGATTTTGGAATGGTTTCTGGGCGCCATGTCACATTTGCTGAGCCCCTGTAGTACTAGTAGTCATTTGTGTTGCACATGATTAGAAATTCCCATGTAGCCCCAACCTAAAGCATAAAGTTCCTTCATGGACAAAGCTGCCAACAAAAATAGGTATTTCCCATGATGCAGTAAAGTGATTTGGAAGGATATGGGGGCTGTAGATGGGATCTGCTCCCAATCGTACACGCATTCTCATATGTCTCACTATAGAGACTCTCTTCATGTAAGGGGCAGACATTACAAGATATCTGCAACCCCGGCATTATTCCCCATGTAGAAGATCATTCCCACAAAAATCCTTCATGTGTCTATAACTGTCCATAAAAGAGAGTCATTCATTCCTAAATATGTCACCAATCTTTCCTGATTACGCCATTTTATGGGTGCAACACGTCCGGCCATGTGTAGCAGTATACATATATACTCTATAACGCAGACAATACATTCATATTAAATAGTCACCTACCTCTTGTAACTTACCTGTTCACCACATAGGAGTAGGACTGATGACATCATATGAAGACACGTCATCTCTAAAAAGGGAAGAAAAAACAGTAAATAGATTGTAAATAAAAATAATAATTCTCAGTTAGACCCCGTTTACACAGAGTTTTTTTGCAGGCAGAAAAATCTGCCTCAAAATTCATTCAGGAATGGAAAATCTGCCTGCAAATTCTTGCCGCTATTTTCGTGGCCTTTTTCGCTGCATTTTTCGGGTAAAAAACGGCGGAAAGAAAGAGTATGCCGCTTTTTTGTAACACAAGCGGCTGAAAGCCGCCGCGGAAAGAAACGCCTCCGCCTCCCATTGAAATCAATGGGAGGTGGTTTGGGACTTTTTTTTACACTAAATCTGATACGGTTTCCGCATAAAAAAACTTTGTGTGAACTGGGCCTTACAGATGTGTTAACCCTTAACTTGCATCAAGTTATACAATGTATCATAATACCAATTCAATACAATCTCGTGCCATCTAGCAAAAAAAAGCAACATACACTTGTTTTTAACATGGGAGTCTATGGGCGACATATGGCATCCGTCGGAGTAAATACTTTCTTTTACATCTTCGTTTAACATCTCGCGCCATATATCTCGGGTTAGGCCCCATGCACATGACAGTATTTTCATCTATCCGTAAATACTGTCGGTAAATACGAATCCGTAGTCATCCGTATATATATGGAACGATATCCGCAAATACGGTCTGTAGTGCATCCGTATTTGATCCGTATATACGTAAAAAAAAAGGGAGGCTGCAAATGATGTCACTAACATGTTGCTTAGCAACGCTTCTGTAAATACGGATGGTTTATGCATACACATCCGTAGCCGTCCATATATACGGAAGCGCCCATAGGCTTCTATGGGAGAGTGGCAGGTTCTATCATTTTTTCAGCAAAAATACAGAAAGGTGTCCGTGGCCAATAGAAATGAATGGGTCCGTAATTACGGATGAAAAATACGGTCGTTTGCATGGGGCCGAAGACATAAGTTAAAGAGGCTCTGTCACCAGATTTTGCAATCCCTATCTGCTATTGCAGCAGATCGGCGCTGCAATGTAGATTACAGTAACGTTTTTATTTTTTAAAAACGAGCATTTTTGACCAAGTTATGACCACTTTTGTATTTATGCAAATGAGGCTTTCTAAAGTCCAACTGGGCGTGTTTACAGTAAAAGTACAACTGGGCGTGTATTATGTGTGTACATCGGGGCGTGTATTATGTGTGTTACATCGGGGCGTGTTTACTACTTTTACTAGCTGGGCGTTCTGACGAGAAGTATCATTCACTTCTCTTCACAACACCCATCTTCTGGCAGTGCAGACACAGCGTGTTCTCCAGAGATCACGCTGTGTCGTCACTCACTTCCTGCCCCATGTCCTGCATCGTGTCGGACGAGCGAGGACACATCGGCACCAGAGGCTACAGTTGATTCTGCAGCAGCATCGGCGTTTGCAGGTAAGTCGATGTAGCTACTTACCTGCAAACGCTGATGCTGCTGCAGAATCAACTGTAGCCTCTGGTGCCGATGTGGCCGACACGATGCAGGACCTGGGGCAGGAAGTGAGTGACGTCACAGCGTGATCTCTGGAGAACACGCTGTGTCTGCACTGCCAGAAGCTGGGTGGTAACGAAGAGAAGTGGATGATGCTGATTCGTCAGCATCATACACTCCCATTCCTAACGCCCAGCTAGTAAAAGAAGTAAAAACGCCCCGATGTACACACACAATACACGCCCAGTTGGACTTTTACTGTAAACACGCCCAGTTGTACTTTTGCAAGCCTCATTTGCATAAATACAAAAATGGTCATAACTTGGCCAAAAATGCTCGTTTTTTTAAAAATAAAAACGTTACTGTAATCTACATTGCAGCGCCGATCTGCTGCAATAGCAGATAGGGGTTGCAAAATCTGGTGACAGAGCCTCTTTAAGGAAGGACACTTCTGTATATCTGCCCAGAGAAAACCCAGACAACTGTTGTCACCCAAATTGTCCACACTCCTGAATGGCAAGACTGCTTAGTAATGTAACGCTACAGTATGGTGAGGTGACATATCACTTCATAACTAGACAGATTTACTATTTATATAGAGATATGATAAAATCAATGCTACGGGGGCTGAAGGGAGGCAGAAAAGAAGAACGTTTTGCTTCTGAGTTATTTCCTGTTAACCCTTTCCTGTCGCTGCACTGGTTATTTATGTAAAGGAAAGGGTATTTAAATATGGCGCCTGCTCAGAAGCAGAGCAGGCGTCATAGCCGCTGGGTCTCTGCTGTGTAACACCGGCTCACACGCGGCAAGATGGTGGGAGCCGGTGTGTTCCTCTAGCAGCTGGCCGCCTTGTGAACGCTCCCAGCCCTGCTATAGGAAGATTGCTATTAGGACCTGCCTGTGGCAGGTCTCAATAACAAAGTACTGATTTCACCATAGACTGCAATACTGTGATATTGCAGTCTATGGCACAAGCGATCCAATGATCGCAGGTACAAATCCCCTAGAGGGGCTAAAAAACAATAAAAATAATTCCCTAGATCACAATATAAAAATAAACATAAACACATTAGGTATCCCTGCGTCCGAAAATACCCAAACTATAATAATATAAAAATATTTATCCAATATGGTGAACACCGTAGCGTGAAAAAAAATAAATGTCTGAATCGCTATTTTTTTGCCACTACAACCGCCCACAAAATTTAATGAAGTGTTTGAAATGCCCGATATTCCCCAAAATGGTATCAATAAAAACCACATCTTTCCACGTACAAAAAGACGCCTTACACAGCCCTGTACACAGAAATATAAAAACGTTATTATGGGGGTCACAATATGGTGCAAATATTTTTTTCAAACTTTGTCGTTTTTTTAAAGGTAATAAAACATAACAAAAACTATATAAATTTGGTATCACCGCGATCGTACTGACCCTCAGAATAAAGGTAACACGTCACTTTCACTGTACAGTGAACACCGTAAAAACGAAATCCATAAGAAAATGCCGACCTGCTGTTTTTTTCCAATTCCACTCCATTCTAAAAAAAAAATCCAGCTTCCCAGTACATCACACATAATATTAACCCCTTCCCTCTTTAGCCACTTTTGACCTTCCTGACAGAGCCTCATTTTTCAAATCTGACATGTTTCCCTTTATGTAGTAATAACTTCGGAATGCTTTAACCTATCCAAGCGATTCTGAGATTGTTTTCTCATGACACATTGGACTTTATGTTACTGGCAAAATTTGCTCAATACATACAGTATTTAAATGTGAAAAACACCAAAATGTAACGAAAAATTGCAAAAATTAGCATTTTTCTAAATTTAAATGTATCTGCCTGCAGATAGTAATACCACACACAATTATTGCTAATTAACATCCCCCATATGTCTACTTTAGATTGGCCTCGTTTTTTGAACATCCTTTTATTTTTCTAGGATATTACAAGGCTTAGAACTTTAGAAGCAATTTCTCACATTTTCAAGAAAATTTCAAAAGGCTATTTTTACAGGGGCCCGTTCACTTGTGAAGCGGCTGTGAGGTCCTTATATATATGAAACCCCCAATAAGTCACCCCATTTTAAAAACTTCACCCCTCAAAGTATTCAAAACAGCATTTAGAAAGTTTCTTAACCCTTTAGACGTTTCACAGGAATTAAACAAAAGTAGAGGTGAAATTTACAAACTACATTTTTTGTTGTTGCAGAAATTAATTTTTAATCCATTTTTTTTGTAACACAAAGTTTAACCAGAGAAACGCAACTCAATATTTATTGCCCAGGTTCTGCAGTTTTAGGAAATATCTCACATGTGGTCCTAGTGTGCTAATGGACTGAAGCACCGGCCTCAGAAGCAAAGGAGCAACTAGAGGATTTTGGGGTCTCCTTTTTATTAGAATATATTTTAGGCTTCACGTCAGTTTTGAAGGGCTCTTGTGGTACCAAAACAGTGGAAACCCCCCAAAAGTGACCCCATTTGGGAAACTACACCCCTCGAAGGAATTTATTTAGGGGTATAGTGAGAAATTTGACAAGACAGTTTTTTTTGCAGAAATTTTTTGGAAGTAGGCTGTGAAAATGAAAATCTACATTCTTTCAAATAAAATGTAGGTTTAGCAAATTTTTTTTTATTTCCAAAAGGACTAAAGGAGAAAAAGCACCGCAACATTTGTAGAGCGATTTCTCCCGAGTAAAAGAATACTCCACATGTGGTCATAAACGTCTGTTTGGACACATAGCAGGGCTTAGAAGGGAAAGAGCGCTATTTGACTTTTGGAGCTCAAATTTAGCAGGAATGGTTTGCGGAGGCCATGTCGCATTTGCAAAGCCCCTGAGGGACCAAAACAGTGGAAACCCCCCACAAGTGGCCCCATTTTGGAAACTGCACCCCTTGAGGAAATTATATAGGGGTATAGTGAGCATTTTGACACTGCAGGTTTTTTGCAGAAATTATTGGAAGTAGGCCGTAAAAATGAAAATCTATATTCTTTCAAAGAAAATGTAGGTTTAGCTAATTTTTTCTCATTTCCACAAGGATTAAAGGAGAAAAAGCACCGCATAATTTGTAAAGCAATTTCTAGAGTAAAACAATACCCTACATGTGGCAATAAATTGCTGTTTGGACACACGGCAAGGCTTAGAAGGGAAAGAACTCCATTTGGCTTTTGGAGCTCAAATTTAGCAGGAATGGCCAGGACACATTTTCAGAGCCCTTGAGGGGACAAAACAATGAAAACGCCAAAAAAGTTACCCCATTTTGGAAACTACACCCCTTGAAGATCTACGTGTGTGGTGATCATTTTGACCCCCACAGGTGTTTCATAGAATTTATTAGAATTGGGCAGTGAAAATAAAAACAATCCTTTTTCATCAATAAGATGTAGCTTTAGGTCAACATTTTTAATTTTCTCAACAAATAAAGGAAAAAAAGAACCCCCCCCCCCCCAATATTTGTAAAGCAATTTCTCCTGAGTACGGCAATACCCCATTTGTGGTCATAAACTGCTGTTTGGGCACATGGCAAGGAACAGAAGAGAAGGAGCGGCATTTCGCTTTTGGAGCCCAGATTTTGCTGGATTGTTTTCTTGACACCATGTCACTTTTGCAAAGCCCCTAAGGTACCAGTACAGTGGAAACTACCCAAAAGTGACTCCATTTGTGATACTACACCCCTTCAGGAATTAATCTAGGGGTGTAGTGAGCATTTTGACCCCACAGCTGTTTCATAGATTTTATTTGAATTGGGCATTGAAAATAAAAATTACATTTTTTTTCCCAATAAGACGTAGCTTTATAAAGTAGAAAAAGAAACGAAAATTTGTTAAGCAATTCCTCCCGACTACGGCAATACCCCATATGTGGTTATAAACTCATTTTTGGGCACACAGCAGGGCTCAGAAGGGAAGGAGCGCAGTTTAGCTTTCGGAGTACAGATTTTGCTGGATTGGTTTCTGGTCGTTATGTCGCATTTGCAAAACCCCTGTGGGACCAAAACAGTGGAAACCCCCCCAAAAGTGATCCCCATTTTGGAAACTACACCCCTCAATGCATTTACATAGTGGTGTAGTGAGCATGTTAACCCTGCAGCTGTTTTGCATAAATTAGTGTGCACTCGATATTGCAGAGTGAAAATGGGATATTTTCCATAGATATGCCAATATGTGGTGCCCGGCTTGTGCCACCATAACAAGACCGCGCTCTAATTATTATGCTGTGTTTCCCGGTTTTAGAATCACCCTACATGGGGCCCTAATCTTTTGCCTGGACATTTGACAGGGCTCATTGCGAGAGTACCATGCGAAATTGAGGCCTAATTTGGCGATTTACACAGAATTGGTTCACAATTGCAGAGGCTCAGATGGGAAATAATAAAATAAACCCCCCAGAAGTGACCCCATTTTAGAAACTACACCCCTCGAGGCATTTAGTAAGGGGTGTAGTTAGCATTTTCACCCCACAGGTTTTTTCCATAAATAAATGTGCTGCGTATGGTGCAAAGTAAAAATTAAATTTTTTCCCCAGAATTGCCAATTCAGTGGCAAGTATGTCGTGCCCAGCTTAGGACACTGTAGACACACACCCCAAAAATTGTTAAAAGGGTTCTCCCGGGTATGGCGGCGCCATATATGTGGAAGTAAACTGCTGTTTGGGCACACTGTAGGGCTCAGATGGGTGGGAGCGCCATTTGGCTTTTGAAGCGTAGATTTTGCTTGGTAGTAGTTTTGTTTGAGTATTACTGGTGTTTCCATTTATAATGTGGGGGTACATGTAAGCTGGGCAGAGTACATCAGGGGCATAGTCAGGTGGCATAATAATGGGGTAAAAAACCAATAAAATGATCCATAGATGTGTGTTACGCAGTGAAGCCATCCTTTCTGCACAGGCCCGTGTCGCACTCATATATGGCGTCCTTTCTTATTCCCCTTTGGTCCACACTCCGCACCTTTGCAGTTTGTGGAATTTTGCTGGGAAGTGTTGTCCTGGTATAATATGGGCACCCTCGCTTCTAGCAGATATGTTTCGGTCCCCCCTTCATGGTTCAATAATTTGAGGGCCCTGATAAATCGTATCTTGAAACAGATGAAATGTTCCCCTCTGATCTGCACAACTGCATGTTTTTATTTCCTGACTTATTGGAGCCATAACTAATTTTATTTTTTCATAGACGTAGTGGTATGAGGGCTGTTTTTTTGAGGGACAAGCTGTAGTTATTATTGGTACCATTTTGGGGTACATGCGACTTTTTGATCACCTTTTATCCTATTTTTTGAGAGGCAAGGTGACCAAGAAACAGCAATTCTGCCATAGTTTTTTTAGGGTTTTTTTATACAGCGTTCACCATGCGTTATAAATTACATGTTAACTTTATTCTGCGGGTCGGTACGATTCCGGCAATACCTAATTTATGGCACTTTTTTATGTTTTACAACTTTTTGCACAATAAAATTACTTTTGTAGAAAGAATGTATTTTTTCTGTCGCCAAGTTGTGAGAACCAAATATGTATGCTTTATTTATTTTTTTCAATAATAAAGGACTTGATAAGGGAAAAAGGGCGATTGTGTTTTATTTTATTACTTAAAACTTTTATTATATTTTTTACAACTTTTTTTACACTTTACTTTAGTCCCGATAGGGGACTTGAAGGTCCAACTGTCAGATTTTTTTTTCTAATACATTGCACTACCTACGTAGTGCAATGTATTAGATCTGTCAGTCATTCACTGACAGCAAGCCGATTAGGCTTCGCCTCCGAGCGGGGCCTAATCGGCTTCCGTAATGGCAAACAGGAGGCCATTGTTAGGTCTCCTGGTGTCATAGTAGCAGTCGGCAGTTGTGCGATTGCAGGGCACAGCTGCCGATCTGCTAGCAACCACAAAGATCCAGCGATTGGATCTGATCGCTGCATCTGAGGGGTTAATGGCAAGGATCAGCGCTAGCTCCATTTCCTGCCGTTACATGTGGATGTCAGCTGTAACATAAAGCTGATATCCACCGCTGATGGCTCCGGCTCATCTCCTGAGCCGGCGCCATCTTGCCGGCAGCTACGGAAGCTTTTCAGGCCACGCCTCCGGGCGGAGGCTGTAAGTTTTCCGTGCTAGGCACACCGGGAGGCCACTATTAGGCCTCCGGTTGCCATTGCAGCCACCGACACCCCAGCGATTTCATTGCTGGGGTGTCGATGAGATGCAAACACCTTTAATGTAGCCATCGCTTTTGACGGCTGCATTTAAGGGGTTAATGATGGGGATCGAAGTTAACTTCGGTCCCGCCGTTACAGCAGAATGTCAGCTGTCAGATACAGCTGACATCCGACTCAGCTTCTGAGCCGGTGCCAAACATTTGGCGTAAGTATACGACATTTTGCGGGAAGCACTGGCTTTCCATGTCGTATACTTACGACAAATTCGGGAAGGGGTTAAATAGCACCATTAGAAAGTACAACTTGTCCCATAAAAATGAAACCCACACATGGCCGTGTCAACGAAAAAATAAAAAAGTTATTACTCTTGGAAGGCAGGGCGGAAAAAAAAGCATAAAAACGAAAATCAGTCTGGTCCTCAAAGGGTTAAAGGGCTATTCCAGTTTCTGCGAATAAAAATTATTTTTTGTATAAAGGAAAGATATAACATTTTTCAATATACTTTCTGCATTATTTCCTTACAATTTTAAGATCTCTGCTTGCTGTCATTGAATAGTAATGTACATTTTTTTTTACTTACATTGGATAAAAATCTGTCAGATGTCAGACCCCAAAATTAAATTCAGACCCCAGACCAGAACCCTAAATGAATTCAGAACCTGATATTAATACTGTCTCTAGACCAGACACCTGAATATATTCAGACCCCTGACTAGACCCCAAATTCAATTAAGACACCAGACCCAGAGCGGCCATTAGTAGTATCTGGGCCCTGTACTGACAAATGGTTAGGGCCCCTTTGGCTCCCAACCTCCATTGTTTACTTTTGGTGGAGACTTGGGTATTACATGATCCTGCTCCAGTATAATAATTGGGGGATCCCCACACACAGTGCTCCTTGATTTGTGGGTTTATATTGCAGTTCTGTGCTAGAAACAAGTGCTGAATTATCAGAGTGTCTGTATTATTGGATGCCGGATTAAAGGAATTACACTCTATGTTTATATTAACACACAACCTGTAGACATATGAACATTATATACACAACATATATACAGCGTTGCTGCGGGGGAGGGGGGGCTGCTCTGTGTAATGACAAGGAGAATTGTGGGTAAACCAGTGGGCGGACAGGTGTGAAGCTCCACCCCCGCTCTCACCTGTCTTACAGGAAACCTCCGGCCACAGATGAAGACTTCCCAGCGCTCCTGAATCCTCCGCTGCGGTATCTGGGTGACGTCTTTCTGTTCAGGGCTCGGCCGTTTGCTGTACTGACGTCTCCTGCCTCCTAATGCAGAAGCAGGAGGGTCTGTCACACGGGAGGACTTGATGGAGGGGCTGCTCGGTCCTCTGGTCTGGACGCTGCTGCCGTCCCCTCGTCCTCATTTCCATGGAGTGATTGTCACCCCCAGAGTCATGGAACTGCTGAATAGTGACGTCACTGGGAGGTCCTGAAGCTCCGGCGTCTGCAGAAATGGAGGGATCGCAGGTCCTTGTGCAGCTTCACTCAGATCCAGATAAGATAAAACCGCTCTCCTGCAGGAGTGTCCCCATAATCCAGCACTTTTATTATCTCCCCTGTGGACATGTCCTGGCGTCTTCTTGTTATAGTCACCGGACGTCTGATTTACCCTCTAACACTGAGATGTCGACTTCTGATCAGAGTTATGGCGCTCTACCTGCCCCCGATATGTCACCTGAATGGCGCCGTTCTGGAGATCCCCCGCTGTCCTCTACTAGGCCGCAGCTGAAGCCGGTAATAACCATGACAACAGAGCAGCGTTGCCATGAGCCACCCAGGAGCTCGTATAGGAAATATTACAACTGCCATTACCAGTGAGCGGAGATATTGGAAGAGATTTATTATTAGTGTCATGAGGAACATTGTACATAATAAATGACTTGTGACGCGTTTCTCTTCTTTACGACACCTCATGACTGACATTTATATGCACCCCAAAAAATTGGACAGCTGCGTGTATGGTAAAATAAAAAAAAAGCCCATAGTCCCCTGGAAATTCCCCGCTGCTCCGGCGCCGATGACCCTGTGGTCTCCCGCCAGTCTCTGTTTTATTTCCTCAAAACCTGGACAACCCCTTCATTTGTGAGAATTGAGAACCTCCAAGAAGAAAGGCCGAAATAAAGCGCTTAAAGAGGCTCTGTCACCACGTTATAAGTGGCCTATATTGTACGTGATGTAATCGGCGCTGTAATGTGGATCACAGCAGTGTTTTTTTATTTAGAAAAACGATCATTTTTGACGGAGTTATGACCTATATTAGCTTTATGCTAATGAGTCTCTCAATGGACAACTGGGCGTGTTTTACTATATGACCAAGTGGGCGATCACATCATGTACAAGATCGACCACTTATAATGTGGTGACAGCGCCTCCTTAAGGTTTGTCTCATGAAGAACAGCCTCTTCTGCAATCAGGGTATGATCACACGGAGTGTTTTCAGGCGTATTTTGGGTCGTTTACGCATCGAAAAATGCCTGAAAAAAATGGAAGAACGCCTGCAAACATCTGCCCATTGATTTCAATGGGAAATACGGCGTTCTGTTCCAACGGGGCGTTTTTTTACGCCTCGTTTTCCAAAATAAGGGTATTCCTTTAACATGGAATATGCTGCGATCACTTTTTGAGTCATACCTGCCATACCTGCCCACAGGTTGTGTGTGTTATTGCAGCCCTGCCTCTTTTACTACAATTAAGCTGAGCTGCAATACCAGGCACGACCCATGGACAAGTGTGGCGCTGTTTTTGGAAGAAAGCAGCCATGTTTTTCTAATCCTGGACAACTTCTTTAACCCTTCCCTGTCAAGATGGGAATCTCATACGTCCCGGCAGGAAGGCACCTTGGTAGACAAGGACGAATAAATCAGGAACCAACATGAAGTTTAACCCCTTCCCGACATTTGACGTATCCATACGCCAAAGTCGGGAAGGGGAAGTATGGAACAGGCTCACGGAGTGAACCCGCTCCATACGATGCCGGTGTATATGTATATGACACTCGTGCACGATCCCGCTTGTTTAACTCGTTAAATGCCGCGGTCAATAGCGACCACAGCATTTAAATCGTTAGAAAGAGGGGGCGATCCCCTCTAACAGCTCATCACGCCCCCCCGCAATGCAATCGTGGAAAGCGGCAGTTATGGGAGCACTCGTTGGCACTTTTATGGGAGCACTGGATGGCAGTGTTATGGGAGCACTGTGGTTGGCACTGTTATGGGAACACTGTACTTGGCACTGCTGTGGGAGCACTGTGGTTGGCACTGGTATGGAGACACTGTGGCTGTCATTTATTATGAGGGCAATGTGGTATTTCGTTGCACTGTGAATGTCCTTAACCCCTTCCCGCTCCTGGACGTACTATTAGGTCATGGTAGCTGTATCGTTCGCGCTCCATGACCTAATAGTACGTCTCGGGAGTAACGGCCATTTCGGCCGTCCTCCCGACACATACAAGAGCTGTGACAGCTGCTGTGTCGTACAGCAGCTGCCGCAGCTCCTACAGCGGCGACCGATCGCTGTGTCCCCGCTGATTAACCCCTTAAAAGCCGCGTTCAATAGGGATCGCGGCTTTTTAGGGGTTAAGCTACAATCGCCGGCCTGCTACACGATAGCGGCCGGCGATTGTAACTATGGCAACCGGACACCAAACAATGGCGTCCGGCTATGCCATCGACAAAGTCAGGACCCACTATGCTTGCTGTCAGTGAGTAGATGACAGCTCTAATACACTGCACTACGCATGTAGTGCAGTGTATTAGAATAGCGATCAGGACCTCCTGCCCTCATGTCCCCTAGTGGGACAAAGTGATAAAGTAAAAAAAAGTACAAAAAAGATGTGTAAAAATAAGAAAATAAAAGATGCAAAAGTAATAAAAGTAAAAATCCCCCTTTTTACCTTATCAGTCCTTTATTATTAATAAAAATAGATAAATAAACAAATAAACTATACATAATTGGTATCGCCGCGTCCGTAACGGCCTGAACTACAAAATGATTTCATTATTTATCCCGCGTGGTGAACGCCGAAAAGAAAATAATAATAAACCGTACCAGAATCACAATTGTTTGGTCACTTCACCTCCCAAAAAATGGAATAAAAAGAGATCAAAAAGTCGCATGTACCGAAAAATGGTACTGATGGAAACTACAGTTCGTTACGCAAAAAATAAGTCCTCGCACGGCTTTATTGATGGAAAAATATAAAAGTTCTGGCTCTTAGAATAAGGTAACACAAAAAGTGAATGATTTTTTACAAAACGTATTTTATTGTGCAAACGCCATAAGACATAAAAAAAAACTATAAACATCTGGTATCGCCGTAATCGTATCGCCCCGCAGAATAAAGTGAATATGTCATTTATAGCGCACGGTGAACGCTGTAAAAAAAAATAGAATAAAAAAACAATAGTAGAATTGCTGTTTTTTAGTCACCGCGCCACCTAAAAATAGAATAAAAACTGATCCAAAAGCCGCATGCACCCCAAGAAAACTACAATGCATTCCTCAAGGGGTCTAGTATCCAAAATGGGGTCATTTTTGGGGGATTCCGCTGTTTTGGCACCACAAGACCTCTTCAAACCGGACATGGTGCCTAATAAAAAAGAGGCCTCAAAATCCACTATTTTATTGCTTCGGAGGCCGCTGCTTCAGTCCATTACCACCCGAGGGCCACATGTGGGATATTTCTCAAAACTGCAGAATCCGGGCAATAAATATTGAGGTTTCTCTGGTAAAACCTTTTGTGTTATAGAAAAAAAAGGTATAAAAATGATTTTCTGACAAAAATAAATATGTCAATTTCACCTCTACTTTGCTCTAAATTCCTGTGAAACACCTAAAGTGTTCATAAACTTTCTAAATGCTGTTGTGAATACTTTGAGGGGTCTAGTTTCTAAAATGGGGTGTCTAATATATAGGCCCCTCAAAGCAACATCAGAACTGAACTGGAACCTAAAAAAAAAAAAATCCTAATGAGCATTGGCTACTCCAAGATGACCCCAGTTTTGACCGTTTGTATAAATGGAGACCCCTATTAGACCGTTTCAGTGCCCGGTTTTCCCAAGCATACACCCCCGAAAAGTGTATTTCTATTGATGAGTCCTTGGTACATTTTAAAGGGAGGCTTCAATTCCTCGAGTACCTGCCGGGTAAGAGGGCAAGGTATGGCGTGAAGATGTGTAAGCTGTGTGAGTGCATCAGGGTATACCTACAGATTTAGGATACATGAAGGGAAGGGCACCAGTATTCAGCCCCCAGAATGCCCCCCCCCATTACTGGGAGTTATGCAAAAATTGTGTGGGATTTGGTGCACCCACTGCTGGACCAGGGTTACCACCTCTAACTGGATAATTTTTATACCAGCGTCCCACTCTTCAAGTGCCTCGCTTCCAGAAGTCCGGCGGCATGCGGCACTGCTAGAACAAATCTGAGAGGCCTCCCTAAGACTCTGCAGGGCAAACACTCAGAAGGGGTGAGAGCAGGGCACAATCTAGCAGCAACAGATTGTGTGTCAAGTACAAGACAAGAGAGATGCCACACCAGTACCCATGTACCTGTACGAGGTACCAGTACAGAGACCCCCAAACCAGACTGCATCCTGGACTACAATAGGTACATGGGAGGGGTGGACTTGTCAGATCAAGTCCTGAAGCCCTACTGCGCCATGCGGTGTGGTATGAGAAGCTGGCCGTGCACATCATACAGATGGCATTGTACAACGCGTACGTGCTACATCCATGTACAGGCCAGACGGGAACTTTCCTGGAATTTCAAGAGGTGGTTATCAAGAAACTAATTTTTAGGGACCAAGAAGGGGGGACACCCAGTACTTCTGGAAGCAAGGCCACACGCATCGTACCAGGGCAACACTTTCCAGGAGAAGTTCCCCAAACTGGCAAGAAAGGAAAAAGTCAAAAGAGGTACAAAGTCTGCTATAAGAGGGGGATAAGGGATGACACAATATATCAATGTGACGTGTCCCGAAAAACTAAGGCTCCGTATGAAAGAGTGCTTCAAAATGTATCATACATCACTTGATTTTTAATCTACCCCAGTTTTACTTACCCTGATGTACTCCGCACAGATTATCCCCCTTATCTTTCCCTTCTGAGCCCTGCCGTGTGCCCAGGCAGCTGATAACAGCCACATTGAGGGTATTGCCATATCCGTGAGAACCCACATTACAGTTTATGGGGTGTATGTCCCGGTAAAAATGCTCACTACACCTCTAGATGAATGCCTTAAGGGTGTAGTTTTTAAAATTGGGTCACTTCTCAGAGGTTTCAACTGTACTGGTACCTCAGGGGCTTCTGCATACATGACTTTGCACCAGAAAATCCACAGTAGACCAAATGGTGGTCCTTTCCTTCTGAGCCCTCCCATGAGCCCAAATGTCAGTTTATCACCACAAATTGGGCATTGCCGCACTCAGGACAAATTGGGCAACAAAATTGGGTATTTTATTTCTTGTGAAAATACTATATTTTGAGCTAAAAAAAACATATTATTAGAAAAAATTATATTTTTTTAAATTCCCAGCCCAATTCAAATAAGTTCTGTGAAGAAACTATGGGGGTCTAAATGGTCACATAACCCATCATTTAATTCCTTGAGGGGTGTAGTTTCCAAAATGGGGTCACTTCTGGTGGGTTTCCATTGCTTTGATACCTCTGGGGCTCTGCAAATGCGACATGGCACCCAAAAACCAAACCAGCAAAATCTGGACTCCAAAGAACACACAGCGCTCCTTCCCTTCTGAGGCCTCCCATGGGCTCAAACGGCAGTTTATCTCCACAAATGGGGTATTGCTGCACTTAGTAGAAATTGGGCAACAAAATGGTGTATTTTGTTCCCTGTGAAAATAAGAAATTATGATAAAAAATTACATGTTATTGGAAAAAATTTCATTTTTTTATTTCACAGCCCAATTCAAATAGGTGCTGTGCAAAAACTGTGCAGTCTAAATGGTAAAAACAACCATAAATGAATTCCTTGAGAGGTGTAGTTTCCAAAATGGGGTCACTTCTGGTGGTTTTCCATTGCTTTGATACCTCTGGGGCCAGGGCCGATTCTAGCTTTTCTGCTGCCTGAGGCGAAAATGGAAATGGCGCCCCCCCCCCCCTCCACACAAAAAAAAATAAAAATTGTAAGTAAGAAACAACTTGTAAAACGAAACAAAAAGATTAAAGCTGTGTGAACAAAAAAATACATTAGGGCCTGTTCACATCACCGTTCGCTTCTGTTCCGAGGTTCTGTCGGGTGAACCCCGCAACGGAAAGTGAAAGTGACAGCACAGCTTCCGTTTCAGTCACCATTGATCTCAATGTTGATGGAAACATCGCTAATGGCTTCCGTTCGTCACCATTCCGGCTGGTTTCCGGTTTTCCGACGGAATCAATAGCGGAGTCGACTACGGAACGGAATCGAACGGTGATGTGAACAGGCCCTTATTGAACATCATTGTTATAAACTGCAAGGTCTCATAATGCTACAGGCAATTGTGTAGTAAATATCCCTATATTGCCCCAGCTATAAATACTAGTAAAATGACCAGGGCAACGTGTATCCAAAATTCAAACACAAAAATGAAAGAACAATGTCAGTGTTCAAACTTGTGTCAGGGCTCCTTTAATGCCACTTTACAGTCAGTATAGTAACACATGCGGCACTTTACAGTCAGTATAGTAACGCACGCTGCACTTTACAGTCAGTATAGTAACGCATGCGGCACTTTACAGTCAGTATAGTAACACATGCGGCACTTTACAGTCAGTATAGTAACACATGCGGCACTTTACAGTCAGTATAGTAACACATGCGGCACTTTACAGTCAGTATAGTAACGCACGCTGCACTTTACAGTCAGTATAGTAACGCATGCGGCACTTTACAGTCAGTATAGTAACACATGCGGCACTTTACAGTCAGTATAGTAACGCACACTGCACTTTACAGTCAGTATAGTAACACATGCGGCACTTTACAGTCAGTATAGTAACACATGCAGCACTTTACAGTCAGTATAGTAACACATGCGGCACTTTACAGTCAGTATTGTAACACATGCTGCTCTTTACAGTCAGTATAGTAACACACGCTGCTCTTTACAGTCAGTATAGTAACACATGCGGCACTTTACAGTCAGTATAGTAACACATGCAGCACTTTACAGTCAGTATAGTAACACATGCGGCACTTTACAGTCAGTATAGTAACACATGCGGCACTTTACAGTCAGTATAGTAACATATGCGGCACTTTACAGTCAGTATAGTAACACATGCTGCTCTTTACAGTCAGTATAGTAACACATGCGGCACTTTACAGTCAGTATAGTAACACATGCAGCACTTTAGTCAGTATAGTAACACATGCGGCACTTTAGTCAGTATAGTAACACATGCGGCACTTTACAGTCAGTATAGTAACACATGCAGCACTTTACAGTCAGTATAGTAACACATGCGGCACTTTACAGTCAGTATAGTAACACATGCGGCACTTTACAGTCAGTATAGTAACACATGCGGCACTTTACAGTCAGTATAGTAACACATGCGGCACTTTACAGTCAGTAAAGTAACACATGCGGCACTTTACAGTCAGTATAGTAATGCACGCTGCACTTTACAGTCAGTATAGTAACGCATGCGGCACTTTACAGTCAGTATAGTAATGCATGCGGCACTTTACAGTCAGTATAGTAACGCACGCTGCACTTTACAGTCAGTATAGTAACGCATGCGTCACTTTACAGTCAGTATAGTAACACATGCGGCACTTTACAGTAAGTATAGTAATACATGCAGCACTTTACAGTCAGTATTGTAACACATGCTGCTCTTTACAGTCAGTATAGTAACACATGCGGCACTTTACAGTCAGTATAGTAACACATGCGGCACTTTACAGTCAGTATAGTAACACATGCGGCACTTTACAGTCAGTATAGTAACACATGCGGCACTTTACAGTCAGTATAGTAATATATGCGGCACTTTACAGTCAGTATAGTAACACATGCTGCTCTTTACAGTCAGTATAGTAACACATGCGGCACTTTACAGTCAGTATAGTAACACATGCGGCACTTTACAGTCAGTATAGTAACACATGCGGCACTTTACAGTCAGTATAGTAACACATGCGGCACTTTACAGTCAGTATAGTAACGCACGCTGCACTTTACAGTCAGTATAGTAACACATGCGGCACTTTACAGTCAGTATAGTAACACATGCGGCACTTTACAGTCAGTATAGTAACACATGCGGCACTTTACAGTCAGTAAAGTAACACATGCGGCACTTTACAGTCAGTATAGTAACGCACGCTGCACTTTACAGTCAGTATAGTAACGCATGCAGCACTTTACAGTCAGTATAGTAACGCATGCGGCACTTTACAGTCAGTATAGTAACGCATGCGGCACTTTACAGTCAGTATAGTAATATATGCGGCACTTTACAGTCAGTATAGTAACACATGCTGCTCTTTACAGTCAGTATAGTAACACATGCGGCACTTTACAGTCAGTATAGTAACACATGCGGCACTTTACAGTCAGTATAGTAACACATGCGGCACTTTACAGTCAGTATAGTAACACATGCGGCACTTTACAGTCAGTATAGTAACGCACGCTGCACTTTACAGTCAGTATAGTAACACATGCGGCACTTTACAGTCAGTAAAGTAACACATGCGGCACTTTACAGTCAGTATAGTAACGCACGCTGCACTTTACAGTCAGTATAGTAACACATACGGCACTTTACAGTCAGTATAGTAACGCACGCTGCACTTTACAGTCAGTATAGTAACACATGCGGCACTTTACAGTCAGTATAGTAACACAAATGCGGCACTTTACAGTCAGTATAGTAACACATGTGGCACTTTACAGTCAGTATAGTAACACATGTGGCACTTTACAGTCAGTATAGTAACACATGCGGCACTTTACAGTCAGTATAGTAACACATGCGGCACTTTACAGTCAGTATAGTAACACATGCGGCACTTTCCAGTCAGTATAGTAACGCATGCTGCACTTTACAGTCAGTATAGTAACGCACGCTGCACTTTACAGTCAGTATAGTAATGCATGCTGCACTTTACAGTCAGTATAGTAACACATGCAGCACTTTACAGTCAGTATAGTAATGCATGCTGCACTTTACAGTCAGTATAGTAACACATGTGGCACTTTACAGTCAGTATAGTATCGCACGCTGCACTTTACAGTCAGTATAGTAACGCACGCTGCACTTTACAGTCAGTATAGTAACGCATGCGGCACTTTACAGTCAGTATAGTAACACATGCGGCACTTTACAGTCAGTATAGTAACACATGCGGCACTTTACAGTCAGTATAGTAACACATGCTGCACTTTACAGTCAGTATAGTAATGCATGCTGCACTTTACAGTCAGTATAGTAACACATGCTGCACTTTGTAGTCAGTATAGTAACACATGCGGCACTTTACAGTCAGTATAGTAACGCACGCTGCACTTTACAGTCAGTATAGTAACGCACGCTGCACTTTACAGTCAGTATAGTAACACATGCGGCACTTTACAGGCAGTATAGTAACACATGCGGCACTTTACAGTCAGTATAGTAACACATGCGGCACTTTACAGTCAGTATAGTAACACATGCGGCACTTTACAGTCAGTATAGTAACGCACGCTGCACTTTACAGTCAGTATAGTAACGCACGCTGCACTTTACAGTCAGTATAGTAACGCACGCTGCACTTTACAGTCAGTATAGTAACGCACGCTGCACTTTACAGTCAGTATAGTAACACATGCGGCACTTTACAGGCAGTATAGTAACACATGCGGCACTTTACAGTCAGTATAGTAACACATGCGGCACTTTACAGTCAGTATAGTAACACATGCGGCACTTTACAGTCAGTATAGTAATGCACGCTGCACTTTACAGTCAGTATAGTAACGCATGCGGCACTTTACAGTCAGTATAGTAACACATGCGGCACTTTACAGTCAGTATAGTAACATATGCGGCACTTTACAGTCAGTATAGTAACACATGCTGCTCTTTACAGTCAGTATAGTAACACATGCGGCACTTTACAGTCAGTATAGTAACACATGCGGCACTTTAGTCAGTATAGTAACACATGCGGCACTTTACAGTCAGTATAGTAACACATGCGGCACTTTACAGTCAGTATAGTAACACATGCGGCACTTTACAGTCAGTATAGTAACACATGCGGCACTTTACAGTCAGTATAGTAACACATGCGGCACTTTACAGTCAGTATAGTAACGCACGCGGCACTTTACAGTCAGTATAGTAACGCACGCTGCACTTTACAGTCAGTATAGTAACACATGCGGCACTTTACAGTCAGTATAGTAACGCATGCGGCACTTTACAGTCAGTATAGTAATGCATGCGGCACTTTACAGTCAGTATAGTAACGCACGCTGCACTTTACAGTCAGTATAGTAACGCATGCGGCACTTTACAGTCAGTATAGTAACACATGCAGCACTTTACAGTAAGTATAGTAACACATGCAGCACTTTACAGTCAGTATTGTAACACATGCTGCTCTTTACAGTCAGTATAGTAACACATGCGGCACTTTACAGTCAGTATAGTAACACATGCGGCACTTTACAGTCAGTATAGTAACACATGCGGCACTTTACAGTCAGTATAGTAACACATGCGGCACTTTACAGTCAGTATAGTAATATATGCGGCACTTTACAGTCAGTATAGTAACACATGCTGCTCTTTACAGTCAGTATAGTAACACATGCGGCACTTTACAGTCAGTATAGTAACACATGCGGCACTTTACAGTCAGTATAGTAACACATGCGGCACTTTACAGTCAGTATAGTAACACATGCGGCACTTTACAGTCAGTATAGTAACGCATGCGGCACTTTACAGTCAGTATAGTAACGCACGCTGCACTTTACAGTCAGTATAGTAACACATGCAGCACTTTACAGTCAGTATAGTAACACATGCGGCACTTTACAGTAAGTATAGTAACACATGCAGCACTTTACAGTCAGTATTGTAACACATGCTGCTCGTTACAGTCAGTATAGTAACACATGCGGCACTTTACAGTCAGTATAGTAACACATGCGGCACTTTACAGTCAGTATAGTAACACATGCGGCACTTTACAGTCAGTATAGTAACACATGCGGCACTTTACAGTCAGTATAGTAACACATGCTGCTCTTTACAGTCAGTATAGTAACACATGCGGCACTTTACAGTCAGTATAGTAACACATGCGGCACTTTACAGTCAGTATAGTAACACATGCGGCACTTTACAGTCAGTATAGTAACGCACGCTGCACTTTACAGTCAGTATAGTAACACATACGGCACTTTACAGTCAGTATAGTAACGCACGCTGCACTTTACAGTCAGTATAGTAACACATGCGGCACTTTACAGTCAGTATAGTAACACATGCGGCACTTTACAGTCAGTATAGTAACACATGCGGCACTTTACAGTCAGTACAGTAACAAATGTGGCACTTTACAGTCAGTATAGTAACACATGCGGCACTTTACAGTCAGTATAGTAACACATGCGGCACTTTACAGTCAGTATAGTAACACATGCGGCACTTTCCAGTCAGTATAGTAACGCATGCTGCACTTTACAGTCAGTATAGTAACACATGCGGCACTTTACAGTCAGTATAGTAACACAAATGCGGCACTTTACAGTCAGTACAGTAACAAATGTGGCACTTTACAGTCAGTATAGTAACACATGCGGCACTTTACAGTCAGTATAGTAACACATGCGGCACTTTACAGTCAGTATAGTAACACATGCGGCACTTTCCAGTCAGTATAGTAACGCATGCTGCACTTTACAGTCAGTATAGTAACGCATGCTGCACTTTACAGTCAGTATAGTAATGCATGCTGCACTTTACAGTCAGTATAGTAACACATGCGGCACTTTACAGTCAGTATAGTAACGCACGCTGCACTTTACAGTCAGTATAGTAACGCACGCTGCACTTTACAGTCAGTATAGTAACGCATGCGGCACTTTACAGTCAGTATAGTAACACATGCGGCACTTTACAGTCAGTATAGTAACACATGCGGCACTTTACAGTCAGTATAGTAACACATGCGGCACTTTACAGTCAGTATAGTAATACATGCGGCACTTTACAGTCAGTATAGTAACACATGCGGCACTTTACAGTCAGTATAGTAACACACGCGGCACTTTACAGTCAGTATAGTAACGCACGCTGCACTTTACAGTCAGTATAGTAACACATACGGCACTTTACAGTCAGTATAGTAACGCACGCTGCACTTTACAGTCAGTATAGTAACACATGCGGCACTTTACAGTCAGTATAGTAACACAAATGCAGCCCTTTACAGTCAGTATAGTAACACATGTGGCACTTTACAGTCAGTATAGTAACACATGCGGCACTTTACAGTCAGTATAGTAACACATGCGGCACTTTACAGTCAGTATAGTAACACATGCGCCACTTTCCAGTCAGTATAGTAACGCATGCTGCACTTTACAGTCAGTATAGTAACGCACGCTGCACTTTACAGTCAGTATAGTAACGCATGCTGCACTTTACAGTCAGTATAGTAACACATGCAGCACTTTACAGTCAGTATAGTAATGCATGCTGCACTTTACAGTCAGTATAGTAACGCACGCTGCACTTTACAGTCAGTATAGTAACGCACGCTGCACTTTACAGTCAGTATAGTAACGCATGCGGCACTTTACAGTCAGTATAGTAACACATGCGGCACTTTACAGTCAGTATAGTAACACATGCGGCACTTTACAGTCAGTATAGTAACACATGCTGCACTTTACAGTCAGTATAGTAATGCATGCTGCACTTTACAGTCAGTATAGTAACACATGCGGCACTTTGCAGTCAGTATAGTAACACATGCGGCACTTTACAGTCAGTATAGTAACGCACGCTGCACTTTACAGTCAGTATAGTAGCGCACGCTGCACTTTACAGTCAGTATAGTAACACATGCAGCACTTTACAGTCAGTATAGTAACACATGCGGCACTTTACAGTCAGTATAGTAACACATGCGGCACTTTACAGTCAGTATAGTAACACATGCGGCACTTTACAGTCAGTATAGTAACGCACGCTGCACTTTACAGTCAGTATAGTAACGCACGCTGCACTTTACAGTCAGTATAGTAACGCACGCTGCACTTTACAGTCAGTATAGTAACACATGCGGCACTTTACAGTCAGTATAGTAACACATGCGGCACTTTACAGTCAGTATAGTAACACATGCGGCACTTTACAGTCAGTATAGTAACGCACGCTGCACTTTACAGTCAGTATAGTAACGCATGCGGCACTTTACAGTCAGTATAGTAACGCATGCGGCACTTTACAGTCAGTATAGTAACATATGCGGCACTTTACAGTCAGTATAGTAACACATGCTGCTCTTTACAGTCAGTATAGTAACACATGCGGCACTTTACAGTCAGTATAGTAACACATGCGGCACTTTAGTCAGTATAGTAACACATGCAGCACTTTACAGTCAGTATAGTAACACATGCGGCACTTTGCAGTCAGTATAGTAACACATGCGGCACTTTACAGTCAGTATAGTAACGCACGCTGCACTTTACAGTCAGTATAGTAACGCACGCTGCACTTTACAGTCAGTATAGTAACACATGCGGCACTTTACAGGCAGTATAGTAACACATGCGGCACTTTACAGTCAGTATAGTAACACATGCGGCACTTTACAGTCAGTATAGTAACACATGCGGCACTTTACAGTCAGTATAGTAACGCACGCTGCACTTTACAGTCAGTATAGTAACGCACGCTGCACTTTACAGTCAGTATAGTAACGCACGCTGCACTTTACAGTCAGTATAGTAACACATGCGGCACTTTACAGTCAGTATAGTAACACATGCGGCACTTTACAGTCAGTATAGTAACACATGCGGCACTTTACAGTCAGTATAGTAATGCACGCTGCACTTTACAGTCAGTATAGTAACGCATGCGGCACTTTACAGTCAGTATAGTAACACATGCGGCACTTTACAGTCAGTATAGTAACATATGCGGCACTTTACAGTCAGTATAGTAACACATGCTGCTCTTTACAGTCAGTATAGTAACACATGCAGCACTTTACAGTCAGTATAGTAACACATGCGGCACTTTAGTCAGTATAGTAACACATGCGGCACTTTACAGTCAGTATAGTAACACATGCGGCACTTTACAGTCAGTATAGTAACACATGCGGCACTTTACAGTCAGTATAGTAACACATGCGGCACTTTACAGTCAGTATAGTAACACATGCGGCACTTTACAGTCAGTATAGTAACGCACGCGGCACTTTACAGTCAGTATAGTAACGCACGCTGCACTTTACAGTCAGTATAGTAACACATGCGGCACTTTACAGTCAGTATAGTAACGCATGCGGCACTTTACAGTCAGTATAGTAATGCATGCGGCACTTTACAGTCAGTATAGTAACGCACGCTGCACTTTACAGTCAGTATAGTAACGCATGCGGCACTTTACAGTCAGTATAGTAACACATGCAGCACTTTACAGTAAGTATAGTAACACATGCAGCACTTTACAGTCAGTATTGTAACACATGCTGCTCTTTACAGTCAGTATAGTAACACATGCGGCACTTTACAGTCAGTATAGTAACACATGCGGCACTTTACAGTCAGTATAGTAACACATGCGGCACTTTACAGTCAGTATAGTAACACATGCGGCACTTTACAGTCAGTATAGTAATATATGCGGCACTTTACAGTCAGTATAGTAACACATGCTGCTCTTTACAGTCAGTATAGTAACACATGCGGCACTTTACAGTCAGTATAGTAACACATGCGGCACTTTACAGTCAGTATAGTAACACATGCGGCACTTTACAGTCAGTATAGTAACACATGCGGCACTTTACAGTCAGTATAGTAACGCATGCGGCACTTTACAGTCAGTATAGTAACGCACGCTGCACTTTACAGTCAGTATAGTAACACATGCAGCACTTTACAGTCAGTATAGTAACACATGCGGCACTTTACAGTAAGTATAGTAACACATGCAGCACTTTACAGTCAGTATTGTAACACATGCTGCTCGTTACAGTCAGTATAGTAACACATGCGGCACTTTACAGTCAGTATAGTAACACATGCGGCACTTTACAGTCAGTATAGTAACACATGCGGCACTTTACAGTCAGTATAGTAACACATGCGGCACTTTACAGTCAGTATAGTAACACATGCTGCTCTTTACAGTCAGTATAGTAACACATGCGGCACTTTACAGTCAGTATAGTAACACATGCGGCACTTTACAGTCAGTATAGTAACACATGCGGCACTTTACAGTCAGTATAGTAACGCACGCTGCACTTTACAGTCAGTATAGTAACACATACGGCACTTTACAGTCAGTATAGTAACGCACGCTGCACTTTACAGTCAGTATAGTAACACATGCGGCACTTTACAGTCAGTATAGTAACACATGCGGCACTTTACAGTCAGTATAGTAACACAAATGCGGCACTTTACAGTCAGTACAGTAACAAATGTGGCACTTTACAGTCAGTATAGTAACACATGCGGCACTTTACAGTCAGTATAGTAACACATGCGGCACTTTACAGTCAGTATAGTAACACATGCGGCACTTTCCAGTCAGTATAGTAACGCATGCTGCACTTTACAGTCAGTATAGTAACGCATGCTGCACTTTACAGTCAGTATAGTAATGCATGCTGCACTTTACAGTCAGTATAGTAACACATGCGGCACTTTACAGTCAGTATAGTAACACATGCGGCACTTTACAGTCAGTATAGTAACACATGCGGCACTTTACAGTCAGTATAGTAATACATGCGGCACTTTACAGTCAGTATAGTAACACATGCGGCACTTTACAGTCAGTATAGTAACACATGCGGCACTTTACAGTCAGTATAGTAACACATGCGGCACTTTACAGTCAGTATAGTAACACATGCGGCACTTTACAGTCAGTATAGTAACGCATGCTGCACTTTACAGTCAGTATAGTAACGCATGCTGCACTTTACAGTCAGTATAGTAATGCATGCTGCACTTTACAGTCAGTATAGTAAAACATGCGGCACTTTACAGTCAGTATAGTAACACATGCGGCACTTTACAGTCAGTATAGTAACACATGCGGCACTTTACAGTCAGTATAGTAATACATGCGGCACTTTACAGTCAGTATAGTAACACATGCGGCACTTTACAGTCAGTATAGTAACACACGCGGCACTTTACAGTCAGTATAGTAACGCACGCTGCACTTTACAGTCAGTATAGTAACACATACGGCACTTTACAGTCAGTATAGTAACGCACGCTGCACTTTACAGTCAGTATAGTAACACATGCGGCACTTTACAGTCAGTATAGTAACACAAATGCAGCCCTTTACAGTCAGTATAGTAACACATGTGGCACTTTACAGTCAGTATAGTAACACATGCGGCACTTTACAGTCAGTATAGTAACACATGCAGCACTTTACAGTCAGTATAGTAACACATGCGCCACTTTCCAGTCAGTATAGTAACGCATGCTGCACTTTACAGTCAGTATAGTAACGCACGCTGCACTTTACAGTCAGTATAGTAACGCATGCTGCACTTTACAGTCAGTATAGTAACACATGCAGCACTTTACAGTCAGTATAGTAATGCATGCTGCACTTTACAGTCAGTATAGTAACGCACGCTGCACTTTACAGTCAGTATAGTAACGCACGCTGCACTTTACAGTCAGTATAGTAACGCATGCGGCACTTTACAGTCAGTATAGTAACACATGCGGCACTTTACAGTCAGTATAGTAACACATGCGGCACTTTACAGTCAGTATAGTAACACATGCTGCACTTTACAGTCAGTATAGTAATGCATGCTGCACTTTACAGTCAGTATAGTAACACATGCGGCACTTTGCAGTCAGTATAGTAACACATGCGGCACTTTACAGTCAGTATAGTAACGCACGCTGCACTTTACAGTCAGTATAGTAACGCACGCTGCACTTTACAGTCAGTATAGTAACACATGCAGCACTTTACAGTCAGTATAGTAACACATGCGGCACTTTACAGTCAGTATAGTAACACATGCGGCACTTTACAGTCAGTATAGTAACACATGCGGCACTTTACAGTCAGTATAGTAACGCACGCTGCACTTTACAGTCAGTATAGTAACGCACGCTGCACTTTACAGTCAGTATAGTAACGCACGCTGCACTTTACAGTCAGTATAGTAACACATGCGGCACTTTACAGTCAGTATAGTAACACATGCGGCACTTTACAGTCAGTATAGTAACACATGCGGCACTTTACAGTCAGTATAGTAACGCACGCTGCACTTTACAGTCAGTATAGTAACGCATGCGGCACTTTACAGTCAGTATAGTAACGCATGCGGCACTTTACAGTCAGTATAGTAACATATGCGGCACTTTACAGTCAGTATAGTAACACATGCTGCTCTTTACAGTCAGTATAGTAACACATGCGGCACTTTACAGTCAGTATAGTAACACATGCGGCACTTTAGTCAGTATAGTAACACATGCAGCACTTTACAGTCAGTATAGTAACACATGCGGCACTTTACAGTCAGTATAGTAACACATGCGGCACTTTACAGTCAGTATAGTAACACATGCGGCACTTTACAGTCAGTATAGTAACACATGCGGCACTTTATAGTCAGTATAGTAACGCATGCGGCACTTTACAGTCAGTATAGTAACGCACGCTGCACTTTACAGTCAGTATAGTAACGCATGCAGCACTTTACAGTCAGTATAGTAACGCATGCGGCACTTTACAGTCAGTATAGTAACGCACGCTGCACTTTACAGTCAGTATAGTAACGCATGCGGCACTTTACAGTCAGTATAGTAACACATGCGGCACTTTACAGTCAGTATAGTAACGCACACTGCACTTTACAGTCAGTATAGTAACACATGCGGCACTTTACAGTCAGTATAGTAACACATGCGGCACTTTACAGTCAGTATAGTAACACATGCGGCACTTTACAGTCAGTATTGTAACACATGCTGCTCTTTACAGTCAGTATAGTAACACACGCTGCTCTTTACAGTCAGTATAGTAACACATGCGGCACTTTACAGTCAGTATAGTAACACATGCAGCACTTTACAGTCAGTATAGTAACACATGCGGCACTTTACAGTCAGTATAGTAACACATGCGGCACTTTACAGTCAGTATAGTAACATATGCGGCACTTTACAGTCAGTATAGTAACACATGCTGCTCTTTACAGTCAGTATAGTAACACATGCGGCACTTTACAGTCAGTATAGTAACACATGCAGCACTTTAGTCAGTATAGTAACACATGCGGCACTTTAGTCAGTATAGTAACACATGCGGCACTTTACAGTCAGTATAGTAACACATGCAGCACTTTACAGTCAGTATAGTAACACATGCGGCACTTTACAGTCAGTATAGTAACACATGCGGCACTTTACAGTCAGTATAGTAACACATGCGGCACTTTACAGTCAGTATAGTAACACATGCGGCACTTTACAGTCAGTAAAGTAACACATGCGGCACTTTACAGTCAGTATAGTAATGCACGCTGCACTTTACAGTCAGTATAGTAACGCATGCGGCACTTTACAGTCAGTATAGTAATGCATGCGGCACTTTACAGTCAGTATAGTAACGCACGCTGCACTTTACAGTCAGTATAGTAACGCATGCGTCACTTTACAGTCAGTATAGTAACACATGCGGCACTTTACAGTAAGTATAGTAATACATGCAGCACTTTACAGTCAGTATTGTAACACATGCTGCTCTTTACAGTCAGTATAGTAACACATGCGGCACTTTACAGTCAGTATAGTAACACATGCGGCACTTTACAGTCAGTATAGTAACACATGCGGCACTTTACAGTCAGTATAGTAACACATGCGGCACTTTACAGTCAGTATAGTAATATATGCGGCACTTTACAGTCAGTATAGTAACACATGCTGCTCTTTACAGTCAGTATAGTAACACATGCGGCACTTTACAGTCAGTATAGTAACACATGCGGCACTTTACAGTCAGTATAGTAACACATGCGGCACTTTACAGTCAGTATAGTAACACATGCGGCACTTTACAGTCAGTATAGTAACGCACGCTGCACTTTACAGTCAGTATAGTAACACATGCGGCACTTTACAGTCAGTATAGTAACACATGCGGCACTTTACAGTCAGTATAGTAACACATGCGGCACTTTACAGTCAGTAAAGTAACACATGCGGCACTTTACAGTCAGTATAGTAACGCACGCTGCACTTTACAGTCAGTATAGTAACGCATGCAGCACTTTACAGTCAGTATAGTAACGCATGCGGCACTTTACAGTCAGTATAGTAACGCATGCGGCACTTTACAGTCAGTATAGTAATATATGCGGCACTTTACAGTCAGTATAGTAACACATGCTGCTCTTTACAGTCAGTATAGTAACACATGCGGCACTTTACAGTCAGTATAGTAACACATGCGGCACTTTACAGTCAGTATAGTAACACATGCGGCACTTTACAGTCAGTATAGTAACACATGCGGCACTTTACAGTCAGTATAGTAACGCACGCTGCACTTTACAGTCAGTATAGTAACACATGCGGCACTTTACAGTCAGTAAAGTAACACATGCGGCACTTTACAGTCAGTATAGTAACGCACGCTGCACTTTACAGTCAGTATAGTAACACATACGGCACTTTACAGTCAGTATAGTAACGCACGCTGCACTTTACAGTCAGTATAGTAACACATGCGGCACTTTACAGTCAGTATAGTAACACAAATGCGGCACTTTACAGTCAGTATAGTAACACATGTGGCACTTTACAGTCAGTATAGTAACACATGTGGCACTTTACAGTCAGTATAGTAACACATGCGGCACTTTACAGTCAGTATAGTAACACATGCGGCACTTTACAGTCAGTATAGTAACACATGCGGCACTTTCCAGTCAGTATAGTAACGCATGCTGCACTTTACAGTCAGTATAGTAACGCACGCTGCACTTTACAGTCAGTATAGTAATGCATGCTGCACTTTACAGTCAGTATAGTAACACATGCAGCACTTTACAGTCAGTATAGTAATGCATGCTGCACTTTACAGTCAGTATAGTAACACATGTGGCACTTTACAGTCAGTATAGTATCGCACGCTGCACTTTACAGTCAGTATAGTAACGCACGCTGCACTTTACAGTCAGTATAGTAACGCATGCGGCACTTTACAGTCAGTATAGTAACACATGCGGCACTTTACAGTCAGTATAGTAACACATGCGGCACTTTACAGTCAGTATAGTAACACATGCTGCACTTTACAGTCAGTATAGTAATGCATGCTGCACTTTACAGTCAGTATAGTAACACATGCTGCACTTTGTAGTCAGTATAGTAACACATGCGGCACTTTACAGTCAGTATAGTAACGCACGCTGCACTTTACAGTCAGTATAGTAACGCACGCTGCACTTTACAGTCAGTATAGTAACACATGCGGCACTTTACAGGCAGTATAGTAACACATGCGGCACTTTACAGTCAGTATAGTAACACATGCGGCACTTTACAGTCAGTATAGTAACACATGCGGCACTTTACAGTCAGTATAGTAACGCACGCTGCACTTTACAGTCAGTATAGTAACGCACGCTGCACTTTACAGTCAGTATAGTAACGCACGCTGCACTTTACAGTCAGTATAGTAACGCACGCTGCACTTTACAGTCAGTATAGTAACACATGCGGCACTTTACAGGCAGTATAGTAACACATGCGGCACTTTACAGTCAGTATAGTAACACATGCGGCACTTTACAGTCAGTATAGTAACACATGCGGCACTTTACAGTCAGTATAGTAATGCACGCTGCACTTTACAGTCAGTATAGTAACGCATGCGGCACTTTACAGTCAGTATAGTAACACATGCGGCACTTTACAGTCAGTATAGTAACATATGCGGCACTTTACAGTTAGTATAGTAACACATGCTGCTCTTTACAGTCAGTATAGTAACACATGCGGCACTTTACAGTCAGTATAGTAACACATGCGGCACTTTAGTCAGTATAGTAACACATGCGGCACTTTACAGTCAGTATAGTAACACATGCGGCACTTTACAGTCAGTATAGTAACACATGCGGCACTTTACAGTCAGTATAGTAACACATGCGGCACTTTACAGTCAGTATAGTAACACATGCGGCACTTTACAGTCAGTATAGTAACGCACGCGGCACTTTACAGTCAGTATAGTAACGCACACTGCACTTTACAGTCAGTATAGTAACACATGCGGCACTTTACAGTCAGTATAGTAACGCATGCGGCACTTTACAGTCAGTATAGTAATGCATGCGGCACTTTACAGTCAGTATAGTAACGCACGCTGCACTTTACAGTCAGTATAGTAACGCATGCGGCACTTTACAGTCAGTATAGTAACACATGCAGCACTTTACAGTAAGTATAGTAACACATGCAGCACTTTACAGTCAGTATTGTAACACATGCTGCTCTTTACAGTCAGTATAGTAACACATGCGGCACTTTACAGTCAGTATAGTAACACATGCGGCACTTTACAGTCAGTATAGTAACACATGCGGCACTTTACAGTCAGTATAGTAACACATGCGGCACTTTACAGTCAGTATAGTAATATATGCGGCACTTTACAGTCAGTATAGTAACACATGCTGCTCTTTACAGTCAGTATAGTAACACATGCGGCACTTTACAGTCAGTATAGTAACACATGCGGCACTTTACAGTCAGTATAGTAACACATGCGGCACTTTACAGTCAGTATAGTAACACATGCGGCACTTTACAGTCAGTATAGTAACGCATGCGGCACTTTACAGTCAGTATAGTAACGCACGCTGCACTTTACAGTCAGTATAGTAACACATGCAGCACTTTACAGTCAGTATAGTAACACATGCGGCACTTTACAGTAAGTATAGTAACACATGCAGCACTTTACAGTCAGTATTGTAACACATGCTGCTCGTTACAGTCAGTATAGTAACACATGCGGCACTTTACAGTCAGTATAGTAACACATGCGGCACTTTACAGTCAGTATAGTAACACATGCGGCACTTTACAGTCAGTATAGTAACACATGCGGCACTTTACAGTCAGTATAGTAACACATGCTGCTCTTTACAGTCAGTATAGTAACACATGCGGCACTTTACAGTCAGTATAGTAACACATGCGGCACTTTACAGTCAGTATAGTAACACATGCGGCACTTTACAGTCAGTATAGTAACGCACGCTGCACTTTACAGTCAGTATAGTAACACATACGGCACTTTACAGTCAGTATAGTAACGCACGCTGCACTTTACAGTCAGTATAGTAACACATGCGGCACTTTACAGTCAGTATAGTAACACATGCGGCACTTTACAGTCAGTATAGTAACACAAATGCGGCACTTTACAGTCAGTACAGTAACAAATGTGGCACTTTACAGTCAGTATAGTAACACATGCGGCACTTTACAGTCAGTATAGTAACACATGCGGCACTTTACAGTCAGTATAGTAACACATGCGGCACTTTCCAGTCAGTATAGTAACGCATGCTGCACTTTACAGTCAGTATAGTAACGCATGCTGCACTTTACAGTCAGTATAGTAATGCATGCTGCACTTTACAGTCAGTATAGTAACACATGCGGCACTTTACAGTCAGTATAGTAACGCACGCTGCACTTTACAGTCAGTATAGTAACGCACGCTGCACTTTACAGTCAGTATAGTAACGCATGCGGCACTTTACAGTCAGTATAGTAACACATGCGGCACTTTACAGTCAGTATAGTAACACATGCGGCACTTTACAGTCAGTATAGTAACACATGCGGCACTTTACAGTCAGTATAGTAACACATGCGCCACTTTCCAGTCAGTATAGTAACGCATGCTGCACTTTACAGTCAGTATAGTAACGCACGCTGCACTTTACAGTCAGTATAGTAACGCATGCTGCACTTTACAGTCAGTATAGTAACACATGCAGCACTTTACAGTCAGTATAGTAATGCATGCTGCACTTTACAGTCAGTATAGTAACGCACGCTGCACTTTACAGTCAGTATAGTAACGCACGCTGCACTTTACAGTCAGTATAGTAACGCATGCGGCACTTTACAGTCAGTATAGTAACACATGCGGCACTTTACAGTCAGTATAGTAACACATGCGGCACTTTACAGTCAGTATAGTAACACATGCTGCACTTTACAGTCAGTATAGTAATGCATGCTGCACTTTACAGTCAGTATAGTAACACATGCGGCACTTTGCAGTCAGTATAGTAACACATGCGGCACTTTACAGTCAGTATAGTAACGCACGCTGCACTTTACAGTCAGTATAGTAGCGCACGCTGCACTTTACAGTCAGTATAGTAACACATGCAGCACTTTACAGTCAGTATAGTAACACATGCGGCACTTTACAGTCAGTATAGTAACACATGCGGCACTTTACAGTCAGTATAGTAACACATGCGGCACTTTACAGTCAGTATAGTAACGCACGCTGCACTTTACAGTCAGTATAGTAACGCACGCTGCACTTTACAGTCAGTATAGTAACGCACGCTGCACTTTACAGTCAGTATAGTAACACATGCGGCACTTTACAGTCAGTATAGTAACACATGCGGCACTTTACAGTCAGTATAGTAACACATGCGGCACTTTACAGTCAGTATAGTAACGCACGCTGCACTTTACAGTCAGTATAGTAACGCATGCGGCACTTTACAGTCAGTATAGTAACGCATGCGGCACTTTACAGTCAGTATAGTAACATATGCGGCACTTTACAGTCAGTATAGTAACACATGCTGCTCTTTACAGTCAGTATAGTAACACATGCGGCACTTTACAGTCAGTATAGTAACACATGCGGCACTTTAGTCAGTATAGTAACACATGCAGCACTTTACAGTCAGTATAGTAACACATGCGGCACTTTGCAGTCAGTATAGTAACACATGCGGCACTTTACAGTCAGTATAGTAACGCACGCTGCACTTTACAGTCAGTATAGTAACGCACGCTGCACTTTACAGTCAGTATAGTAACACATGCGGCACTTTACAGGCAGTATAGTAACACATGCGGCACTTTACAGTCAGTATAGTAACACATGCGGCACTTTACAGTCAGTATAGTAACACATGCGGCACTTTACAGTCAGTATAGTAACGCACGCTGCACTTTACAGTCAGTATAGTAACGCACGCTGCACTTTACAGTCAGTATAGTAACGCACGCTGCACTTTACAGTCAGTATAGTAACACATGCGGCACTTTACAGTCAGTATAGTAACACATGCGGCACTTTACAGTCAGTATAGTAACACATGCGGCACTTTACAGTCAGTATAGTAATGCACGCTGCACTTTACAGTCAGTATAGTAACGCATGCGGCACTTTACAGTCAGTATAGTAACACATGCGGCACTTTACAGTCAGTATAGTAACATATGCGGCACTTTACAGTCAGTATAGTAACACATGCTGCTCTTTACAGTCAGTATAGTAACACATGCAGCACTTTACAGTCAGTATAGTAACACATGCGGCACTTTAGTCAGTATAGTAACACATGCGGCACTTTACAGTCAGTATAGTAACACATGCGGCACTTTACAGTCAGTATAGTAACACATGCGGCACTTTACAGTCAGTATAGTAACACATGCGGCACTTTACAGTCAGTATAGTAACACATGCGGCACTTTACAGTCAGTATAGTAACGCACGCGGCACTTTACAGTCAGTATAGTAACGCACGCTGCACTTTACAGTCAGTATAGTAACACATGCGGCACTTTACAGTCAGTATAGTAACGCATGCGGCACTTTACAGTCAGTATAGTAATGCATGCGGCACTTTACAGTCAGTATAGTAACGCACGCTGCACTTTACAGTCAGTATAGTAACGCATGCGGCACTTTACAGTCAGTATAGTAACACATGCAGCACTTTACAGTAAGTATAGTAACACATGCAGCACTTTACAGTCAGTATTGTAACACATGCTGCTCTTTACAGTCAGTATAGTAACACATGCGGCACTTTACAGTCAGTATAGTAACACATGCGGCACTTTACAGTCAGTATAGTAACACATGCGGCACTTTACAGTCAGTATAGTAACACATGCGGCACTTTACAGTCAGTATAGTAATATATGCGGCACTTTACAGTCAGTATAGTAACACATGCTGCTCTTTACAGTCAGTATAGTAACACATGCGGCACTTTACAGTCAGTATAGTAACACATGCGGCACTTTACAGTCAGTATAGTAACACATGCGGCACTTTACAGTCAGTATAGTAACACATGCGGCACTTTACAGTCAGTATAGTAACGCATGCGGCACTTTACAGTCAGTATAGTAACGCACGCTGCACTTTACAGTCAGTATAGTAACACATGCAGCACTTTACAGTCAGTATAGTAACACATGCGGCACTTTACAGTAAGTATAGTAACACATGCAGCACTTTACAGTCAGTATTGTAACACATGCTGCTCGTTACAGTCAGTATAGTAACACATGCGGCACTTTACAGTCAGTATAGTAACACATGCGGCACTTTACAGTCAGTATAGTAACACATGCGGCACTTTACAGTCAGTATAGTAACACATGCGGCACTTTACAGTCAGTATAGTAACACATGCTGCTCTTTACAGTCAGTATAGTAACACATGCGGCACTTTACAGTCAGTATAGTAACACATGCGGCACTTTACAGTCAGTATAGTAACACATGCGGCACTTTACAGTCAGTATAGTAACGCACGCTGCACTTTACAGTCAGTATAGTAACACATACGGCACTTTACAGTCAGTATAGTAACGCACGCTGCACTTTACAGTCAGTATAGTAACACATGCGGCACTTTACAGTCAGTATAGTAACACATGCGGCACTTTACAGTCAGTATAGTAACACAAATGCGGCACTTTACAGTCAGTACAGTAACAAATGTGGCACTTTACAGTCAGTATAGTAACACATGCGGCACTTTACAGTCAGTATAGTAACACATGCGGCACTTTACAGTCAGTATAGTAACACATGCGGCACTTTCCAGTCAGTATAGTAACGCATGCTGCACTTTACAGTCAGTATAGTAACGCATGCTGCACTTTACAGTCAGTATAGTAATGCATGCTGCACTTTACAGTCAGTATAGTAACACATGCGGCACTTTACAGTCAGTATAGTAACACATGCGGCACTTTACAGTCAGTATAGTAACACATGCGGCACTTTACAGTCAGTATAGTAATACATGCGGCACTTTACAGTCAGTATAGTAACACATGCGGCACTTTACAGTCAGTATAGTAACACATGCGGCACTTTACAGTCAGTATAGTAACACATGCGGCACTTTACAGTCAGTATAGTAACACATGCGGCACTTTACAGTCAGTATAGTAACGCATGCTGCACTTTACAGTCAGTATAGTAACGCATGCTGCACTTTACAGTCAGTATAGTAATGCATGCTGCACTTTACAGTCAGTATAGTAAAACATGCGGCACTTTACAGTCAGTATAGTAACACATGCGGCACTTTACAGTCAGTATAGTAACACATGCGGCACTTTACAGTCAGTATAGTAATACATGCGGCACTTTACAGTCAGTATAGTAACACATGCGGCACTTTACAGTCAGTATAGTAACACACGCGGCACTTTACAGTCAGTATAGTAACGCACGCTGCACTTTACAGTCAGTATAGTAACACATACGGCACTTTACAGTCAGTATAGTAACGCACGCTGCACTTTACAGTCAGTATAGTAACACATGCGGCACTTTACAGTCAGTATAGTAACACAAATGCAGCCCTTTACAGTCAGTATAGTAACACATGTGGCACTTTACAGTCAGTATAGTAACACATGCGGCACTTTACAGTCAGTATAGTAACACATGCAGCACTTTACAGTCAGTATAGTAACACATGCGCCACTTTCCAGTCAGTATAGTAACGCATGCTGCACTTTACAGTCAGTATAGTAACGCACGCTGCACTTTACAGTCAGTATAGTAACGCATGCTGCACTTTACAGTCAGTATAGTAACACATGCAGCACTTTACAGTCAGTATAGTAATGCATGCTGCACTTTACAGTCAGTATAGTAACGCACGCTGCACTTTACAGTCAGTATAGTAACGCACGCTGCACTTTACAGTCAGTATAGTAACGCATGCGGCACTTTACAGTCAGTATAGTAACACATGCGGCACTTTACAGTCAGTATAGTAACACATGCGGCACTTTACAGTCAGTATAGTAACACATGCTGCACTTTACAGTCAGTATAGTAATGCATGCTGCACTTTACAGTCAGTATAGTAACACATGCGGCACTTTGCAGTCAGTATAGTAACACATGCGGCACTTTACAGTCAGTATAGTAACGCACGCTGCACTTTACAGTCAGTATAGTAACGCACGCTGCACTTTACAGTCAGTATAGTAACACATGCAGCACTTTACAGTCAGTATAGTAACACATGCGGCACTTTACAGTCAGTATAGTAACACATGCGGCACTTTGCAGTCAGTATAGTAACACATGCGGCACTTTACAGTCAGTATAGTAACGCACGCTGCACTTTACAGTCAGTATAGTAACGCACGCTGCACTTTACAGTCAGTATAGTAACGCACGCTGCACTTTACAGTCAGTATAGTAACACATGCGGCACTTTACAGTCAGTATAGTAACACATGCGGCACTTTACAGTCAGTATAGTAACACATGCGGCACTTTACAGTCAGTATAGTAACGCACGCTGCACTTTACAGTCAGTATAGTAACGCATGCGGCACTTTACAGTCAGTATAGTAACGCATGCGGCACTTTACAGTCAGTATAGTAACATATGCGGCACTTTACAGTCAGTATAGTAACACATGCTGCTCTTTACAGTCAGTATAGTAACACATGCGGCACTTTACAGTCAGTATAGTAACACATGCGGCACTTTAGTCAGTATAGTAACACATGCAGCACTTTACAGTCAGTATAGTAACACATGCGGCACTTTACAGTCAGTATAGTAACACATGCGGCACTTTACAGTCAGTATAGTAACACATGCGGCACTTTACAGTCAGTATAGTAACACATGCGGCACTTTATAGTCAGTATAGTAACGCATGCGGCACTTTACAGTCAGTATAGTAACGCACGCTGCACTTTACAGTCAGTATAGTAACGCATGCAGCACTTTACAGTCAGTATAGTAACGCATGCGGCACTTTACAGTCAGTATAGTAACGCACGCTGCACTTTACAGTCAGTATAGTAACGCATGCGGCACTTTACAGTCAGTATAGTAACACATGCGGCACTTTACAGTCAGTATAGTAACGCACACTGCACTTTACAGTCAGTATAGTAACACATGCGGCACTTTACAGTCAGTATAGTAACACATGCGGCACTTTACAGTCAGTATAGTAACACATGCGGCACTTTACAGTCAGTATTGTAACACATGCTGCTCTTTACAGTCAGTATAGTAACACACGCTGCTCTTTACAGTCAGTATAGTAACACATGCGGCACTTTACAGTCAGTATAGTAACACATGCAGCACTTTACAGTCAGTATAGTAACACATGCGGCACTTTACAGTCAGTATAGTAACACATGCGGCACTTTACAGTCAGTATAGTAACATATGCGGCACTTTACAGTCAGTATAGTAACACATGCTGCTCTTTACAGTCAGTATAGTAACACATGCGGCACTTTACAGTCAGTATAGTAACACATGCAGCACTTTAGTCAGTATAGTAACACATGCGGCACTTTAGTCAGTATAGTAACACATGCGGCACTTTACAGTCAGTATAGTAACACATGCAGCACTTTACAGTCAGTATAGTAACACATGCGGCACTTTACAGTCAGTATAGTAACACATGCGGCACTTTACAGTCAGTATAGTAACACATGCGGCACTTTACAGTCAGTATAGTAACACATGCGGCACTTTACAGTCAGTAAAGTAACACATGCGGCACTTTACAGTCAGTATAGTAATGCACGCTGCACTTTACAGTCAGTATAGTAACGCATGCGGCACTTTACAGTCAGTATAGTAATGCATGCGGCACTTTACAGTCAGTATAGTAACGCACGCTGCACTTTACAGTCAGTATAGTAACGCATGCGTCACTTTACAGTCAGTATAGTAACACATGCGGCACTTTACAGTAAGTATAGTAATACATGCAGCACTTTACAGTCAGTATTGTAACACATGCTGCTCTTTACAGTCAGTATAGTAACACATGCGGCACTTTACAGTCAGTATAGTAACACATGCGGCACTTTACAGTCAGTATAGTAACACATGCGGCACTTTACAGTCAGTATAGTAACACATGCGGCACTTTACAGTCAGTATAGTAATATATGCGGCACTTTACAGTCAGTATAGTAACACATGCTGCTCTTTACAGTCAGTATAGTAACACATGCGGCACTTTACAGTCAGTATAGTAACACATGCGGCACTTTACAGTCAGTATAGTAACACATGCGGCACTTTACAGTCAGTATAGTAACACATGCGGCACTTTACAGTCAGTATAGTAACGCATGCGGCACTTTACAGTCAGTATAGTAACGCACGCTGCACTTTACAGTCAGTATAGTAACACATGCAGCACTTTACAGTCAGTATAGTAACACATGCGGCACTTTACAGTAAGTATAGTAACACATGCAGCACTTTACAGTCAGTATTGTAACACATGCTGCTCGTTACAGTCAGTATAGTAACACATGCGGCACTTTACAGTCAGTATAGTAACACATGCGGCACTTTACAGTCAGTATAGTAACACATGCGGCACTTTACAGTCAGTATAGTAACACATGCGGCACTTTACAGTCAGTATAGTAACACATGCTGCTCTTTACAGTCAGTATAGTAACACATGCGGCACTTTACAGTCAGTATAGTAACACATGCGGCACTTTACAGTCAGTATAGTAACACATGCGGCACTTTACAGTCAGTATAGTAACGCACGCTGCACTTTACAGTCAGTATAGTAACACATACGGCACTTTACAGTCAGTATAGTAACGCACGCTGCACTTTACAGTCAGTATAGTAACACATGCGGCACTTTACAGTCAGTATAGTAACACATGCGGCACTTTACAGTCAGTATAGTAACACAAATGCGGCACTTTACAGTCAGTACAGTAACAAATGTGGCACTTTACAGTCAGTATAGTAACACATGCGGCACTTTACAGTCAGTATAGTAACACATGCGGCACTTTACAGTCAGTATAGTAACACATGCGGCACTTTCCAGTCAGTATAGTAACGCATGCTGCACTTTACAGTCAGTATAGTAACGCATGCTGCACTTTACAGTCAGTATAGTAATGCATGCTGCACTTTACAGTCAGTATAGTAACACATGCGGCACTTTACAGTCAGTATAGTAACACATGCGGCACTTTACAGTCAGTATAGTAACACATGCGGCACTTTACAGTCAGTATAGTAATACATGCGGCACTTTACAGTCAGTATAGTAACACATGCGGCACTTTACAGTCAGTATAGTAACACATGCGGCACTTTACAGTCAGTATAGTAACACATGCGGCACTTTACAGTCAGTATAGTAACACATGCGGCACTTTACAGTCAGTATAGTAACGCATGCTGCACTTTACAGTCAGTATAGTAACGCATGCTGCACTTTACAGTCAGTATAGTAATGCATGCTGCACTTTACAGTCAGTATAGTAAAACATGCGGCACTTTACAGTCAGTATAGTAACACATGCGGCACTTTACAGTCAGTATAGTAACACATGCGGCACTTTACAGTCAGTATAGTAATACATGCGGCACTTTACAGTCAGTATAGTAACACATGCGGCACTTTACAGTCAGTATAGTAACACACGCGGCACTTTACAGTCAGTATAGTAACGCACGCTGCACTTTACAGTCAGTATAGTAACACATACGGCACTTTACAGTCAGTATAGTAACGCACGCTGCACTTTACAGTCAGTATAGTAACACATGCGGCACTTTACAGTCAGTATAGTAACACAAATGCAGCCCTTTACAGTCAGTATAGTAACACATGTGGCACTTTACAGTCAGTATAGTAACACATGCGGCACTTTACAGTCAGTATAGTAACACATGCAGCACTTTACAGTCAGTATAGTAACACATGCGCCACTTTCCAGTCAGTATAGTAACGCATGCTGCACTTTACAGTCAGTATAGTAACGCACGCTGCACTTTACAGTCAGTATAGTAACGCATGCTGCACTTTACAGTCAGTATAGTAACACATGCAGCACTTTACAGTCAGTATAGTAATGCATGCTGCACTTTACAGTCAGTATAGTAACGCACGCTGCACTTTACAGTCAGTATAGTAACGCACGCTGCACTTTACAGTCAGTATAGTAACGCATGCGGCACTTTACAGTCAGTATAGTAACACATGCGGCACTTTACAGTCAGTATAGTAACACATGCGGCACTTTACAGTCAGTATAGTAACACATGCTGCACTTTACAGTCAGTATAGTAATGCATGCTGCACTTTACAGTCAGTATAGTAACACATGCGGCACTTTGCAGTCAGTATAGTAACACATGCGGCACTTTACAGTCAGTATAGTAACGCACGCTGCACTTTACAGTCAGTATAGTAACGCACGCTGCACTTTACAGTCAGTATAGTAACACATGCAGCACTTTACAGTCAGTATAGTAACACATGCGGCACTTTACAGTCAGTATAGTAACACATGCGGCACTTTACAGTCAGTATAGTAACACATGCGGCACTTTACAGTCAGTATAGTAACGCACGCTGCACTTTACAGTCAGTATAGTAACGCACGCTGCACTTTACAGTCAGTATAGTAACGCACGCTGCACTTTACAGTCAGTATAGTAACACATGCGGCACTTTACAGTCAGTATAGTAACACATGCGGCACTTTACAGTCAGTATAGTAACACATGCGGCACTTTACAGTCAGTATAGTAACGCACGCTGCACTTTACAGTCAGTATAGTAACGCATGCGGCACTTTACAGTCAGTATAGTAACGCATGCGGCACTTTACAGTCAGTATAGTAACATATGCGGCACTTTACAGTCAGTATAGTAACACATGCTGCTCTTTACAGTCAGTATAGTAACACATGCGGCACTTTACAGTCAGTATAGTAACACATGCGGCACTTTAGTCAGTATAGTAACACATGCAGCACTTTACAGTCAGTATAGTAACACATGCGGCACTTTACAGTCAGTATAGTAACACATGCGGCACTTTACAGTCAGTATAGTAACACATGCGGCACTTTACAGTCAGTATAGTAACACATGCGGCACTTTATAGTCAGTATAGTAACGCATGCGGCACTTTACAGTCAGTATAGTAACGCACGCTGCACTTTACAGTCAGTATAGTAACGCATGCAGCACTTTACAGTCAGTATAGTAACGCATGCGGCACTTTACAGTCAGTATAGTAACGCACGCTGCACTTTACAGTCAGTATAGTAACGCATGCGGCACTTTACAGTCAGTATAGTAACACATGCGGCACTTTACAGTCAGTATAGTAACGCACACTGCACTTTACAGTCAGTATAGTAACACATGCGGCACTTTACAGTCAGTATAGTAACACATGCGGCACTTTACAGTCAGTATAGTAACACATGCGGCACTTTACAGTCAGTATTGTAACACATGCTGCTCTTTACAGTCAGTATAGTAACACACGCTGCTCTTTACAGTCAGTATAGTAACACATGCGGCACTTTACAGTCAGTATAGTAACACATGCAGCACTTTACAGTCAGTATAGTAACACATGCGGCACTTTACAGTCAGTATAGTAACACATGCGGCACTTTACAGTCAGTATAGTAACACATGCAGCACTTTACAGTCAGTATAGTAACACATGCGGCACTTTACAGTCAGTATAGTAACACATGCAGCACTTTACAGTCAGTATAGTAATGCATGCTGCACTTTACAGTCAGTATAGTAACGCACGCTGCACTTTACAGTCAGTATAGTAACGCACGCTGCACTTTACAGTCAGTATAGTAACGCATGCGGCACTTTACAGTCAGTATAGTAACACATGCGGCACTTTACAGTCAGTATAGTAACACATGCGGCACTTTACAGTCAGTATAGTAACACATGCTGCACTTTACAGTCAGTATAGTAATGCATGCTGCACTTTACAGTCAGTATAGTAACACATGCGGCACTTTGCAGTCAGTATAGTAACACATGCGGCACTTTACAGTCAGTATAGTAACGCACGCTGCACTTTACAGTCAGTATAGTAACGCACGCTGCACTTTACAGTCAGTATAGTAACACATGCAGCACTTTACAGTCAGTATAGTAACACATGCGGCACTTTACAGTCAGTATAGTAACACATGCGGCACTTTACAGTCAGTATAGTAACACATGCGGCACTTTACAGTCAGTATAGTAACGCACGCTGCACTTTACAGTCAGTATAGTAACGCACGCTGCACTTTACAGTCAGTATAGTAACGCACGCTGCACTTTACAGTCAGTATAGTAACACATGCGGCACTTTACAGTCAGTATAGTAACACATGCGGCACTTTACAGTCAGTATAGTAACACATGCGGCACTTTACAGTCAGTATAGTAACGCACGCTGCACTTTACAGTCAGTATAGTAACGCATGCGGCACTTTACAGTCAGTATAGTAACGCATGCGGCACTTTACAGTCAGTATAGTAACATATGCGGCACTTTACAGTCAGTATAGTAACACATGCTGCTCTTTACAGTCAGTATAGTAACACATGCGGCACTTTACAGTCAGTATAGTAACACATGCGGCACTTTAGTCAGTATAGTAACACATGCAGCACTTTACAGTCAGTATAGTAACACATGCGGCACTTTACAGTCAGTATAGTAACACATGCGGCACTTTACAGTCAGTATAGTAACACATGCGGCACTTTACAGTCAGTATAGTAACACATGCGGCACTTTATAGTCAGTATAGTAACGCATGCGGCACTTTACAGTCAGTATAGTAACGCACGCTGCACTTTACAGTCAGTATAGTAACGCATGCAGCACTTTACAGTCAGTATAGTAACGCATGCGGCACTTTACAGTCAGTATAGTAACGCACGCTGCACTTTACAGTCAGTATAGTAACGCATGCGGCACTTTACAGTCAGTATAGTAACACATGCGGCACTTTACAGTCAGTATAGTAACGCACACTGCACTTTACAGTCAGTATAGTAACACATGCGGCACTTTACAGTCAGTATAGTAACACATGCGGCACTTTACAGTCAGTATAGTAACACATGCGGCACTTTACAGTCAGTATTGTAACACATGCTGCTCTTTACAGTCAGTATAGTAACACACGCTGCTCTTTACAGTCAGTATAGTAACACATGCGGCACTTTACAGTCAGTATAGTAACACATGCAGCACTTTACAGTCAGTATAGTAACACATGCGGCACTTTACAGTCAGTATAGTAACACATGCGGCACTTTACAGTCAGTATAGTAACATATGCGGCACTTTACAGTCAGTATAGTAACACATGCTGCTCTTTACAGTCAGTATAGTAACACATGCGGCACTTTACAGTCAGTATAGTAACACATGCAGCACTTTAGTCAGTATAGTAACACATGCGGCACTTTAGTCAGTATAGTAACACATGCGGCACTTTACAGTCAGTATAGTAACACATGCAGCACTTTACAGTCAGTATAGTAACACATGCGGCACTTTACAGTCAGTATAGTAACACATGCGGCACTTTACAGTCAGTATAGTAACACATGCGGCACTTTACAGTCAGTATAGTAACACATGCGGCACTTTACAGTCAGTAAAGTAACACATGCGGCACTTTACAGTCAGTATAGTAATGCACGCTGCACTTTACAGTCAGTATAGTAACGCATGCGGCACTTTACAGTCAGTATAGTAATGCATGCGGCACTTTACAGTCAGTATAGTAACGCACGCTGCACTTTACAGTCAGTATAGTAACGCATGCGTCACTTTACAGTCAGTATAGTAACACATGCGGCACTTTACAGTAAGTATAGTAATACATGCAGCACTTTACAGTCAGTATTGTAACACATGCTGCTCTTTACAGTCAGTATAGTAACACATGCGGCACTTTACAGTCAGTATAGTAACACATGCGGCACTTTACAGTCAGTATAGTAACACATGCGGCACTTTACAGTCAGTATAGTAACACATGCGGCACTTTACAGTCAGTATAGTAATATATGCGGCACTTTACAGTCAGTATAGTAACACATGCTGCTCTTTACAGTCAGTATAGTAACACATGCGGCACTTTACAGTCAGTATAGTAACACATGCGGCACTTTACAGTCAGTATAGTAACACATGCGGCACTTTACAGTCAGTATAGTAACACATGCGGCACTTTACAGTCAGTATAGTAACACATGCGGCACTTTACAGTCAGTATAGTAACGCATGCGGCACTTTACAGTCAGTATAGTAACGCACGCTGCACTTTACAGTCAGTATAGTAACACATGCAGCACTTTACAGTCAGTATAGTAACACATGCGGCACTTTACAGTAAGTATAGTAACACATGCAGCACTTTACAGTCAGTATTGTAACACATGCTGCTCGTTACAGTCAGTATAGTAACACATGCGGCACTTTACAGTCAGTATAGTAACACATGCGGCACTTTACAGTCAGTATAGTAACACATGCGGCACTTTACAGTCAGTATAGTAACACATGCGGCACTTTACAGTCAGTATAGTAACACATGCTGCTCTTTACAGTCAGTATAGTAACACATGCGGCACTTTACAGTCAGTATAGTAACACATGCGGCACTTTACAGTCAGTATAGTAACACATGCGGCACTTTACAGTCAGTATAGTAACGCACGCTGCACTTTACAGTCAGTATAGTAACGCACGCTGCACTTTACAGTCAGTATAGTAACACATGCGGCACTTTACAGTCAGTATAGTAACACATGCGGCACTTTACAGTCAGTATAGTAACACAAATGCGGCACTTTACAGTCAGTACAGTAACAAATGTGGCACTTTACAGTCAGTATAGTAACACATGCGGCACTTTACAGTCAGTATAGTAACACATGCGGCACTTTACAGTCAGTATAGTAACACATGCGGCACTTTCCAGTCAGTATAGTAACGCATGCTGCACTTTACAGTCAGTATAGTAACGCATGCTGCACTTTACAGTCAGTATAGTAATGCATGCTGCACTTTACAGTCAGTATAGTAACACATGCGGCACTTTACAGTCAGTATAGTAACACATGCGGCACTTTACAGTCAGTATAGTAACACATGCGGCACTTTACAGTCAGTATAGTAATACATGCGGCACTTTACAGTCAGTATAGTAACACATGCGGCACTTTACAGTCAGTATAGTAACACATGCGGCACTTTACAGTCAGTATAGTAACACATGCGGCACTTTACAGTCAGTATAGTAACACATGCGGCACTTTACAGTCAGTATAGTAACGCATGCTGCACTTTACAGTCAGTATAGTAACGCATGCTGCACTTTACAGTCAGTATAGTAATGCATGCTGCACTTTACAGTCAGTATAGTAAAACATGCGGCACTTTACAGTCAGTATAGTAACACATGCGGCACTTTACAGTCAGTATAGTAACACATGCGGCACTTTACAGTCAGTATAGTAATATATGCGGCACTTTACAGTCAGTATAGTAACACATGCTGCTCTTTACAGTCAGTATAGTAACACATACGGCACTTTACAGTCAGTATAGTAACGCACGCTGCACTTTACAGTCAGTATAGTAACACATGCGGCACTTTACAGTCAGTATAGTAACACAAATGCAGCCCTTTACAGTCAGTATAGTAACACATGTGGCACTTTACAGTCAGTATAGTAACACATGCGGCACTTTACAGTCAGTATAGTAACACATGCAGCACTTTACAGTCAGTATAGTAACACATGCGCCACTTTCCAGTCAGTATAGTAACGCATGCTGCACTTTACAGTCAGTATAGTAACGCACGCTGCACTTTACAGTCAGTATAGTAACGCATGCTGCACTTTACAGTCAGTATAGTAACACATGCAGCACTTTACAGTCAGTATAGTAATGCATGCTGCACTTTACAGTCAGTATAGTAACGCACGCTGCACTTTACAGTCAGTATAGTAACGCACGCTGCACTTTACAGTCAGTATAGTAACGCATGCGGCACTTTACAGTCAGTATAGTAACACATGCGGCACTTTACAGTCAGTATAGTAACACATGCGGCACTTTACAGTCAGTATAGTAACACATGCTGCACTTTACAGTCAGTATAGTAATGCATGCTGCACTTTACAGTCAGTATAGTAACACATGCGGCACTTTGCAGTCAGTATAGTAACACATGCGGCACTTTACAGTCAGTATAGTAACGCACGCTGCACTTTACAGTCAGTATAGTAACGCACGCTGCACTTTACAGTCAGTATAGTAACACATGCAGCACTTTACAGTCAGTATAGTAACACATGCGGCACTTTACAGTCAGTATAGTAACACATGCGGCACTTTACAGTCAGTATAGTAACACATGCGGCACTTTACAGTCAGTATAGTAACGCACGCTGCACTTTACAGTCAGTATAGTAACGCACGCTGCACTTTACAGTCAGTATAGTAACGCACGCTGCACTTTACAGTCAGTATAGTAACACATGCGGCACTTTACAGTCAGTATAGTAACACATGCGGCACTTTACAGTCAGTATAGTAACACATGCGGCACTTTACAGTCAGTATAGTAACGCACGCTGCACTTTACAGTCAGTATAGTAACGCATGCGGCACTTTACAGTCAGTATAGTAACGCATGCGGCACTTTACAGTCAGTATAGTAACATATGCGGCACTTTACAGTCAGTATAGTAACACATGCTGCTCTTTACAGTCAGTATAGTAACACATGCGGCACTTTACAGTCAGTATAGTAACACATGCGGCACTTTAGTCAGTATAGTAACACATGCAGCACTTTACAGTCAGTATAGTAACACATGCGGCACTTTACAGTCAGTATAGTAACACATGCGGCACTTTACAGTCAGTATAGTAACACATGCGGCACTTTACAGTCAGTATAGTAACACATGCGGCACTTTATAGTCAGTATAGTAACGCATGCGGCACTTTACAGTCAGTATAGTAACGCACGCTGCACTTTACAGTCAGTATAGTAACGCATGCAGCACTTTACAGTCAGTATAGTAACGCATGCGGCACTTTACAGTCAGTATAGTAACGCACGCTGCACTTTACAGTCAGTATAGTAACGCATGCGGCACTTTACAGTCAGTATAGTAACACATGCGGCACTTTACAGTCAGTATAGTAACGCACACTGCACTTTACAGTCAGTATAGTAACACATGCGGCACTTTACAGTCAGTATAGTAACACATGCGGCACTTTACAGTCAGTATAGTAACACATGCGGCACTTTACAGTCAGTATTGTAACACATGCTGCTCTTTACAGTCAGTATAGTAACACACGCTGCTCTTTACAGTCAGTATAGTAACACATGCGGCACTTTACAGTCAGTATAGTAACACATGCAGCACTTTACAGTCAGTATAGTAACACATGCGGCACTTTACAGTCAGTATAGTAACACATGCGGCACTTTACAGTCAGTATAGTAACACATGCAGCACTTTACAGTCAGTATAGTAACACATGCGGCACTTTACAGTCAGTATAGTAACACATGCAGCACTTTACAGTCAGTATAGTAATGCATGCTGCACTTTACAGTCAGTATAGTAACGCACGCTGCACTTTACAGTCAGTATAGTAACGCACGCTGCACTTTACAGTCAGTATAGTAACGCATGCGGCACTTTACAGTCAGTATAGTAACACATGCGGCACTTTACAGTCAGTATAGTAACACATGCGGCACTTTACAGTCAGTATAGTAACACATGCTGCACTTTACAGTCAGTATAGTAATGCATGCTGCACTTTACAGTCAGTATAGTAACACATGCGGCACTTTGCAGTCAGTATAGTAACACATGCGGCACTTTACAGTCAGTATAGTAACGCACGCTGCACTTTACAGTCAGTATAGTAACGCACGCTGCACTTTACAGTCAGTATAGTAACACATGCAGCACTTTACAGTCAGTATAGTAACACATGCGGCACTTTACAGTCAGTATAGTAACACATGCGGCACTTTACAGTCAGTATAGTAACACATGCGGCACTTTACAGTCAGTATAGTAACGCACGCTGCACTTTACAGTCAGTATAGTAACGCACGCTGCACTTTACAGTCAGTATAGTAACGCACGCTGCACTTTACAGTCAGTATAGTAACACATGCGGCACTTTACAGTCAGTATAGTAACACATGCGGCACTTTACAGTCAGTATAGTAACACATGCGGCACTTTACAGTCAGTATAGTAACGCACGCTGCACTTTACAGTCAGTATAGTAACGCATGCGGCACTTTACAGTCAGTATAGTAACGCATGCGGCACTTTACAGTCAGTATAGTAACATATGCGGCACTTTACAGTCAGTATAGTAACACATGCTGCTCTTTACAGTCAGTATAGTAACACATGCGGCACTTTACAGTCAGTATAGTAACACATGCGGCACTTTAGTCAGTATAGTAACACATGCAGCACTTTACAGTCAGTATAGTAACACATGCGGCACTTTACAGTCAGTATAGTAACACATGCGGCACTTTACAGTCAGTATAGTAACACATGCGGCACTTTACAGTCAGTATAGTAACACATGCGGCACTTTATAGTCAGTATAGTAACGCATGCGGCACTTTACAGTCAGTATAGTAACGCACGCTGCACTTTACAGTCAGTATAGTAACGCATGCAGCACTTTACAGTCAGTATAGTAACGCATGCGGCACTTTACAGTCAGTATAGTAACGCATGCGGCACTTTACAGTCAGTATAGTAACGCACGCTGCACTTTACAGTCAGTATAGTAACGCATGCGGCACTTTACAGTCAGTATAGTAACACATGCAGCACTTTACAGTAAGTATAGTAACACATGCAGCACTTTACAGTCAGTATTGTAACACATGCTGCTCTTTACAGTCAGTATAGTAACACATGCGGCACTTTACAGTCAGTATAGTAACACATGCGGCACTTTACAGTCAGTATAGTAACACATGCGGCACTTTACAGTCAGTATAGTAACACATGCGGCACTTTACAGTCAGTATAGTAATATATGCGGCACTTTACAGTCAGTATAGTAACACATGCTGCTCTTTACAGTCAGTATAGTAACACATGCGGCACTTTACAGTCAGTATAGTAACACATGCGGCACTTTACAGTCAGTATAGTAACACATGCGGCACTTTACAGTCAGTATAGTAACACATGCGGCACTTTACAGTCAGTATAGTAACGCATGCGGCACTTTACAGTCAGTATAGTAACGCACGCTGCACTTTACAGTCAGTATAGTAACACATGCGGCACTTTACAGTCATTATAGTAACACATGCGGCACTTTACAGTCAGTATAGTAACACATGCTGCTCTTTACAGTCAGTATAGTAACACATGCAGCACTTTACAGTCAGTATAGTAACACATGCGGCACTTTACAGTCAGTATAGTAATACATGCGGCACTTTACAGTCAGTATAGTAACACATGCGGCACTTTACAGTCAGTATAGTAACACATACGGCACTTTACAGTCAGTATAGTAACGCACGCTGCACTTTACAGTCAGTATAGTAACACATGCGGCACTTTACAGTCAGTATAGTAACACATGCGGCACTTTACAGTCAGTATAGTAACACAAATGCGGCACTTTACAGTCAGTATAGTAACACATGTGGCACTTTACAGTCAGTATAGTAACACATGCGGCACTTTACAGTCAGTATAGTAACACATGCGGCACTTTCCAGTCAGTATAGTAACACATGCGGCACTTTCCAGTCAGTATAGTAACGCATGCTGCACTTTACAGTCAGTATAGTAACGCATGCTGCACTTTACAGTCAGTATAGTAACACATGCGGCACTTTACAGTCAGTATAGTAACACATGCGGCACTTTACAGTCAGTATAGTAATACATGCGGCACTTTACAGTCAGTATAGTAACACATGCGGCACTTTACAGTCAGTATAGTAACACACGCGACACTTTACAGTCAGTATAGTAACGCACGCTGCACTTTACAGTCAGTATAGTAACACATACGGCACTTTACAGTCAGTATAGTAACGCACGCTGCACTTTACAGTCAGTATAGTAACGCACGCTGCACTTTACAGTCAGTATAGTAACACATGCCGCACTTTACAGTCAGTATAGTAACACATGCGGCACTTTACAATCAGTATAGTAACACATGTGGCACTTTACAGTCAGTATAGTAACACATGCGGCACTTTACAGTCAGTATAGTAACACATGCGGCACTTTACAGTCAGTATAGTAACACATGCAGCACTTTCCAGTCAGTATAGTAACGCATGGTGCACTTTACAGTCAGTATAGTAACGCACGCTGCACTTTACAGTCAGTATAGTAATGCATGCTGCACTTTACAGTCAGTATAGTAACACATGCAGCACTTTACAGTCAGTATAGTAACACATGCGGCACTTTACAGTCAGTATAGTAACACATGCGGCACTTTACAGTCAGTATAGTAACACATGCGGCACTTTACAGTCAGTATAGTAACACATGCAGCACTTTCCAGTCAGTATAGTAACGCATGGTGCACTTTACAGTCAGTATAGTAACGCACGCTGCACTTTACAGTCAGTATAGTAATGCATGCTGCACTTTACAGTCAGTATAGTAACACATGCAGCACTTTACAGTCAGTATAGTAACACATGCGGCACTTTACAGTCAGTATAGTAACACATGCGGCACTTTACAGTCAGTATAGTAACACACGCGGCACTTTACAGTCAGTATAGTAACGCACGCTGCACTTTACAGTCAGTATAGTAACGCATGCGGCACTTTACAGTCAGTATAGTAACGCATGCAGCACTTTAGTCAGTATAGTAACGCATGCGGCACTTTACAGTCAGTATAGTAACGCACGCGGCACTTTACAGTCAGTATAGTAACGCATGCGGCACTTTACAGTCAGTATAGTAACACATGCAGCACTTTACAGTAAGTATAGTAACACATGCAGCACTTTACAGTCAGTATTGTAACACATGCTGCTCTTTACAGTCAGTATAGTAACACATGCGGCACTTTACAGTCAGTATAGTAACACATGCGGCACTTTACAGTCAGTATAGTAACACATGCGGCACTTTACAGTCAGTATAGTAACACATGCGGCACTTTACAGTCAGTATAGTAATATATGCGGCACTTTACAGTCAGTATAGTAACACATGCTGCCCTTTACAGTCAGTATAGTAACACATGCGGCACTTTACAGTCAGTATAGTAACACATGCGGCACTTTACAGTCAGTATAGTAACACATGCGGCACTTTACAGTCAGTATAGTAACACATGCGGCACTTTACAGTCAGTATAGTAACGCATGCGGCACTTTACAGTCAGTATAGTAACGCACGCTGCACTTTACAGTCAGTATAGTAACACATGCAGCACTTTACAGTAAGTATAGTAACACATGCAGCACTTTACAGTCAGTATTGTAACACATGCTGCTCTTTACAGTCAGTATAGTAACACATGCGGCACTTTACAGTCAGTATAGTAACACATGCGGCACTTTACAGTCAGTATAGTAACACATGCGGCACTTTACAGTCAGTATAGTAACACATGCGGCACTTTACAGTCAGTATAGTAATATATGCGGCACTTTACAGTCAGTATAGTAACACATGCTGCCCTTTACAGCTAGTATAGTAACACATGCGGCACTTTACAGTCAGTATAGTAACACATGCGGCACTTTACAGTCAGTATAGTAACACATGCGGCACTTTACAGTCAGTATAGTAACACATGCGGCACTTTACAGTCAGTATAGTAACGCATGCGGCACTTTACAGTCAGTATAGTAACGCACGCTGCACTTTACAGTCAGTATAGTAACACATGCGGCACTTTACAGTCAGTATAGTAACACATGCGGCACTTTACAGTAAGTATAGTAACACATGCGGCACTTTACAGTCAGTATTGTAACACATGCTGCTCGTTACAGTCAGTATAGTAACACATGCGGCACTTTACAGTCAGTATAGTAACACATGCGGCACTTTACAGTCAGTATAGTAACACATGCGGCACTTTACAGTCAGTATAGTAACACATGCGGCACTTTACAGTCAGTATAGTAACACATGCTGCTCTTTACAGTCAGTATAGTAACACATGCTGCACTTTACAGTCAGTATAGTAACACATGCGGCACTTTACAGTCAGTATAGTAACACATGCGGCACTTTACAGTCAGTATAGTAACACAGGCGGCACTTTACAGTCAGTTTAGTAACACATGCTGCACTTTACAGTCAGTATAGTAATACATGCGGCACTTTACAGTCAGTATAGTAACACATGCGGCACTTTACAGTCAGTATAGTAACGCACGCTGCACTTTACAGTCAGTATAGTAACACATACGGCACTTTACAGTCAGTATAGTAACGCACGCTGCACTTTACAGTCAGTATAGTAACGCACGCTGCACTTTACAGTCAGTATAGTAACACATGCGGCACTTTACAGTCAGTATAGTAACACATGCGGCACTTTACAATCAGTATAGTAACACATGTGGCACTTTACAGTCAGTATAGTAACACATGCGGCACTTTACAGTCAGTATAGTAACACATGCGGCACTTTACAGTCAGTATAGTAACACATGCAGCACTTTCCAGTCAGTATAGTAACGCATGGTGCACTTTACAGTCAGTATAGTAACGCACGCTGCACTTTACAGTCAGTATAGTAATGCATGCTGCACTTTACAGTCAGTATAGTAACACATGCAGCACTTTACAGTCAGTATAGTAATGCATGCTGCACTTTACAGTCAGTATAGTAACACATGCGGCACTTTACAGTCAGTATAGTAACGCACGCTGCACTTTACAGTCAGTATAGTAACGCACGCTGCACTTTACAGTCAGTATAGTAACGCATGCGGCACTTTACAGTCAGTATAGTAACACATGCGGCACTTTACAGTCAGTATAGTAACACATGCGGCACTTTACAGTCAGTATAGTAACACATGCTGCACTTTACAGTCAGTATAGTAATGCATGCTGCACTTTACAGTCAGTATAGTAACACATGCGTCACTTTGCAGTCAGTATAGTAACACATGCGGCACTTTACAGTCAGTATAGTAACGCACGCTGCACTTTACAGTCAGTATAGTAACGCACGCTGCACTTTACAGTCAGTATAGTAACACATGCGGCACTTTACAGTCAGTATAGTAACACATGCGGCACTTTACAGTCAGTATAGTAACACATGCGGCACTTTACAGTCAGTATAGTAACACATGCGGCACTTTACAGTCAGTATAGTAACGCACGCTGCACTTTACAGTCAGTATAGTAACGCACGCTGCACTTTACAGTCAGTATAGTAACACATGCGGCACTTTACAGTCAGTATAGTAACACATGCTGCACTTTACAGTCAGTATAGTAACACATGCGGCACTTTACAGTCAGTATAGTAACATGCTGCACTTTACAGTCAGTATAGTAACACATGCGGCACTTTACAGTCAGTATAGGAACACATGCGGCACCTTACAGTCAGTATAGGAACACATGCGGCACTTTACAGTCAGTATAGTAACACTTGCGGCACTTTCCAGTCAGTATAGTAACGCATGCTGCACTTTACAGTCAGTATAGTAACGCATGCTGCACTTTACAGTCAGTATAGTAACACATGCGGCACTTTACAGTCAGTATAGTAACACATGCGGCACTTTACAGTCAGTATAGTAATACATGCGGCACTTTACAGTCAGTATAGTAACACATGCGGCACTTTACAGTCAGTATAGTAACACACGCGACACTTTACAGTCAGTATAGTAACGCACGCTGCACTTTACAGTCAGTATAGTAACACATACGGCACTTTACAGTCAGTATAGTAACGCACGCTGCACTTTACAGTCAGTATAGTAACGCACGCTGCACTTTACAGTCAGTATAGTAACACATGCGGCACTTTACAGTCAGTATAGTAACACATGCGGCACTTTACAATCAGTATAGTAACACATGTGGCACTTTACAGTCAGTATAGTAACACATGCGGCACTTTACAGTCAGTATAGTAACACATGCGGCACTTTACAGTCAGTATAGTAACACATGCAGCACTTTCCAGTCAGTATAGTAACGCATGGTGCACTTTACAGTCAGTATAGTAACGCACGCTGCACTTTACAGTCAGTATAGTAATGCATGCTGCACTTTACAGTCAGTATAGTAACACATGCAGCACTTTACAGTCAGTATAGTAACACATGCGGCACTTTACAGTCAGTATAGTAACACATGCGGCACTTTACAGTCAGTATAGTAACACACGCGGCACTTTACAGTCAGTATAGTAACGCACGCTGCACTTTACAGTCAGTATAGTAACGCATGCGGCACTTTACAGTCAGTATAGTAACGCATGCGGCACTTTAGTCAGTATAGTAACGCATGCGGCACTTTACAGTCAGTATAGTAACGCACGCGGCACTTTACAGTCAGTATAGTAACGCATGCGGCACTTTACAGTCAGTATAGTAACACATGCAGCACTTTACAGTAAGTATAGTAACACATGCAGCACTTTACAGTCAGTATTGTAACACATGCTGCTCTTTACAGTCAGTATAGTAACACATGCGGCACTTTACAGTCAGTATAGTAACACATGCGGCACTTTACAGTCAGTATAGTAACACATGCGGCACTTTACAGTCAGTATAGTAACACATGCGGCACTTTACAGTCAGTATAGTAACATATGCGGCACTTTACAGTCAGTATAGTAACACATGCTGCCCTTTACAGTCAGTATAGTAACACATGCGGCACTTTACAGTCAGTATAGTAACACATGCGGCACTTTACAGTCAGTATAGTAACACATGCGGCACTTTACAGTCAGTATAGTAACACATGCGGCACTTTACAGTCAGTATAGTAACGCATGCGGCACTTTACAGTCAGTATAGTAACGCACGCTGCACTTTACAGTCAGTATAGTAACACATGCGGCACTTTACAGTCAGTATAGTAACACATGCGGCACTTTACAGTAAGTATAGTAACACATGCGGCACTTTACAGTCAGTATTGTAACACATGCTGCTCGTTACAGTCAGTATAGTAACACATGCGGCACTTTACAGTCAGTATAGTAACACATGCGGCACTTTACAGTCAGTATAGTAACACATGCGGCACTTTACAGTCAGTATAGTAACACATGCGGCACTTTACAGTCAGTATAGTAACACATGCTGCTCTTTACAGTCAGTATAGTAACACATGCTGCACTTTACAGTCAGTATAGTAACACATGCGGCACTTTACAGTCAGTATAGTAACACATGCGGCACTTTACAGTCAGTATAGTAACACATGCGGCACTTTACAGTCAGTATAGTAACACATGCGGCACTTTACAGTCAGTATAGTAATACATGCGGCACTTTACAGTCAGTATAGTAACACATGCGGCACTTTACAGTCAGTATAGTAACACACGCGGCACTTTACAGTCAGTATAGTAACGCACGCTGCACTTTACAGTCAGTATAGTAACACATACGGCACTTTACAGTCAGTATAGTAACGCACGCTGCACTTTACAGTCAGTATAGTAACGCACGCTGCACTTTACAGTCATTATAGTAACACATGCGGCACTTTACAGTCAGTATAGTAACACATGCGGCACTTTACAATCAGTATAGTAACACATGTGGCACTTTACAGTCAGTATAGTAACACATGCGGCACTTTACAGTCAGTATAGTAACACATGCGGCACTTTACAGTCAGTATAGTAACACATGCAGCACTTTCCAGTCAGTATAGTAACGCATGGTGCACTTTACAGTCAGTATAGTAACGCACGCTGCACTTTACAGTCAGTATAGTAATGCATGCTGCACTTTACAGTCAGTATAGTAACACATGCAGCACTTTACAGTCAGTATAGTAATGCATGCTGCACTTTACAGTCAGTATAGTAACACATGCGGCACTTTACAGTCAGTATAGTAACGCACGCTGCACTTTACAGTCAGTATAGTAACGCACGCTGCACTTTACAGTCAGTATAGTAACGCATGCGGCACTTTACAGTCAGTATAGTAACACATGCGGCACTTTACAGTCAGTATAGTAACACATGCGGCACTTTACAGTCAGTATAGTAACACATGCTGCACTTTACAGTCAGTATAGTAATGCATGCTGCACTTTACAGTCAGTATAGTAACACATGCGTCACTTTGCAGTCAGTATAGTAACACATGCGGCACTTTACAGTCAGTATAGTAACGCACGCTGCACTTTACAGTCAGTATAGTAACGCACGCTGCACTTTACAGTCAGTATAGTAAGACATGCGGCACTTTACAGTCAGTATAGTAACACATGCGGCACTTTACAGTCAGTATAGTAACACATGCGGCACTTTACAGTCAGTATAGTAACACATGCGGCACTTTACAGTCAGTATAGTAACGCACGCTGCACTTTACAGTCAGTATAGTAACGCACGCTGCACTTTACAGTCAGTATAGTAACACATGCGGCACTTTACAGTCAGTATAGTAACACATGCTGCACTTTACAGTCAGTATAGTAACACATGCGGCACTTTACAGTCAGTATAGTAACATGCTGCACTTTACAGTCAGTATAGTAACACATGCGGCACTTTACAGTCAGTATAGGAACACATGCGGCACCTTACAGTCAGTATAGGAACACATGCGGCACTTTACAGTCAGTATAGTAACACATGCGGCACTTTACAGTCAGTATAGTAATGCATGCTGCACTTGCTTTCTGTCCACGTCTATTGGATCTGCACTACCAATCCGTAATATTTGTAAACCGAAACTGCACAGACCAGACTAGGAATGAATGTGATCATCGAGACAGTAATATAATCTGAAAACTATTCACTGCATGTTCAGGTCTTAACCCCTTCCCGCCGGATCACGTATATAAACGTCATTAAAATCGGTGGCTTACCGCCTTTTCACGTAAATGTACGTCATGGAGATGAAGCTGGCTCAGGAGCTGAGCCAGCGACATCACCACCGGGTGACAGCTGTATGTTACAGCTGGCACCCTAAGGTATCGGCCAGGACCGGAGCTAGCCTCCGATCCGACCGATTAACCCCTCACATGCTGCGTTCAATAGAGATCGCAGCATGTGAGGAGTTTATAGCCACCGGCACCCCAGCAACGTGATCGCTGGGTTGCCGGTGGCTGCAAAGGCGATCGGAGGGCTAATGCTTACCTCCCGTTCAGCCTGTAACGGAATCCTCCTATGCCCCGTCGTCGGCGGAGCCCAGGAGGCTTCCGGTAACATCGGCAAGATGGCGCCGGCTCAGCTTCCGGCTCAGAAGCTGAGCCGGCGTCATCAGCAGTGGGTGTCCGCTGTATGTTACAGCGGACACCCCGATCTATCGCCAGGAACCGGAGCTAGCTCCGATTCCTGGCATTAACCCCTTCGATGCAGCGATCCATTGTGATCGCTGCATCCTAGAGGTTTGTAGAAAATCGGCAGCCTTGCCATGCGATGGCAAGGCTGGCGACTGCTACCATGGCAACAGGAGCCCTAACAATGGACTCCTGTCTGCCATTACGTAAGCTGATTAGGCCCCGCCCAGAGGCGGAGCCTGATCGGCTTGCTGTCAGTGAACAACTGACAGTTCCAATACATTGCACTACATAGGTAGTGCAATGTATTAGAACATCAAACAAACAGTTGGACATTCAAGTCCCCTAGTGGGACTAAAGAAAAGTGTAAAAAAAAGTGTAAAAAAAGTAAAAATAAAAGTTGGAAAACATACAATAAAAGTTTCAAATAATAACACAAAACACAATCGCCCTTTTTCCCTTATAAGTCATTTATTATTGAAAAAAAATAATAAAGCCATACATATTTGGTATCGCAGCGACCGTAACGACCTGAACTATAAAAATATTATGTTATTTATCCAGCGCAGTGAACTCCGTAAAAAAAAAAACTCAAAAACACTGCCATAATTACAGTTTTTTTGGTCACTGTCTTCCAAAAATTGAAATAAAAAGTGATCAAAAAGTCGCATGTATCCAAAAATGGTAGCGATAAAATCTATACCTCGTCTCGCAAAAAAACAAGCCCTCACACAGCTCCATCGATGAAAAAATGTAAAAGTTATGGCTCTCACAACTTGGCGACAGAAAAAATACATTCTCTTTCCAAAAGTAATTTTATTGTGCAAAAAGTTATAAAAAAGTTCTATAAATTTGGTATCGCCGGAATCGTACTGACCCTCAGAATAAAGGTAACATGTAGTTTATAACGTACGGTGAACGGTGTATATAAAAAAAAAAGTGGCACAAGCTGGGCATGACATATTTGACACTGAATTGGCATATCTAGGGAAACATTTTAATTTGTACCTTCCGCAGCGCAATCATTTATGGAAAAGACACGTGGGGTGAAAATGCTCACTACACCTCTTAATAAATGCCTTGAGGGGTGCAGTTTCCAAAATGGGGTCACTTCTCAGGGGTTTCTTTTATTATTTCACATCAAAGCCTCTGCAATTGTGAACCAATACTTTATAAGTCGCCAAATTAGGCCTCAATTTTACACGGTACTCTTTCACTCCTGAGCCCTGTCGAATGTCCAGGCAAAAGATTAGGGCCACATGTAGGGTGTTTCTAAAACAGGGAAACACCGCATAATAATTGAGAGCTGTCTTGTTATGGTGGCACAAGCCGGGCACCACATATTGGCGTATCTAAGGAAAAATTCCCATTTTCATTCTCCCACATCGTGTGCACACGAATTTCTGCAAAACACCTGTGGGGTTAACATGCTCACTACACCCCTAGGTGAATACCTTGAGGGTGTTGTTTCCAAAATGGGGTCACTTCTGGGGGGGATCCACTGTTTTGGTCCCACAGGGACTTTGCAAATGCAACATAGCGACCAGAAACCAAATGCAGCAAAATCTGTACACCAAAAGCAAATGGCGCTCCTTCCCTTCTGAGCCCTGCCGTGTGCCCAAACAGCATTTTACGACCACGTGTGGGGTATTGCCGTACTCCACAGAAGTTGCTTTACAAGCGTTGGGGTTCTTTTTTTCCTTTATTTGTTGAGAAAATTAAAAATTTGGAGCTAAAGCTACGTCTTATTGAAGAAAAGGGATTTTTTATTTTCACTGCCCAATTCTAATAAAATCTATGAAACACCTGTGGGGGCAAAATGCTCACTACACCCCTAGATGGATTCCTCAAGGGGTGTAGTTTTCTCAATGGAGTCACTTTTTTGGCGTTTTCACTGTTTTGGTACCTCAGGGGCTTTGCAAATGCGACATTGCCTCCGCAAACCATTCCTGCTAAATTTGAGCTCCAAAAGCCAAATGGCGCTCTTTCCCTTCTAAGCTCCGCCGTGTGTCCAAACATCCGTTTATAACCACATGTGGGGTATTGTTTTACTCGGGAGAAATTGCTTTACAAATGCTGTGGTGCTTTTTCTCCTTTAGTCCTCGTGGAAATTAGAAAAAATTAGCTAAACCTACATAATCTTTGAAAGAATGACGATTTTTATTTTCACGGCCTACTTCCAATAATTTCTGCAAAAAACCTGCAGGGTCAAAATGCTCACTATACCCCTAGATAATTTCCTCAAGGGGTGTAGTTTCCAAAATGGGGTCACTTTTGGTGGATTTCCACTGTTTTGGCACCGAAAGAGCCCTTGAAATCTGACATGGTGCCTAAAATATTTTCTAATAAAAAGGAGGCCCAAAATCCACTGGGTGCTCCTTTGCTTCTGAGGCCGGTGCTTCAGTCCATTACCACACTAGGGCCACATGTGGGATATTTCTAAAAACTGCAGAATCTGGGCAATAAATATTGAGTTGCGTTTCTCTGGTAAAAACTTCTGTGTTACAAAAAAAATAGAATAAATATGAATTTCTGCAAAAAAAAATTACATTTGAAAATTTCACCTCTACGTTGCTTTAATTCCTGTGAAACGTTTAAAGGGTTAAGAAACTTTCTAAATGCTGTTTTGAATACTTTGAGGGGTGAAGATTTTAAAATGGGGTGACTTTTTGGCGGTTTCTAATATATAAGGCCCTAAAAGCCGCTTCACAACTGAACTGGCCCCTGTAAAAATAGCCTTTTGAAATTTTCTTGAAAATGTGAGAAATTGCTGCTAAAGTTCTAAGCCTTGTAACGTCCTAGAAAAATAAAAGGATGTTCAAAAAACGATGCCAATCTAAAGTAGACATATGGGGGATGTTAATTAGCAACAATTTTGTGTGGTATAACTGCCTGTCTTACAAGCAGATACATTTACATTTATAAAAATGCTAATTTTTGCAATTTTTCACCAAATTTTGGTGTTTTTCACTGGTAAATATTGAATTTATCGACCACATTTTTCCACTATCATAAAGTCCAATGTGTCACGAGAAAACAATCTCAGAATCGCTTTGATAGGTAAAAGCGTTCCGGAGTTATTAACACATAAAGTGAAATATGTCAGATTTAAAAATGGGTCTGGTCCTGAAGGCCAAAATGAGCTTGGTCCTGAAGGGGTTAAAGAATTGAGATGATTCAGGAAAAAGGACCACCGGCGCTGCTATATAGGATGTCGAGGCAATGAAATAAATAAATAATATTTATTTGTAAAGACAGGGCTACGCGTTTCGACGCAGGATCGGCGTCTTCATCAGGCCAGCTTGATTTATTTATTTAATTGCCTCGACATCCTATATAGCAGCGCCGGTGGTCCTTTTTCCTGAATCATCTCAATTATTTACCTTGACAGCAAAACTATTTGCATGTGTACGGACCTGGCTGCAGCTTCATGCTTTTGTGATACCTACTGGTATCCATTCTCTAAGGTGAGCAATTTTCTTGTTGGTCATATTGCTCAATATACTCCCTCGCTTTATTGCACTATGTGGCGCCGTGTCTCCTTTTTATTTTTCTAATCCAGGTCTTAAAGAGGCTCTGTCACCAGATTTTGCAACCCCTATCTCCTATTGCAGCAGATCGGCGCTGCAATGTAGATAAGAGTAACGTTTTTGTTTTTTTTAAAAACAAGCATTTTTGGCCAAGTTATGACCATTTTTATATTTATGCAAATGAGGCTTTCTAAAGTACAACTGGGCGTGTTTAAAGTTATGTACAAGTGGGCGTGTATTGTGTGCGTACATCGGGGCGTTTTTACTTCTTTTACTAGCTGGGCGTTGTGTATAGAAGTGAATGATGCTGACGAATCAGCATCATCCACTTCTCTTCATTACCACCCAGCTTCTGGCAGTTCACAGACACACAGCGTGTCCTCGCGAGATCACGCTGTGTCGTCACTCACTTCCTGCCCCAGGTCCTGCATCGTGTCGGACGAGCGAGGACACATCGGCACCAGAGGCTACAGTTGATTCTGCAGCAGCATCGGCGTTTGCAGGTAAGTCGATGTAGCTACTTACCTGCAAACGCTGATGCTGCTGCAGAATCAACTGTAGCCTCTGGTGCCGATGTGGCCGACACGATGCAGGACCTGGGGCAGGAAGTGAGTGACGTCACAGCGTGATCTCGCGAGGACACACTGTGTGTCTGTGAACTGCCAGAAGCTGGGTGGTAACGAAGAGAAGTGGATGATGCTGATTCGTCAGCATCATTCACTTCTATACACAACGCCCAGCTAGTAAAAGAAGTAAAAACGCCCCGATGTACGCACACAATACACGCCCAGTTGTACTTTAGAAAGCCTCATTTGCATAAATATACAAATGGTCATAACTTGGCCAAAAATGCTCGTTTTTAAAAAAAATTTTTTTTACTCGTATCTACATTGCAGCGCCGATCTGCTGCAATAGCAGATAGGGGTTGCAAAATCTGGTGACAGAGCCTCTTTAAAGGGGTTGTTCCAAGATTAAATGTTATCCGCTGTCTACAGGACAGGACATAACATGCTGATCAGTGGGGCTCCCTCGTACCCCTGAGTTAATGACGCTGCAGGTCAAGCATACACCCTGCCGCTCCAGTTACTCAGGGGTACAAGGGACCACCGTTCCAGTTATCAGTGGGGGTCCCAGTGGTCAGACCCCCACCGATCAGCATGTTATGTCCTGTCCTGTAGACAGGGGATAACATTTAATCTTGGAACAACCCCTTTAACTGCAAGGGGCAAAAATGTATATTTAGAAAAAAAGGCATATGGAACAGTAGCAAAGCAAAAAATAAACTGCGCACAACCTATAAATAAATATGTACCAGCAGTGTATATACCGCACAGATCCATATATAGCAGCAGTGAATATACCGCTCTGATCCATATATAGCAGCAGTGAATATACCGCACAGATCAATATATAGCAGCAGTGTATATACCGCTCTGATCCATATATAGCAGCAGTGAATATACTGCACAGATCCATATATAGCAGCAGTGTATATACCGCTCTGATCCATATATAGCAGCAGTGTATATACCGCACAGATCCATATATAGCAGCAGTGAATATACCGCACAGATCCATATATAGCAGCAGTGACCAGCAAGGAGGGAGGTTGTGTGTGAGAGAGCTGCTGTGTGTGTGTGTTTGGTGGACCACACCCGAGATCCAGGGAGTTTCCTTTCTTTCACCAGCCCAGGTTTCTATCACCTGCCTGGGCTAAGGAAGCTTCCCTGAAGGAGGCTCCATTCATACATGGAGCCTCAGACCTCTACCCCCTGGAGCATGCAGGCGGGGGGTAGGGGGTCTTCCCAACCTGCTGGGAGCGTGCAGCCAGCATCAGGGGTGAGAAGGTCATCCCGTGGAAAGATCTGTGCGGCCCCCCCTGATGCTGGGGCTCTGGAAGGAGCCAGGAGGAGAGACATGGCGGATCATCCAGGTGGAGGACCAGAAGGCCCAGCAAGGCCAGATGCCAGACCTGAGGACCAGAGCACGGTAGAGGAATGGGGGCTACTGCGGTCGGGAGAGTCGGTGGAAACCTTCAGCTCCCGCCTAGCTGCCCGGCTGGAAGAATACCGGGACCTCGGTAAGTCCCTGCGGCGGCTTCGTGAAGATCTGGCGGTCGCAAGGGGACGAGCCGCGAAAACATCAGGCGCCAAGAGGTCCCGGTATAATCTACAGGTAAAGACAATTTTGGAGGAAATTAATATGGTGGAGGAGAGGAAGATGGAGATTGTGGTCGGTGGGGGAGCCTTCGGGGAGAAATTGGAGAATGATGAAAGGTTTTCCCTGATGGCGTCCCCCACGCAAAGTAATGAAACCCCCTGCAAAAGGGGAGTAAAGGCATTGGCTGCTAAAAGTGCAGAGGCAGTGGAGGCCGCAAAAGTGGAGGCCGCAAAAGTGGAGGCCGCAAAAGTGGAGGCCGCAAAAGTGGAGGCCGCAAAAGTGGAGGCCGCAGAAGTGGAGGCCACAGAAATGGAGGAAAGCGTGGATTTGGAGAGGACGCCAACCCGGGAGGAGACGGGCTCGGAGGACCCCTGGGAAGGCAGTAACGGAGGGGCAAGTGGGGAACTTTCCTGCAGCCAAGTTGTGCAAAACTTTGAATCGGGCAGTGGGCACCCTCCGGGGTTGCTCACGCAAATACGGCTGCAGGAGTCCCCAGTGTCCCTCCAGAACTTTACTTTTGGAGATGAGTTGCCACCGGAGGAGGAGAAAAAAAAAAAGAAAAAATTATGGAAGTTGAGGCGGAAAAAGGCAAAGGGGAAGACAGGTGGAGTATCTTACAAATATTCCTACCTGTCTTCCTTGCGTTCCGGACCGGGTGAGAGCTCGGTTCGGGACGCAAACCCCGCAAATCCCCCAGCTCCGGCCTCTGCAGTGGGGTCGTGGCGGGTATGTGGGCAGAAAGACATGGTGCTGGTTTTGAGCAATGTGGCCAAGGTGGCACCAGACGCCGTCTCCTGTAAAGGAGGTGGTGTCGATGGCCACGTGGCGCTAGGGGGCGTGTCCCCGTGTCCGGCGGATGGGGAACCTCAGAAGCCGGTCTCTGGCGCAAGCCGGAGGCCGGGGGACGGGGGGAACCGGAAACCGGATGTGGCGCCGGAAAACCGGAAGTCCGCTGGTCATGTGACTCGGCCGGCGGACGCACCAGAAAGTGTTGCGGCAGCGAGTGGTGGCGGTAGGAGAGGCTCCGGCACTGCTGGCCATCCCCCGACGGGAGGGGGGGTTGGTTTGGTGCCGGGAGCGGCTCTAGCGGTGCCTGCGGCCCCTCCATCTGCATCGCCGCAAGGCGGTGGGAGGGGTTTAGCGGGCACGGGGGGTGACGGCACCCCTCCTCCCGAACATTGTATTGGTGGCGCAGCAGATATGGAGGTCGGTGAAGCGGAGGGTGCTGAGGGATTGCCGCCTGAGATATCCGGCGGCACCCCAGAAGTAGCGGCACCTGATGATGTGAAGACCCCAAAAATGACAAAAACAACTTATAAAAAGCCCATCGACAAGAGGAAGAACTCTGTAACCAGCCTGGCCGGTATGAAAGTTGTGGAGAGGAATGTAAGTGAAAATGTAAATATTAATGGTAATGTTAGTAGTGTTGGTAATATTGTTGGTGGTGGTAATGTTGTGGATGTTAATGTGGGTTGTAATATTGTGGGGGGAGTGTCAACCATTGGCGGGCCGGTTGCTCCTTCTGCCAGAGCGCCCGGCAGGTCGTATGCGGGCGTTGTGGTGGGGGGACCGTCGGCCCACCCATCCTCATCTTCTGGGCCCGGGGACGGCAGTTTGCAACAGCGCCTCCTAGAAGCCTTAAGGGAGGGGAAGCAGACGATAACAGTAGGGGGAGTGCAGAAGGACCTATCCTTTTGGATAAATAGGTATGGTCTGGATGCCTTCCGAGAGAGACGGGGAGATCAGTGGTCGCTCCCAACAACCGGGCCGGCCGTGGCCAGGAGGAATGTGGTCCGTCTCCAGTGGCGTGGCAATGATGCGTGCCCTCCTCGTAAGAGGGTGGTGGAGCTGCTGCTGGAGATGGGCTTCAAGGCGAGTGACATCTACGCCTTGATACATCCTCATGGTACGGCTGAGTTTGACATCAGCTTTGTTCAGCCGGGGGGCCTTGAGGTCTTCTGGGGGAACTATGAGCTGGTGAAAAGCGAGCCCGGCTGGCGAGGGTTTGCTGCGCAAGCAATCTCTCGCCAGAATGGTCTCAGGAAAGTGACCGTTCTTACCCGTAACGAGTCGCTTTCCTGTGTGGACATCATGACCTGGTTGGGAAGATACGGTGAGGTAGCAGAGATGCCACGGAAGAACTGCGATGAGTTTGGCATCTGGTCGGGAGCCTGGACGTTTATGGTTAAACTTAAGCGTCTGGGGCAGACGGTGTCCCACATACCATCATCTGCTTTCTTGGGAAGAGATCGAATCCTTGTCTTCTACCAGGGGCAGCCGAAGCTGTGTCACCGGTGTGGCGACCCCTCACACTTGAGCGCAAGCTGCACTGTGCAGAAGTGCGCTCATTGTGGGGGGGTAGGCCATCTGGCCGCATCGTGTGAGCAGATTAGGTGTAACCTGTGTGGTGACCTAGGTCACCCTTTCAGTCGGTGTCCGCGCTCAGTCGTCAATGTCTGTTCCAACCCTACGGAGAATGTAAGGAGGGAGGTCTCCGTGGGCGAGGGGGCGGACAGAGACGATAGAGCCCAAGAGCAAAGGACGAACGCCAGGAGGGGACCCCCTTCTCGTCAGAGAAGGGTGGAAAAACGCAGAAGGGAACGAGAGCTGAGGAGGACCCAGGAAACTGGGGACTCCTCTGGCTCGGACCTGGATGCCCCCCAGGATACTGATGCTCTTGGGGGGGCCGTACTGGACGAGGAGATAAGGAGGATAGAGAGAGAGCAGAGGGCTGAGGACTCCCAGTCCTCCCACTATGAAAGTGTGGAAGAGGAAGGGAGGTCACAGCCTAAAACAAAACAGGGGACACCGGGTAACATCAAAACAGGGCTAAAAACATCTGGCCCTGCCCCGGCCAAGGAAGGCAAAACCTGCACCCCCCTGGTGTGCTCCCCCAACCGATACCGTGTTCTCATGGATATTCCAGACCCCCAGGACGGGGGGGAGAGCACGGTAGGGAGTCTAGGTGTCGTTGAGCCTCCTCTTCTGCGGGGGCCACTGTCCCCGGGGGAGGGGGTCGGCCCGGACCCAGGAGATGAGAATGGGAGGGGGGTGGTGGAGGTTATGGACTCCTCAAAAACAAAAAAAAGAGGTAAAGAGGGTGAGGGGTCCTCCTCAGAGGAGAAAGCAAGGGGTGGGAAGAAGAAAACCGTCTAACTCAATCATTTATGATGGCGGCACCCACTCCGTTGACGCTGGCATCGATTAACGTTGCCAGCATTAAGTCGAATATGGCTAGATTTGCAGCCTTTGATTTTCTCGGCCGGGTTGAAGCTGACATTTTGTTTTTGCAGGAGACCAGACTGTCACTTTTGGCAGAGGTCGTGAAAGCTAGGAGGGAGTGGCGACGTGGGCCCTCCTACTGGTCTCTTGCGGCTGAGCCATATAGCGGGGTGGCGGTACTTTTTACCGCACCGGTCACATGCCGGCGGATGATCGAGTTAGAAATGGGGCGGTGCTTGATCTTAGATGTTCTCATGAGGGGACAAGAACTAAGACTCATTAACATCTACGGTCCCCAGACAAAGTGGGACCGGAAAAGTCTCTTCATGAGGATTAAGCCCTTCCTTTTTACAGGCCGACAAGTCATTTTTGGAGGGGACTTTAACACTGTCGTTAGGCCCCAAGACAGAGGAGGTTCCAGAAAGGTACTGGCCTATGATAGTGTCGAGTTGAATAGAATAGCTAGTGATGCTCGCCTGGAGGACATCCACATTCGGTATACCCCAGGCCACTCGGGATTCACCTATCATAGTGGTAGTCGTAGATCCAGAATAGACAGGTTTTTTTTAAAGGAGGACGCCATCTCTTCGGCAGTGTCCGTCGTTGAGGTGGAGTTCTCCGATCACTGTATGATTATGTTTTCTTTGAATGTTGCAGAGTCCCTCCAGATGGGAAGAGGTATATGGAGGCTGAATTCTACTCTCCTGGAAGAAGCAGAGATAAGACAGGCCTTCGAGGATTTTCTTCAGAGCCAGGTACCTTTATTGGATCTAGGTGGTACTAAGTCTGAGTGGTGGGAGGTGTTCAAAGAACGGGTGGCTGAGTTTTTCCGTCAGATCTCGTGCCTCAGGTCTATGAGCAGGTATCGCCTGTATCAAGACATGAGGAGGAAACTCGAACATCTAGTCTCAACCGGAGGTAGCCGTGAGGAAATCTCCGTGGTGAAAGCTCTGCTCAAAAGATGCCAATATGATAGGCACACGTCTTTGGTTCTTGAACGGGATTTCGGGAAGTACCGCTCGCCCGACCCTTACAAGAACTGCAAGATGTCAGTGAGTCGTAAGGTGGTGACAGGACTGGTAGATAGTACAGGCTCCCTGATGAGATCCAAATCAGGGATCCTGGAGGTCATCAGATCCTTTTATTCGCAGCTTTTGGGTGAGCAGGATCTAAACCGAGACGAAATGTCGGCTTTCCTGGCTGAAACCATCCCTGAGCCAGGAGCAGACCCCTCGCTTGGTGTTTTGACAGAGTCGATCAAGGAAGAGGAAGTGATGCTGGCGATTGATGGGTTGGCCATCAAAAAGTCGCCAGGCCCAGATGGCTTAACATCTGAGTTTTATAAGGCTTTTAAGGGAACCTTAGTTCCCCTCTTGACTGCGGTTTTTAATGAGTGCCTCTCCTCGGGCGCTCTTCCAAAGTCAATGGGCAAGTCGGCCTTGATCATTCTGTCAAAGGGTAAGGATTCGACACGTATTGAGAACTGGCGTCCCATAGCGCTCCTCAATACGGACAGAAAGGTTCTCGCAAAAGTACTGTTTAATCGGCTGGTGAAGTTTGCACCCCGGCTCCTTTCGTCGGCCCAGCATTGCTCTGTTCCAGGCCGCAGCACCTTTAGTGCTGTCCTCAGTGTCAGAGAGGCAGTGGAGCAGGGACATTCTGGCCGATGGGAGGGGTACATGCTGTCCTTGGATCAGGCCAAAGCTTTTGACCGGGTGAATCACAAGTACCTTTGGTCAGTCCTTCTGAGGTATGGCCTACCGGGTGAGTTCGTTAATTGGCTCCAGACCCTATACGCTGGGGCTGAGTCTTTTTCACTGGTGAACGGTTGGACTGGAACCCCCTTTGAGGTTGGGTCTGGTGTCCGCCAGGGTTGTCCCTTAAGCCCCTTGCTGTATGTTTTCGCGATCGACCCCTTTCTTAGGCGGCTCGATCGTGGGCCATTGGCGGGGGTGGGGATGGACTTGGAGGAGCCGGAAGCCACTCAGAGGGTGGTTGCGTACGCGGATGACGTCACTATCTTTGTCTCCTCGAGAGGGGGGGCAGAGTGGGTGATGTCAGAAGTTGAGCGCTACTCACGGGCATCTGGGTCCAGGATCAACCGGGACAAGTGTGAAAGTCTCTGGCTGGGGGGAGGGGATCCTAGTTTTGATCTCCCGGACACCCTCCCAGAGCCCAAAGGGTCTGCTAAAATCTTAGGCATTGAATTTGGCCCGGGTGATTACCCCATGAAAAACTGGGAAGGTAGGCTATCAATAGCTGCCCAGAAGGTTGGCCAATGGAAGGGATGGTCTTTGTCCCTTAGGGAAAGGGTTCACCTGGCCAAGGCTTACCTGATGCCCATGTTGCTCTACCTTGGCAGCGTGTGCATGTTGCCAGAACCTCTCTGGACTCGGGTCTATAGCCTGTTCTTCCAACTGTTATGGGGAAACAGGCTTAACCTAATCAAGAGGGAGGTTACTTACCTACCGAGGAAACTAGGTGGGTTAGGTATGGTTAACCCAGTGGTGTTTCTAGTAAACACCTTCATTAAAATTAATTTGGCAAACCTCTTTGAAAGAGAAAGGGCTCCTCTGTGGATATCCTCCTGCAGGGGATGGTTTCGGCCTTTCTTCCAGGAATGGGAGACAGGAGGCCAAGCGAAAGACCTGCGTGTACCCCATGGGCACCTCCCGGCTTATGCCGCCCCGGTTCTGAAGGTTGTTCGTCGGTGGGGTCTGGAGGCGAGGGAGATCAAGACCATGTCGAGAAAATTTCTTGACAGAAAGGTCTTGTTGACCTGCTTCCAGAAGCCCCTGGCGCTCAGGGACTGCCCAAGTAGCGACCTCGGGGTGGGATTAAAACTTTTAAACTCTGTGAGGATTCCCCAGAAGTTTTGGGATCTGGCTTGGCGCTGCTTCCATGGGAGGCTGTATGTAAGGGGCAATCTGAAGTACAGAAACTCCGATGAAAGAGGTTGTCCTCGGGAGGAGTGCGATGACACGCTGGAAAGCATGGACCATTTCTTGCTTCAGTGTCCCTTCAATGCAGAGGTTTACAAACGGGTGGGTGCCTCCATCGGTTGGCCCGGTCTGACCAACCTCTCCTACGCTGGTTGGGCCTATGGGGCATTCGGAGACCTGGGTGGAAGGGATCATTGCACTTCTTTTTTAGTTAGTTTAGTGATCAGGTATTTCACGTGGAACGCACGGTGCTTAGTATCGACTCAGTGTAAAATCCTCCTGGAGGACGAGGTGTGTAGGAATATCATGGGTGACCTGGTGAAGGTCCGGTCTCTGGAGGTTGAGAAACTGGGTGCATCCAAGGCCTCTCGACTTTGGAGGGGCTTCAATTTTAGGGTGCCCTAGGTGGAACCAACCTTCAGGGGGAGGGGAGGGAGTGCCCCTGGGTATTGGACTGGAGGTGGGGGTCTGCACCTGGCCATGACACCGGGAAATAGCGATAGGGACAGAATGAGAGACAGCAGGAGGGACAGATTAGTTTATAAAGTAATAAGGGATAGAGATAGGGCAAGCAGCATAGGTTTAGCGATAGGGACCGGGGTGGTGGTTGGGGGTTGGCTTTGGCCTCTGGGCTGGTGCTCTAGGGGGGCTTTCCTCTCTCTCTCCTCTGGTGATGGGCTGAGTAAGCACAAGTAGGTTTTTGTTTTGAGCTTTTTGGAGACAGAAAAAGGGCTTACAAGCAGCCAAACTTAGGTTTTCGGGTTATTGTATACAGTATGATATTTTGTTATAGTTATGTGTCGGTATGATTATATGGTGTATAGGTGTATGCATGGGTTTGAGTGAATGTTTAGATAAGATGGGCAGTAGATAGGTGGGGTGGGGGGCCTGGGGGTGTGCCCATCCCGATTCTGGACTACGTGGACGTGAGGAGGACATGAGACGTGGGATCGGGCTGGGTGGGTGATGTGTTGGGTGGTGGGGGCCAGCATCTGAACTATGCGGACATGGAAGGACATGAGGCGTGATGCTGGTTGGGGGAGGTGATGGGTGGTGATGGATAAGTTAGTGTGTACAGGGTTAGGTATGAATGTGGATAAGTTAATAAAATAAAATAAAAAAAAGTAAAAAATATATAAAAAAAAAAAAAAAAAAAAAAATAATAATAATTGAAAAAAATTGGAAAAAAATAAATAAATATATATATATATATTTTTGTGTTTTGTTCTTTTCTTTTCATTTACATGGTGCACTGGAGTAAGTGCACCATGGGATGGTAACTTTTATTTTCAGAGTTTATTATTATTATTATTATTATTATTATTTTGTTTATATTATTATTGTGATTATTATTTTTTTGTTTTATATATGTCTTGATTTTTTTTTTAGGGGGCCATTGGTTGGCACATGGTTTTTAAGAGTATGTTGTATATAGTGTTATAGTTATGTTTTCTTGGGGTTAGGGGGGTTTAGGTGTGTGTATGAATGAGTATGGGATTATAGTTATGTATGCATGGGGATTTATGTAAGAAGGGCCAGGCTGGGTAAATTGTACAGAAATGTACATAAGTTTTGTTTTGTTGTGTTTGTTTTGTAAATACCGTTTATTTTGTAATGTTTTATATTTTTCTATTAAAAGAGTAGCAGCAGTGACCAGCAAGGAGGGAGGTTGTGTGTGAGAGAGCTGCTGTGTGTGTGTGTTTGGTGGACCACACCCGAGATCCAGGGAGTTTCCTTTCTTTCACCAGCCCAGGTTTCTATCACCTGCCTGGGCTAAGGAAACTTCCCTGAAGGAGGCTCCATTCATACATGGAGCCTCAGACCTCTACCCCCTGGAGCATGCAGGCGGGGGGTAGGGGGTCTTCCCAACCTGCTGGGAGCGTGCAGCCAGCATCAGGGGTGAGAAGGTCATCCCGTGTAAAGATCTGTGCGGCCCCCCCTGATGCTGGGGCTCTGGAAGGAGCCAGGAGGAGAGACATGGAGGATCATCATCCAGGTGGAGGACCAGAAGGCCCAGCGAGGCCAGATGCCCGACCAAGGGACCAGAGCACGGTTGAGGAGTGGGGGCTACTTCGGTCAGGAGAGTCTGTGGAGACGTTCAGCTCCCGCCTAGCTGCCCGGCTGGAAGAATACCGGGACCTCGGTAAGTCCCTGCGGCGGCTGCGGGAAGATCTGGCGGCCGCAAGGGGACGAGCAGCTAAAACATCAGGCGCCAAGAGGTCCCGGTATAACCTACAGGTAAAGGAAATACTGGAAGAAATTAATATGGTGGAGGAGAGAAAGATGGAGATTGTGGTCGGTGGGGGAGCCTTCGGGGAGAAATTGCAGAATGATGAAAGGTTTTCCCTGATGGCGTCCCCCACGCAAAGTAATGAAACCCCCTGCAAAAGGGGAGTAAAGGCATTGGCTGCTAAAAGTGCAGAGGCAGTGGAGGCCGCAAAAGTGGAGGCCGCAAAAGTGGAGGCCGCAAAAGTGGAGGCCGCAAAAGTGGAGGCCGCAAAAGTGGAGGCCGCAAAATTGGAGGCCGCAGAAGTGGAGTCCACAGAAATGGAGGATAGCGTGGAGGTGGAGAGGACGCCTACCCGGGAGGAGACGGGCTCGGAGGACCCCTGGGAGGGCAGTAATGGAGGGGCAAGTGGGGAACTTTCCTGCAGCCAAGGTGTGCAAGACATTGAATCGGGCAGTGGGCACCCCCCGGGGTTGCTCACGCAAATACGGCTGCAGGAGTCCCCAGTGTCCCTCCAGAACTTTACTTTTGGAGCTGAGTTGCCACCAGAGGAGGACAAAGTACAGAAGAAGAAGCTTTGGAAGTTAAGGCGGAAGAAAACAAAGGCGAAGACAGGTGGGGTATCCTATAAATATTCCTACCTGTCTTCCTTGCGTTCCGGACCGGGTGAGAGCTCGGTTCGGGACGCAAACCCCGCAAATCCCCCAGCTCCGGCCTCTGCAGTGCCTGGACGTTTATGGTTAAACTTAAGCGTCTGGGGCAGACGGTGTCCCACATACCATCATCTGCTTTCTTGGGAAGAGATCGAATCCTTGTCTTCTACCAGGGGCAGCCGAAGCTGTGTCACCGGTGTGGCGACCCCTCACACTTGAGCGCAAGCTGCACTGTGCAGAAGTGCGCTCATTGTGGGGGGGTAGGCCATCTGGCCGCATCGTGTGAGCAGATTAGGTGTAACCTGTGTGGTGACCTAGGTCACCCTTTCAGTCGGTGTCCGCGCTCAGTCGTCAATGTCTGTTCCAACCCTACGGAGAATGTAAGGAGGGAGGTCTCCGTGGGCGAGGGGGCGGACAGAGACGATAGAGCCCAAGAGCAAAGGACGAACGCCAGGAGGGGACCCCCTTCTCGTCAGAGAAGGGCGGAAAAACGCAGAAGGGAACGAGAGCTGAGGAGGACCCAGGAAACTGGGGACTCCTCTGGCTCGGACCTGGATGCCCCCCAGGATACTGATGCTCTTGGGGGGGCCGTACTGGACGAGGAGATAAGGAGGATAGAGAGAGAGCAGAGGGCTGAGGACTCCCAGTCCTCCCACTATGAAAGTGTGGAAGAGGAAGGGAGGTCACAGCCTAAAACAAAACAGGGGACACCGGGTAACATCAAAACAGGGCTAAAAACATCTGGCCCTGCCCCGGCCAAGGAAGGCAAAACCTGCACCCCCCTGGTGTGCTCCCCCAACCGATACCGTGTTCTCATGGATATTCCAGACCCCCAGGCCGGGGGGGAGAGCACGGTAGGGAGTCTAGGAGTCGTTGAGCCTCCTCTTCTGCGGGGGCCACTGTCCCCGGGGGAGGGGGTCGGCCCGGACCCAGGAGATGAGAATGGGAGGGGGGTGGTGGAGGTTATGGACTCCTCAAAAACAAAAAAAAGAGGTAAAGAGGGTGAGGGGTCCTCCTCAGAGGAGAAAGCAAGGGGTGGGAAGAAGAAAACCGTCTAACTCAATCATTTATGATGGCGGCACCCACTCCGTTGACGCTGGCATCGATTAACGTTGCCAGCATTAAGTCGAATATGGCTAGATTTGCAGCCTTTGATTTTCTCGGCCGGGTTGAAGCTGACATTTTGTTTTTGCAGGAGACCAGACTGTCACTTTTGGCAGAGGTCGTGAAAGCTAGGAGGGAGTGGCGACGTGGGCCCTCCTACTGGTCTCTTGCGGCTGAGCCATATAGCGGGGTGGCGGTACTTTTTACCGCACCGGTCACATGCCGGCGGATGATCGAGTTAGAAATGGGGCGGTGCTTGATCTTAGATGTTCTCATGAGGGGACAAGAACTAAGACTCATTAACATCTACGGTCCCCAGACAAAGTGGGACCGGAAAAGTCTCTTCATGAGGATTAAGCCCTTCCTTTTTACAGGCCGACAAGTCATTTTTGGAGGGGACTTTAACACTGTCGTTAGGCCCCAAGACAGAGGAGGTTCCAGAAAGGTACTGGCCTATGATAGTGTCGAGTTGAATAGAATAGCTAGCGATGCTCGCCTGGAGGACATCCACATTCGGTATACCCCAGGCCACTCGGGATTCACCTATCATAGTGGTAGTCGTAGATCCAGAATAGACAGGTTTTTTTTAAAGGAGGACGCCATCTCTTCGGCAGTGTCCGTCGTTGAGGTGGAGTTCTCCGATCACTGTATGATTATGTTTTCTTTGAATGTTGCAGAGTCCCTCCAGATGGGAAGAGGTATATGGAGGCTGAATTCTACTCTCCTGGAAGAAGCAGAGATAAGACAGGCCTTCGAGGATTTTCTTCAGAGCCAGGTACCTTTATTGGATCTAGGTGGTACTAAGTCTGAGTGGTGGGAGGTGTTCAAAGAACGGGTGGCTGAGTTTTTCCGTCAGATCTCGTGCCTCAGGTCTATGAGCAGGTATCGCCTGTATCAAGACATGAGGAGGAAACTCGAACATCTAGTCTCAACCGGAGGTAGCCGTGAGGAAATCTCCGTGGTGAAAGCTCTGCTCAAAAGATGCCAATATGATAGGCACACGTCTTTGGTTCTTGAACGGGATTTCGGGAGGTACCGCTCGCCCGACCCTTACAAGAACTGCAAGATGTCAGTGAGTCGTAAGGTGGTGACAGGACTGGTAGATAGTACAGGCTCCCTGATGAGATCCAAATCAGGGATCTTGGAGGTCATCAGATCCTTTTATTCGCAGCTTTTGGGTGAGCAGGATCTAAACCGAGACGAAATGTCGGCTTTCCTGGCTGAAACCATCCCTGAGCCAGGAGCAGACCCCTCGCTTGGTGTTTTGACAGAGTCGATCAAGGAAGAGGAAGTGATGCTGGCGATTGATGGGTTGGCCATCAAAAAGTCGCCAGGCCCAGATGGCTTAACATCTGAGTTTTATAAGGCTTTTAAGGGAACCTTAGTTCCCCTCTTGACTGCGGTTTTTAATGAGTGCCTCTCCTCGGGCGCTCTTCCAAAGTCAATGGGCAAGTCGGCCTTGATCATTCTGTCAAAGGGTAAGGATTCGACACGTATTGAGAACTGGCGTCCCATAGCGCTCCTCAATACGGACAGAAAGGTTCTCGCAAAAGTACTGTTTAATCGGCTGGTGAAGTTTGCACCCCGGCTCCTTTCGTCGGCCCAGCATTGCTCTGTTCCAGGCCGCAGCACCTTTAGTGCTGTCCTCAGTGTCAGAGAGGCAGTGGAGCAGGGACATTCTGGCCGATGGGAGGGGTACATGCTGTCCTTGGATCAGGCCAAAGCTTTTGACCGGGTGAATCACAAGTACCTTTGGTCAGTCCTTCTGAGGTATGGCCTACCGGGTGAGTTCGTTAATTGGCTCCAGACCCTATACGCTGGGGCTGAGTCTTTTGCACTGGTGAACGGTTGGACTGGAACCCCCTTTGAGGTTGGGTCTGGTGTCCGCCAGGGTTGTCCCTTAAGCCCCTTGCTGTATGTTTTCGCGATCGACCCCTTTCTTAGGCGGCTCGATCGTGGGCCATTGGCGGGGGTGGGGATGGACTTGGAGGAGCCGGAAGCCACTCAGAGGGTGGTTGCGTACGCGGATGACGTCACTATCTTTGTCTCCTCGAGAGGGGAGGCAGAGTGGGTGATGTCAGAAGTTGAGCGCTACTCACGGGCATCTGGGTCCAGGATCAACCGGGACAAGTGTGAAAGTCTCTGGCTGGGGGGAGGGGATCCTAGTTTTGATCTCCCGGACACCCTCCCAGAGCCCAAAGGGTCTGCTAAAATCTTAGGCATTGAATTTGGCCCGGGTGATTACCCCATGAAAAACTGGGAAGGTAGGCTATCAATAGCTGCCCAGAAGGTTGGCCAATGGAAGGGATGGTCTTTGTCCCTTAGGGAAAGGGTTCACCTGGCCAAGGCTTACCTGATGCCCATGTTGCTCTACCTTGGCAGCGTGTGCATGTTGCCAGAACCTCTCTGGACTCGGGTCTATAGCCTGTTCTTCCAACTGTTATGGGGAAACAGGCTTAACCTAATCAAGAGGGAGGTTACTTACCTACCGAGGAAACTAGGTGGGTTAGGTATGGTTAACCCAGTGGTGTTTCTAGTAAACACCTTCATTAAAATTAATTTGGCAAACCTCTTTGAAAGAGAAAGGGCTCCTCTGTGGATATCCTCCTGCAGGGGATGGTTTCGGCCTTTCTTCCAGGAATGGGAGACAGGAGGCCAAGCGAAAGACCTGCGTGTACCCCATGGGCACCTCCCGGCTTATGCCGCCCCGGTTCTGAAGGTTGTTCGTCGGTGGGGTCTGGAGGCGAGGGAGATCAAGACCATGTCGAGAAAATTTCTTGACAGAAAGGTCTTGTTGACCTGCTTCCAGAAGCCCCTGGCGCTCAGGGACTGCCCAAGTAGCGACCTCGGGGTGGGATTAAAACTTTTAAACTCTGTGAGGATTCCCCAGAAGTTTTGGGATCTGGCTTGGCGCTGCTTCCATGGGAGGCTGTATGTAAGGGGCAATCTGAAGTACAGAAACTCCGATGAAAGAGGTTGTCCTCGGGAGGAGTGCGATGACACGCTGGAAAGCATGGACCATTTCTTGCTTCAGTGTCCCTTCAATGCAGAGGTTTACAAACGGGTGGGTGCCTCCATCGGTTGGCCCGGTCTGACCAACCTCTCCTACGCTGGTTGGGCCTATGGGGCATTCGGAGACCTGGGTGGAAGGGATCATTGCACTTCTTTTTTAGTTAGTTTAGTGATCAGGTATTTCACGTGGAACGCACGGTGCTTAGTATCGACTCAGTGTAAAATCCTCCTGGAGGACGAGGTGTGTAGGAATATCATGGGTGACCTGGTGAAGGTCCGGTCTCTGGAGGTTGAGAAACTGGGTGCATCCAAGGCCTCTCGACTTTGGAGGGGCTTCAATTTTAGGGTGCCCTAGGTGGAACCAACCTTCAGGGGGAGGGGAGGGAGTGCCCCTGGGTATTAGACTGGAGGTGGGGGTCTGCACCTGGCCATGACACCGGGAAATAGCGATAGGGACAGAATGAGAGACAGCAGGAGGGACAGATTAGTTTATAAAGTAATAAGGGATAGAGATAGGGCAAGCAGCATAGGTTTAGCGATAGGGACCGGGGTGGTGGTTGGGGGTTGGCTTTGGCCTCTGGGCTGGTGCTCTAGGGGGGCTTTCCTCTCTCTCTCCTCTGGTGATGGGCTGAGTAAGCACAAGTAGGTTTTTGTTTTGAGCTTTTTGGAGACAGAAAAAGGGCTTACAAGCAGCCAAACTTAGGTTTTCGGGTTATTGTATACAGTATGATATTTTGTTATAGTTATGTGTCGGTATGATTATATGGTGTATAGGTGTATGCATGGGTTTGAGTGAATGTTTAGATAAGATGGGAAGTAGATAGGTGGGGTGGGGGGCCTGGGGGTGTGCCCATCCCGATTCTGGACTACGTGGACGTGAGGAGGACATGAGACGTGGGATCGGGCTGGGTGGGTGATGTGTTGGGTGGTGGGGGCCAGCATCTGAACTATGCGGACATGGAAGGACATGAGGCGTGATGCTGGTTGGGGGAGGTGATGGGTGGTGATGGATAAGTTAGTGTGTACAGGGTTAGGTATGAATGTGGATAAGTTAATAAAATAAAATAAAAAAAAAGTAAAAAATATATAAAAAAATTAAAAAAAAAAAAAAAAAAAAAAAAAAAAATTAGAAAAAAAATTAGAAAAAAAAAAAAATATATATATATATATATATTTTGGCTTTGTTTTGTATTTTTTGTGTTTTGTTCTTTTCTTTTCATTTACATGGTGCACTGGAGTAAGTGCACCATGGGATGGTAACTTTTATTTTCAGAGTTTATTATTATTATTATTATTATTATTATTATTTTGTTTATATTATTATTGTGATTATTATTTTTTTGTTTTATATATGTCTTGATTTTTTTTAGGGGGCCATTGGTTGGCACATGTTTTTTAAGAGTATGTTGTATATAGTGTTATAGTTATGTTTTCTTGGGGTTGGGGGGGTTTAGGTGTGTGTATGAATGAGTATGGGATTATAGTTATGTATGCATGGGGATTTATGTAAGAAGGGCCAGGCTGAGTAAATGGTACAGAAATGTACATAAGTTTTGTTTTGTTGTGTTTGTTTTGTAAATACCGTTTATTTTGTAATGTTTTATATTTTTCTATTAAAAGAGTAGCAGCAGTGTCCAGCAAGGAGGGAGGTTGTGTGTGAGAGAGCTGCTGTGTGTGTGTGTTTGGTGGACCACACCCGAGATCCAGGGAGTTTCCTTTCTTTCACCAGCCCAGGTTTCTATCACCTGCCTGGGCTAAGGAAGCTTCCCTGAAGGAGGCTCCATTCATACATGGAGCCTCAGACCTCTACCCCCTGGAGCATGCAGGCGGGGGGTAGGGGGTCTTCCCAACCTGCTGGGAGCGTGCAGCCAGCATCAGGGGTGAGAAGGTCATCCCGTGGAAAGATCTGTGCGGCCCCCCCTGATGCTGGGGCTCTGGAAGGAGCCAGGAGGAGAGACATGGCGGATCATCCAGGTGGAGGACCAGAAGGCCCAGCAAGGCCAGATGCCAGACCTGAGGACCAGAGCACGGTAGAGGAATGGGGGCTACTGCGGTCGGGAGAGTCGGTGGAAACCTTCAGCTCCCGCCTAGCTGCCCGGCTGGAAGAATACCGGGACCTCGGTAAGTCCCTGCGGCGGCTGCGGGAAGATCTGGCGGCCGCAAGGGGACGAGCAGCGAAAACATCAGGCGCCAAGAGGTCCCGGTATAACCTACAGGTAAAGGAAATACTGGAAGAAATTAATATGGTGGAGGAGAGAAAGATGGAGATTGTGGTCGGTGGGGGAGCCTTCGGGGAGAAATTGCAGAATGATGAAAGGTTTTCCCTGATGGCGTCCCCCACGCAAAGTAATGAAACCCCCTGCAAAAGGGGAGTAAAGGCATTGGCTGCTAAAAGTGCAGAGGCAGTGGAGGCCGCAAAAGTGGAGGCCGCAAAAGTGGAGGCCGCAAAAGTGGAGGCCGCAAAAGTGGAGGCCGCAAAAGTGGAGGCCGCAAAAGTGGAGGCCGCAGAAGTGGAGGCCACAGAAATGGAGGATAGCGTGGAGGTGGAGAGGACGCCTACCCGGGAGGAGACGGGCTCGGAGGACCCCTGGGAGGGCAGTAATGGAGGGGCAAGTGGGGAACTTTCCTGCAGCCAAGGTGTGCAAGACATTGAATCGGGCAGTGGGCACCCCCCGGGGTTGCTCACGCAAATACGGCTGCAGGAGTCCCCAGTGTCCCTCCAGAACTTTACTTTTGGAGCTGAGTTGCCACCAGAGGAGGACAAAGTACAGAAGAAGAAGCTTTGGAAGTTAAGGCGGAAGAAAACAAAGGCGAAGACAGGTGGGGTATCCTATAAATATTCCTACCTGTCTTCCTTGCGTTCCGGACCGGGTGAGAGCTCGGTTCGGGACGCAAACCCCGCAAATCCCCCAGCTCCGGCCTCTGCAGTGGGGTCGTGGCGGGTATGTGGGCAGAAAAATATGGTGCTGGTTTTGAGCAATGTGGCCAAGATGGCGCCAGATGCCGTCTCCTGTAAAGGAGGTGGTGTCGATGGCCACGTGGCGCTAGGGGGCGTGTCCCCGTGTCCGGCGGATGGGGAACCTCAGAAGCCGGTCTCTGGCGCAAGCCGGAGGCCGGGGGACGGGGGGAACCGGAAACCGGATGTGGCGCCGGAAAACCGGAAGTCCGCTGGTCATGTGACTCGGCCGGCGGACGCACCAAAAAGTGTTGCGGCAGCGAGTGGTGGCGGTAGGAGAGGCTCCGGCACTGCTGGCCATCCCCCGACGGGAGGGGGGGTTGGTTTGGTGCCGGGAGCGGCTCTAGCGGTGCCTGCGGCCCCTCCATCTGCATCGCCGCAAGGCGGTGGGAGGGGTTTAGCGGGCACGGGGGGTGACGGCACCCCTCCTCCCGAACATTGTATTAGTGGCGCAGCAGATATGGAGGTCGGTGAAGCGGAGGGTGCTGAGGGATTGCCGCCTGAGATATCCGGCGGCGCCCCAGAAGTAGCGGCACCTGATGATGTGGAGACCCCAAAAACGACAAAAACAACTTATAAAAAGCCCATCGACAAGAGGAAGAACTCTGTAACCAGCCTGGCCGGTATGAAAGTTGTGGAGAGGAATGTAAGTGAAAATGTAAATATTAATGGTAATGTTAGTAGTGTTGGTAATATTGTTGGTGGTGGTAATGTTGTGGATGTTAATGTGGGTTGTAATATTGTGGGGGGAGTGTCAACCATTGGCGGGCCGGTTGCTCCTTCTGCCAGAGCGCCCGGCAGGTCGTATGCGGGCGTTGTGGTGGGGGGACCGTCGGCCCACCCATCCTCATCTTCTGGGCCCGGGGACGGCAGTTTGCAACAGCGCCTCCTAGAAGCCTTAAGGGAGGGGAAGCAGACGATAACAGTAGGGGGAGTGCAGAAGGACCTATCCTTTTGGATAAATAGGTATGGTCTGGATGCCTTCCGAGAGAGACGGGGAGATCAGTGGTCGCTCCCAACAACCGGGCCGGCCGTGGCCAGGAGGAATGTGGTCCGTCTCCAGTGGCGTGGCAATGATGCGTGCCCTCCTCGTAAGAGGGTGGTGGAGCTGCTGCTGGAGATGGGCTTCAAGGCGAGTGACATCTACGCCTTGATACATCCTCATGGTACGGCTGAGTTTGACATCAGCTTTGTTCAGCCGGGGGGCCTTGAGGTCTTCTGGGGGAACTATGAGCTGGTGAAAAGCGAGCCCGGCTGGCGAGGGTTTGCTGCGCAAGCAATCTCTCGCCAGAATGGTCTCAGGAAAGTGACCGTTCTTACCCGTAACGAGTCGCTTTCCTGTGTGGACATCATGACCTGGTTGGGAAGATACGGTGAGGTAGCAGAGATGCCACGGAAGAACTGCGATGAGTTTGGCATCTGGTCGGGAGCCTGGACGTTTATGGTTAAACTTAAGCGTCTGGGGCAGACGGTGTCCCACATACCATCATCTGCTTTCTTGGGAAGAGATCGAATCCTTGTCTTCTACCAGGGGCAGCCGAAGCTGTGTCACCGGTGTGGCGACCCCTCACACTTGAGCGCAAGCTGCACTGTGCAGAAGTGCGCTCATTGTGGGGGGGTAGGCCATCTGGCCGCATCGTGTGAGCAGATTAGGTGTAACCTGTGTGGTGACCTAGGTCACCCTTTCAGTCGGTGTCCGCGCTCAGTCGTCAATGTCTGTTCCAACCCTACGGAGAATGTAAGGAGGGAGGTCTCCGTGGGCGAGGGGGCGGACAGAGACGATAGAGCCCAAGAGCAAAGGACGAACGCCAGGAGGGGACCCCCTTCTCGTCAGAGAAGGGTGGAAAAACGCAGAAGGGAACGAGAGCTGAGGAGGACCCAGGAAACTGGGGACTCCTCTGGCTCGGACCTGGATGCCCCCCAGGATACTGATGCTCTTGGGGGGGCCGTACTGGACGAGGAGATAAGGAGGATAGAGAGAGAGCAGAGGGCTGAGGACTCCCAGTCCTCCCACTATGAAAGTGTGGAAGAGGAAGGGAGGTCACAGCCTAAAACAAAACAGGGGACACCGGGTAACATCAAAACAGGGCTAAAAACATCTGGCTCTGCCCCGGCCAAGGAAGGCAAAACCTGCACCCCCCTGGTGTGCTCCCCCAACCGATACCGTGTTCTCATGGATATTCCAGACCCCCAGGCCGGGGGGGAGAGCACGGTAGGGAGTCTAGGAGTCGTTGAGCCTCCTCTTCTGCGGGGGCCACTGTCCCCGGGGGAGGGGGTCGGCCCGGACCCAGGAGATGAGAATGGGAGGGGGGTGGTGGAGGTTATGGACTCCTCAAAAACAAAAAAAAGAGGTAAAGAGGGTGAGGGGTCCTCCTCAGAGGAGAAAGCAAGGGGTGGGAAGAAGAAAACCGTCTAACTCAATCATTTATGATGGCGGCACCCACTCCGTTGACGCTGGCATCGATTAACGTTGCCAGCATTAAGTCGAATATGGCTAGATTTGCAGCCTTTGATTTTCTCGGCCGGGTTGAAGCTGACATTTTGTTTTTGCAGGAGACCAGACTGTCACTTTTGGCAGAGGTCGTGAAAGCTAGGAGGGAGTGGCGACGTGGGCCCTCCTACTGGTCTCTTGCGGCTGAGCCATATAGCGGGGTGGCGGTACTTTTTACCGCACCGGTCACATGCCGGCGGATGATCGAGTTAGAAATGGGGCGGTGCTTGATCTTAGATGTTCTCATGAGGGGACAAGAACTAAGACTTATCAACATCTACGGTCCCCAGACAAAGTGGGACCGGAAAAGTCTCTTCATGAGGATTAAGCCCTTCCTTTTTACAGGCCGACAAGTCATTTTTGGAGGGGACTTTAACACTGTCGTTAGGCCCCAAGACAGAGGAGGTTCCAGAAAGGTACTGGCCTATGATAGTGTCGAGTTGAATAGAATAGCTAGTGATGCTCGCCTGGAGGACATCCACATTCGGTATACCCCAGGCCACTCGGGATTCACCTATCATAGTGGTAGTCGTAGGTCCAGAATAGACAGGTTTTTTTTAAAGGAGGACGCCATCTCTTCGGCAGTGTCCGTCGTTGAGGTGGAGTTCTCCGATCACTGTATGATTATGTTTTCTTTGAATGTTGCAGAGTCCCTCCAGATGGGAAGAGGTATATGGAGGCTGAATTCTACTCTCCTGGAAGAAGCAGAGATAAGACAGGCCTTCGAGGATTTTCTTCAGAGCCAGGTACCTTTATTGGATCTAGGTGGTACTAAGTCTGAGTGGTGGGAGGTGTTCAAAGAACGGGTGGCTGAGTTTTTCCGTCAGATCTCGTGCCTCAGGTCTATGAGCAGGTATCGCCTGTATCAAGACATGAGGAGGAAACTCGAACATCTAGTCTCAACCGGAGGTAGCCGTGAGGAAATCTCCGTGGTGAAAGCTCTGCTCAAAAGATGCCAATATGATAGGCACACGTCTTTGGTTCTTGAACGGGATTTCGGGAGGTACCGCTCGCCCGACCCTTACAAGAACTGCAAGATGTCAGTGAGTCGTAAGGTGGTGACAGGACTGGTAGATAGTACAGGCTCCCTGATGAGATCCAAATCAGGGATCCTGGAGGTCATCAGATCCTTTTATTCGCAGCTTTTGGGTGAGCAGGATCTAAACCGAGACGAAATGTCGGCTTTCCTGGCTGAAACCATCCCTGAGCCAGGAGCAGACCCCTCGCTTGGTGTTTTGACAGAGTCGATCAAGGAAGAGGAAGTGATGCTGGCGATTGATGGGTTGGCCATCAAAAAGTCGCCAGGCCCAGATGGCTTAACATCTGAGTTTTATAAGGCTTTTAAGGGAACCTTAGTTCCCCTCTTGACTGCGGTTTTTAATGAGTGCCTCTCCTCGGGCGCTCTTCCAAAGTCAATGGGCAAGTCGGCCTTGATCATTCTGTCAAAGGGTAAGGATTCGACCCGTATTGAGAACTGGCGTCCCATAGCGCTCCTCAATACGGACAGAAAGGTTCTCGCAAAAGTACTGTTTAATCGGCTGGTGAAGTTTGCACCCCGGCTCCTTTCGTCGGCCCAGCATTGCTCTGTTCCAGGCCGCAGCACCTTTAGTGCTGTCCTCAGTGTCAGAGAGGCAGTGGAGCAGGGACATTCTGGCCGATGGGAGGGGTACATGCTGTCCTTGGATCAGGCCAAAGCTTTTGACCGGGTGAATCACAAGTACCTTTGGTCAGTCCTTCTGAGGTATGGCCTACCGGGTGAGTTCGTTAATTGGCTCCAGACCCTATACGCTGGGGCTGAGTCTTTTGCACTGGTGAACGGTTGGACTGGAACCCCCTTTGAGGTTGGGTCTGGTGTCCGCCAGGGTTGTCCCTTAAGCCCCTTGCTGTATGTTTTCGCGATCGACCCCTTTCTTAGGCGGCTCGATCGTGGGCCATTGGCGGGGGTGGGGATGGACTTGGAGGAGCCGGAAGCCACTCAGAGGGTGGTTGCGTACGCGGATGACGTCACTATCTTTGTCTCCTCGAGAGGGGAGGCAGAGTGGGTGATGTCAGAAGTTGAGCGCTACTCACGGGCATCTGGGTCCAGGATCAACCGGGACAAGTGTGAAAGTCTCTGGCTGGGGGGAGGGGATCCTAGTTTTGATCTCCCGGACACCCTCCCAGAGCCCAAAGGGTCTGCTAAAATCTTAGGCATTGAATTTGGCCCGGGTGATTACCCCATGAAAAACTGGGAAGGTAGGCTATCAATAGCTGCCCAGAAGGTTGGCCAATGGAAGGGATGGTCTTTGTCCCTTAGGGAAAGGGTTCACCTGGCCAAGGCTTACCTGATGCCCATGTTGCTCTACCTTGGCAGCGTGTGCATGTTGCCAGAACCTCTCTGGACTCGGGTCTATAGCCTGTTCTTCCAACTGTTATGGGGAAACAGGCTTAACCTAATCAAGAGGGAGGTTACTTACCTACCGAGGAAACTAGGTGGGTTAGGTATGGTTAACCCAGTGGTGTTTCTAGTAAACACCTTCATTAAAATTAATTTGGCAAACCTCTTTGAAAGAGAAAGGGCTCCTCTGTGGATATCCTCCTGCAGGGGATGGTTTCGGCCTTTCTTCCAGGAATGGGAGACAGGAGGCCAAGCGAAAGACCTGCGTGTACCCCATGGGCACCTCCCGGCTTATGCCGCCCCGGTTCTGAAGGTTGTTCGTCGGTGGGGTCTGGAGGCGAGGGAGATCAAGACCATGTCGAGAAAATTTCTTGACAGAAAGGTCTTGTTGACCTGCTTCCAGAAGCCCCTGGCGCTCAGGGACTGCCCAAGTAGCGACCTCGGGGTGGGATTAAAACTTTTAAACTCTGTGAGGATTCCCCAGAAGTTTTGGGATCTGGCTTGGCGCTGCTTCCATGGGAGGCTGTATGTAAGGGGCAATCTGAAGTACAGAAACTCCGATGAAAGAGGTTGTCCTCGGGAGGAGTGCGATGACACGCTGGAAAGCATGGACCATTTCTTGCTTCAGTGTCCCTTCAATGCAGAGGTTTACAAACGGGTGGGTGCCTCCATCGGTTGGCCCGGTCTGACCAACCTCTCCTACGCTGGTTGGGCCTATGGGGCATTCGGAGACCTGGGTGGAAGGGATCATTGCACTTCTTTTTTAGTTAGTTTAGTGATCAGGTATTTCACGTGGAACGCACGGTGCTTAGTATCGACTCAGTGTAAAATCCTCCTGGAGGACGAGGTGTGTAGGAATATCATGGGTGACCTGGTGAAGGTCCGGTCTCTGGAGGTTGAGAAACTGGGTGCATCCAAGGCCTCTCGACTTTGGAGGGGCTTCAATTTTAGGGTGCCCTAGGTGGAACCAACCTTCAGGGGGAGGGGAGGGAGTGCCCCTGGGTATTAGACTGGAGGTGGGGGTCTGCACCTGGCCATGACACCGGGAAATAGCGATAGGGACAGAATGAGAGACAGCAGGAGGGACAGATTAGTTTATAAAGTAATAAGGGATAGAGATAGGGCAAGCAGCATAGGTTTAGCGATAGGGACCGGGGTGGTGGTTGGGGGTTGGCTTTGGCCTCTGGGCTGGTGCTCTAGGGGGGCTTTCCTCTCTCTCTCCTCTGGTGATGGGCTGAGTAAGCACAAGTAGGTTTTTGTTTTGAGCTTTTTGGAGACAGAAAAAGGGCTTACAAGCAGCCAAACTTAGGTTTTCGGGTTATTGTATACAGTATGATATTTTGTTATAGTTATGTGTCGGTATGATTATATGGTGTATAGGTGTATGCATGGGTTTGAGTGAATGTTTAGATAAGATGGGAAGTAGATAGGTGGGGTGGGGGGCCTGGGGGTGTGCCCATCCCGATTCTGGACTACGTGGACGTGAGGAGGACATGAGACGTGGGATCGGGTTGGGTGGGTGATGTGTTGGGTGGTGGGGGCCAGCATCTGAACTATGCGGACATGGAAGGACATGAGGCGTGATGCTGGTTGGGGGAGGTGATGGGTGGTGATGGATAAGTTAGTGTGTACAGGGTTAGGTATGAATGTGGATAAGTTAATAAAATAAAATAAAAAAAAGTAAAAAATATATAAAAAAAAAAAAAAAAAAAAAAAAAATTAAAAAAAAAAAAAAAAAAAAAAAAAAATATATATATATATATATATATATATATATTTTGGCTTTGTTTTGTATTTTTTGTGTTTTGTTCTTTTCTTTTCATTTACATGGTGCACTGGAGTAAGTGCACCATGGGATGGTAACTTTTATTTTCAGAGTTTATTATTATTATTATTATTATTATTATTTTGTTTATATTATTATTGTGATTATTATTTATTTTGTTTTATATATGTCTTGATTTTTTTTTAGGGGGCCATTGGTTGGCACATGGTTTTTAAGAGTATGTTGTATATAGTGTTATAGTTATGTTTTCTTGGGGTTGGGGGGGTTTAGGTGTGTGTATGAATGAGTATGGGATTATAGTTATGTATGCATGGGGATTTATGTAAGAAGGGCCAGGTTGGGTAAATTGTACAGAAATGTACATAAGTTTTGTTTTGTTGTGTTTGTTTTGTAAATACCGTTTATTTTGTAATGTTTTATATTTTTCTATTAAAAGAGTAGCAGCAGTGACCAGCAAGGAGGGAGGTTGTGTGTGAGAGAGCTCCTGAGTGTGTGCTGTTTGTGTGCTGTGTGGACCACACCCGGAATCCAGGGAGTTTCCTTTCTTTCACCAGCCCAGGTTTCTATCACCTGCCTGGGCTAAGGAAGCTTCCCTGAAGGAGGCTCCATTCGTACATGGAGCCTCAGACCTCTACCCCCTGGAGCATGCAGGCGGGGGGTAGGGGGTCTTCCCAACCTGCTGGGAGCGTGCAGCCAGCATCAGGGGTGAGAAGGTCATCCCGTGTAAAGATCTGTGCGGCCCCCCCTGATGCTGGGGCTCTGGAAGGAGCCAGGAGGAGAGACATGGCGGATCATCCAGGTGGAGGACCAGAAGGCCCAGCAAGGCCAGATACCCGACCAAGGGACCAGAGCACGGTCGAGGAGTGGGGGCTACTTCGGTCAGGAGAGTCTGTGGAGACGTTCAGCTCCCGCCTAGCTGCCCGGCTGGAAGAATACCGGGACCTCGGTAAGTCCCTGCGGCGGCTGCGGGAAGATCTGGCGGGCGCAAGGGGACGAGCAGCTAAAACATCAGGCTCCAAGAGGTCCCGGTATAATCTACAGGTAAAGGAAATACTGGAAGAAATTAATATGGTGGAGGAGAGAAAGATGGAGATTGTGGTCGGTGGGGGAGCCTTCGGGGAGAAATTGGAGAATGATGAAAGGTTTTCCCTGATGGCGTCCCCCACGCAAAGTAATGAAACCCCCTGCAAAAGGGGAGTAAAGGCATTGGCTGCTAAAAGTGCAGAGGCAGTGGAGGCCGCAAAAGTGGAGGCCGCAAAAGTGGAGGCCGCAAAAGTGGAGGCCGCAAAAGTGGAGGCCGCAAAAGTGGAGGCCGCAAAATTGGAGGCCGCAGAAGTGGAGGCCTCAGAAATGGAGGAAAGCGTGGAGGTGGAGAGGACGCCTACCCGGGAGGAGACGGGCTCGGAGGACCCCTGGGAGGGCAGTAATGGAGGGGCAAGTGGGGAACTTTCCTGCAGCCAAGGTGTGCAAGACATTGAATCGGGCAGTGGGCACCCCCCGGGGTTGCTCACGCAAATACGGCTGCAGGAGTCCCCAGTGTCCCTCCAGAACTTTACTTTTGGAGCTGAGTTGCCACCAGAGGAGGACAAAGTACAGAAGAAGAAGCTTTGGAAGTTAAGGCGGAAGAAAACAAAGGCGAAGACAGGTGGGGTATCCTATAAATATTCCTACCTGTCTTCCTTGCGTTCCGGACCGGGTGAGAGCTCGGTTCGGGACGCAAACCCCGCAAACCCCCCAGCTCCGGCCTCTGCAGTGGGGTCGTGGCGGGTATGTGGGCAGAAAAATATGGTGCTGGTTTTGAGCAATGTGGCCAAGATGGCGCCAGATGCTGTCTCCTGTAAAGGAGGTGGTGTCGATGGCCACGTGGCGCTAGGGGGCGTGTCCCCGTGTCCGGCGGATGGGGAACCTCAGAAGCCGGTCTCTGGCGCAAGCCGGAGGCCGGGGGACGGGGGGAACCGGAAACCGGATGTGGCGCCGGAAAACCGGAAGTCCGCTGGTCATGTGACTCGGCCGGCGGACGCACCAAAAAGTGTTGCGGCAGCGAGTGGTGGCGGTAGGAGAGGCTCCGGCACTGCTGGCCATCCCCCGACGGGAGGGGGGGTTGGTTTGGTGCCGGGAGCGGCTCTAGCGGTGCCTGCGGCCCCTCCATCTGCATCGCCGCAAGGCGGTGGGAGGGGTTTAGCGGGCACGGGGGGTGACGGCACCCCTCCTCCCGAACATTGTATTGGTGGCGCAGCAGATATGGAGGTCGGTGAAGCGGAGGGTGCTGAGGGATTGCCGCCTGAGATATCCGGCGGCGCCCCAGAAGTAGCGGCACCTGATGATGTGGAGACCCCAAAAACGACAAAAACAACTTATAAAAAGCCCATGGACAAGAGGAAGAACTCTGTAACCAGCCTGGCCGGTATGAAAGTTGTGGAGAGGAATGTAAGTGGAAATGTAAATATTAATGGTAGCGTTAGTAGTGTTGGTAATATTGTTGGTGGTGGTAATGTTGTGGATGTTAATGTGGGTTGTAATATTGTGGGGGGAGTGTCAACCAGTGGCGGGCCGGTTGCTCCTTCTGCCAGAGCGCCCGGCAGGTCGTATGCGGGCGTTGTGGTGGGGGGACCGTCGGCCCACCCATCCTCATCTTCTGGGCCCGGGGACGGCAGTTTGCAACAGCGCCTCCTAGAAGCCTTAAGGGAGGGGAAGCAGACGATAACAGTAGGGGGAGTGCAGAAGGACCTATCCTTTTGGATAAATAGGTATGGTCTGGATGCCTTCCGAGAGAGACAGGGAGATCAGTGGTCGCTCCCAACAACCGGGCCGGCCGTGGCCAGGAGGAATGTAGTCCGTCTCCAGTGGCGTGGCAATGATGCGTGCCCTCCTCGTAAGAGGGTGGTGGAGCTGCTGCTGGAGATGGGCTTCAAGGCGAGTGACATCTACGCCTTGATACATCCTCATGGTACGGCTGAGTTTGACATCAGCTTTGTTCAGCCGGGGGGCCTTGAGGTCTTCTGGGGGAACTATGAGCTGGTGAAAAGCGAGCCCGGCTGGCGAGGGTTTGCTGCGCAAGCAATCTCTCGCCAAAATGGTCTCAGGAAAGTGACCGTTCTTACCCGTAACGAGTCGCTTTTCTGTGTGGACATCATGACCTGGTTGGGAAGATACGGTGAGGTAGCAGAGATGCCACGGAAGAACTGCGATGAGTTTGGCATCTGGTCGGGAGCCTGGACGTTTATGGTTAAACTTAAGCGTCTGGGGCAGACGGTGTCCCACATACCATCATCTGCTTTCTTGGGAAGAGATCGAATCCTTGTCTTCTACCAGGGGCAGCCGAAGCTGTGTCACCGGTGTGGCGACCCCTCGCACTTGAGCGCAAGCTGCACTGTGCAGAAGTGCGCTCATTGTGGGGGGGTAGGCCATCTGGCCGCATCGTGTGAGCAGATTAGGTGTAACCTGTGTGGTGACCTAGGTCACCCTTTCAGTCGGTGTCCGCGCTCAGTCGTCAATGTCTGTTCCAACCCTACGGAGAATGTAAGGAGGGAGGTCTCCGTGGGCGAGGGGGCGGACAGAGACGATAGAGCCCAAGAGCAAAGGACGAACGCCAGGAGGGGACCCCCTTCTCGTCAGAGAAGGGCGGAAAAACGCAGAAGGGAACGAGAGCTGAGGAGGACCCAGGAAACTGGGGACTCCTCTGGCTCGGACCTGGATGCCCCCCAGGATACTGATGCTCTTGGGGGGGCCGTACTGGACGAGGAGATAAGGAGGATAGAGAGAGAGCAGAGGGCTGAGGACTCCCAGTCCTCCCACTATGAAAGTGTGGAAGAGGAAGGGAGGTCACAGCCTAAAACAAAACAGGGGACACCGGGTAACATCAAAACAGGGCTAAAAACATCTGGCCCTGCCCCGGCCAAGGAAGGCAAAACCTGCACCCCCCTGGTGTGCTCCCCCAACCGATACCGTGTTCTCATGGATATTCCAGACCCCCAGGACGGGGGGGAGAGCACGGTAGGGAGTCTAGGTGTCGTTGAGCCTCCTCTTCTGCGGGGGCCACTGTCCCCGGGGGAGGGGGTCGGCCCGGACCCAGGAGATGAGAATGGGAGGGGGGTGGTGGAGGTTATGGACTCCTCAAAAACAAAAAAAAGAGGTAAAGAGGGTGAGGGGTCCTCCTCAGAGGAGAAAGCAAGGGGTGGGAAGAAGAAAACCGTCTAACTCAATCATTTATGATGGCGGCACCCACTCCGTTGACGCTGGCATCGATTAACGTTGCCAGCATTAAGTCGAATATGGCTAGATTTGCAGCCTTTGATTTTCTCGGCCGGGTTGAAGCTGACATTTTGTTTTTGCAGGAGACCAGACTGTCACTTTTGGCAGAGGTCGTGAAAGCTAGGAGGGAGTGGCGACGTGGGCCCTCCTACTGGTCTCTTGCGGCTGAGCCATATAGCGGGGTGGCGGTACTTTTTATCGCACCGGTCACATGCCGGCGGATAATCGAGTTAGAAATGGGGCGGTGCTTGATCTTAGATGTTCTCATGAGGGGACAAGAACTAAGACTCATTAACATCTACGGTCCCCAGACAAAGTGGGACCGGAAAAGTCTCTTCATGAGGATTAAGCCCTTCCTTTTTACAGGCCGACAAGTCATTTTTGGAGGGGACTTTAACACTGTCGTTAGGCCCCAAGACAGAGGAGGTTCCAGAAAGGTACTGGCCTATGATAGTGTCGAGTTGAATAGAATAGCTAGTGATGCTCGCCTGGAGGACATCCACATTCGGTATACCCCAGGCCACTCGGGATTCACCTATCATAGTGGTAGTCGTAGATCCAGAATAGACAGGTTTTTTTTAAAGGAGGACGCCATCTCTTCGGCAGTGTCCGTCGTTGAGGTGGAGTTCTCCGATCACTGTATGATTATGTTTTCTTTGAATGTTGCAGAGTCCCTCCAGATGGGAAGAGGTATATGGAGGCTGAATTCTACTCTCCTGGAAGAAGCAGAGATAAGACAGGCCTTCGAGGATTTTCTTCAGAGCCAGGTACCTTTATTGGATCTAGGTGGTACTAAGTCTGAGTGGTGGGAGGTGTTCAAAGAACGGGTGGCTGAGTTTTTCCGTCAGATCTCGTGCCTCAGGTCTATGAGCAGGTATCGCCTGTATCAAGACATGAGGAGGAAACTCGAACATCTAGTCTCAACCGGAGGTAGCCGTGAGGAAATCTCCGTGGTGAAAGCTCTGCTCAAAAGATGCCAATATGATAGGCACACGTCTTTGGTTCTTGAACGGGATTTCGGGAGGTACCGCTCGCCCGACCCTTACAAGAACTGCAAGATGTCAGTGAGTCGTAAGGTGGTGACAGGACTGGTAGATAGTACAGGCTCCGTGATGAGATCCAAATCAGGGATCCTGGAGGTCATCAGATCCTTTTATTCGCAGCTTTTGGGTGAGCAGGATCTAAACCGAGACGAAATGTCGGCTTTCCTGGCTGAAACCATCCCTGAGCCAGGAGCAGACCCCTCGCTTGGTGTTTTGACAGAGTCGATCAAGGAAGAGGAAGTGATGCTGGCGATTGATGGGTTGGCCATCAAAAAGTCGCCAGGCCCAGATGGCTTAACATCTGAGTTTTATAAGGCTTTTAAGGGAACCTTAGTTCCCCTCTTGACTGCGGTTTTTAATGAGTGCCTCTCCTCGGGCGCTCTTCCAAAGTCAATGGGCAAGTCGGCCTTGATCATTCTGTCAAAGGGTAAGGATTCGACACGTATTGAGAACTGGCGTCCCATAGCGCTCCTCAATACGGACAGAAAGGTTCTCGCAAAAGTACTGTTTAATCGGCTGGTGAAGTTTGCACCCCGGCTCCTTTCGTCGGCCCAGCATTGCTCTGTTCCAGGCCGCAGCACCTTTAGTGCTGTCCTCAGTGTCAGAGAGGCAGTGGAGCAGGGACATTCTGGCCGATGGGAGGGGTACATGCTGTCCTTGGATCAGGCCAAAGCTTTTGACCGGGTGAATCACAAGTACCTTTGGTCAGTCCTTCTGAGGTATGGCCTACCGGGTGAGTTCGTTAATTGGCTCCAGACCCTATACGCTGGGGCTGAGTCTTTTGCACTGGTGAACGGTTGGACTGGAACCCCCTTTGAGGTTGGGTCTGGTGTCCGCCAGGGTTGTCCCTTAAGCCCCTTGCTGTATGTTTTCGCGATCGACCCCTTTCTTAGGCGGCTCGATCGTGGGCCATTGGCGGGGGTGGGGATGGACTTGGAGGAGCCGGAAGCCACTCAGAGGGTGGTTGCGTACGCGGATGACGTCGCTATCTTTGTCTCCTCGAGAGGGGAGGCAGAGTGGGTGATGTCAGAAGTTGAGCGCTACTCACGGGCATCTGGGTCCAGGATCAACCGGGACAAGTGTGAAAGTCTCTGGCTGGGGGGAGGGGATCCTAGTTTTGATCTCCCGGACACCCTCCCAGAGCCCAAAGGGTCTGCTAAAATCTTAGGCATTGAATTTGGCCCGGGTGATTACCCCATGAAAAACTGGGAAGGTAGGCTATCAATAGCTGCCCAGAAGGTTGGCCAATGGAAGGGATGGTCTTTGTCCCTTAGGGAAAGGGTTCACCTGGCCAAGGCTTACCTGATGCCCATGTTGCTCTACCTTGGCAGCGTGTGCATGTTGCCAGAACCTCTCTGGACTCGGGTCTATAGCCTGTTCTTCCAACTGTTATGGGGAAACAGGCTTAACCTAATCAAGAGGGAGGTTACTTACCTACCGAGGAAACTAGGTGGGTTAGGTATGGTTAACCCAGTGGTGTTTCTAGTAAACACCTTCATTAAAATTAATTTGGCAAACCTCTTTGAAAGAGAAAGGGCTCCTCTGTGGATATCCTCCTGCAGGGGATGGTTTCGGCCTTTCTTCCAGGAATGGGAGACAGGAGGCCAAGCGAAAGACCTGCGTGTACCCCATGGGCACCTCCCGGCTTATGCCGCCCCGGTTCTGAAGGTTGTTCGTCGGTGGGGTCTGGAGGCGAGGGAGATCAAGACCATGTCGAGAAAATTTCTTGACAGAAAGGTCTTGTTGACCTGCTTCCAGAAGCCCCTGGCGCTCAGGGACTGCCCAAGTAGCGACCTCGGGGTGGGATTAAAACTTTTAAACTCTGTGAGGATTCCCCAGAAGTTTTGGGATCTGGCTTGGCGCTGCTTCCATGGGAGGCTGTATGTAAGGGGCAATCTGAAGTACAGAAACTCCGATGAAAGAGGTTGTCCTCGGGAGGAGTGCGATGACACGCTGGAAAGCATGGACCATTTCTTGCTTCAGTGTCCCTTCAATGCAGAGGTTTACAAACGGGTGGGTGCCTCCATTGGTTGGCCCGGTCTGACCAACCTCTCCTACGCTGGTTGGGCCTATGGGGCATTCGGAGACCTGGGTGGAAGGGATCATTGCACTTCTTTTTTAGTTAGTTTAGTGATCAGGTATTTCACGTGGAACGCACGGTGCTTAGTATCGACTCAGTGTAAAATCCTCCTGGAGGACGAGGTGTGTAGGAATATCATGGGTGACCTGGTGAAGGTCCGGTCTCTGGAGGTTGAGAAACTGGGTGCATCCAAGGCCTCTCGACTTTGGAGGGGCTTCAATTTTAGGGTGCCCTAGGTGGAACCAACCTTCAGGGGGAGGGGAGGGAGTGCCCCTGGGTATTAGACTGGAGGTGGGGGTCTGCACCTGGCCATGACACCGGGAAATAGCGATAGGGACAGAATGAGAGACAGCAGGAGGGACAGATTAGTTTATAAAGTAATAAGGGATAGAGATAGGGCAAGCAGCATAGGTTTAGCGATAGGGACCGGGGTGGTGGTTGGGGGTTGGCTTTGGCCTCTGGGCTGGTGCTCTAGGGGGGCTTTCCTCTCTCTCTCCTCTGGTGATGGGCTGAGTAAGCACAAGTAGGTTTTTGTTTTGAGCTTTTTGGAGACAGAAAAAGGGCTTACAAGCAGCCAAACTTAGGTTTTCGGGTTATTGTATACAGTATGATATTTTGTTATAGTTATGTGTCGGTATGATTATATGGTGTATAGGTGTATGCATGGGTTTGAGTGAATGTTTAGATAAGATGGGCAGTAGATAGGTGGGGTGGGGGGCCTGGGGGTGTGCCCATCCCGATTCTGGACTACGTGGACGTGAGGAGGACATGAGACGTGGGATCGGGCTGGGTGGGTGATGTGTTGGGTGGTGGGGGCCAGCATCTGAACTATGCGGACATGGAAGGACATGAGGCGTGATGCTGGTTGGGGGAGGTGATGGGTGGTGATGGATAAGTTAGTGTGTACAGGGTTAGGTATGAATGTGGATAAGTTAATAAAATAAAATAAAAAAAAAGTAAAAAATATATAAAAAAAAAAAAAAAATAATAATTGAAAAAAATTAGAAAAAAATAAATAAATATATATATATATATATATATATATATATATATTTTTGTTTTTTGTGTTTTGTTCTTTTCTTTTCATTTACATGGTGCACTGGAGTAAGTGCACCATGGGATGGTAACTTTTATTTTCAGAGTTTATTATTATTATTATTATTATTATTATTATTAGTATTAGTATTATTATTATTTTGTTTATATTATTATTGTGATTATTATTTATTTTGTTTTATATATGTCTTGATTTTTTTTAGGGGGCCATTGGTTGGCACATGGTTTTTAAGAGTATGTTGTATATAGTGTTATAGTTATGTTTTCTTGGGGTTGGGGGGGTTTAGGTGTGTGTATGAATGAGTATGGGATTATAGTTATGTATGCATGGGGATTTATGTAAGAAGGGCCAGGTTGGGTAAATTGTACAGAAATGTACATAAGTTTTGTTTTGTTGTGTTTGTTTTGTAAATACCGTTTATTTTGTAATGTTTTATATTTTTCTATTAAAAGAGTAGCAGCAGTGACCAGCAAGGAGGGAGGTTGTGTGTGAGAGAGCTCCTGAGTGTGTGCTGTTTGTGTGCTGTGTGGACCACACCCGGAATCCAGGGAGTTTCCTTTCTTTCACCAGCCCAGGTTTCTATCACCTGCCTGGGCTAAGGAAGCTTCCCTGAAGGAGGCTCCATTCGTACATGGAGCCTCAGACCTCTACCCCCTGGAGCATGCAGGCGGGGGGTAGGGGGTCTTCCCAACCTGCTGGGAGCGTGCAGCCAGCATCAGGGGTGAGAAGGTCATCCCGTGTAAAGATCTGTGCGGCCCCCCCTGATGCTGGGGCTCTGGAAGGAGCCAGGAGGAGAGACATGGCGGATCATCCAGGTGGAGGACCAGAAGGCCCAGCAAGGCCAGATACCCGACCAAGGGACCAGAGCACGGTCGAGGAGTGGGGGCTACTTCGGTCAGGAGAGTCTGTGGAGACGTTCAGCTCCCGCCTAGCTGCCCGGCTGGAAGAATACCGGGACCTCGGTAAGTCCCTGCGGCGGCTGCGGGAAGATCTGGCGGCCGCAAGGGGACGAGCAGCTAAAACATCAGGCTCCAAGAGGTCCCGGTATAATCTACAGGTAAAGGAAATACTGGAAGAAATTAATATGGTGGAGGAGAGAAAGATGGAGATTGTGGTCGGTGGGGGAGCCTTCGGGGAGAAATTGGAGAATGATGAAAGGTTTTCCCTGATGGCGTCCCCCACGCAAAGTAATGAAACCCCTGCAAAAGGGGAGTAAAGGCATTGGCTGCTAAAAGTGCAGAGGCAGTGGAGGCCGCAAAAGTGGAGGCCGCAAAAGTGGAGGCCGCAAAAGTGGAGGCCGCAAAAGTGGAGGCCGCAAAAGTGGAGGCCGCAAAAGTGGAGGCCGCAGAAGTGGAGGCCACAGAAATGGAGGAAAGCGTGGAGGTGGAGAGGACGCCTACCCGGGAGGAGACGGGCTCGGAGGACCCCTGGGAGGGCAGTAATGGAGGGGCAAGTGGGGAACTTTCCTGCAGCCAAGGTGTGCAAGACATTGAATCGGGCAGTGGGCACCCCCCGGGGTTGCTCACGCAAATACGGCTGCAGGAGTCCCCAGTGTCCCTCCAGAACTTTACTTTTGGAGCTGAGTTGCCACCAGAGGAGGACAAAGTACAGAAGAAGAAGCTTTGGAAGTTAAGGCGGAAGAAAACAAAGGCGAAGACAGGTGGGGTATCCTATAAATATTCCTACCTGTCTTCCTTGCGTTCCGGACCGGGTGAGAGCTCGGTTCGGGACGCAAACCCCGCAAATCCCCCAGCTCCGGCCTCTGCAGTGGGGTCGTGGCGGGTATGTGGGCAGAAAAATATGGTGCTGGTTTTGAGCAATGTGGCCAAGATGGCGCCAGATGCTGTCTCCTGTAAAGGAGGTGGTGTCGATGGCCACGTGGCGCTAGGGGGCGTGTCCCCGTGTCCGGCGGATGGGGAACCTCAGAAGCCGGTCTCTGGCGCAAGCCGGAGGCCGGGGGACGGGGGGAACCGGAAACCGGATGTGGCGCCGGAAAACCGGAAGTCCGCTGGTCATGTGACTCGGCCGGCGGACGCACCAAAAAGTGTTGCGGCAGCGAGTGGTGGCGGTAGGAGAGGCTCCGGCACTGCTGGCCATCCCCCGACGGGAGGGGGGGTTGGTTTGGTGCCGGGAGCGGCTCTAGCGGTGCCTGCGGCCCCTCCATCTGCATCGCCGCAAGGCGGTGGGAGGGGTTTAGCGGGCACGGGGGGTGACGGCACCCCTCCTCCCGAACATTGTATTGGTGGCGCAGCAGATATGGAGGTCGGTGAAGCGGAGGGTGCTGAGGGATTGCCGCCTGAGATATCCGGCGGCGCCCCAGAAGTAGCGGCACCTGATGATGTGGAGACCCCAAAAACGACAAAAACAACTTATAAAAAGCCCATGGACAAGAGGAAGAACTCTGTAACCAGCCTGGCCGGTATGAAAGTTGTGGAGAGGAATGTAAGTGGAAATGTAAATATTAATGGTAGCGTTAGTAGTGTTGGTAATATTGTTGGTGGTGGTAATGTTGTGGATGTTAATGTGGGTTGTAATATTGTGGGGGGAGTGTCAACCAGTGGCGGGCCGGTTGCTCCTTCTGCCAGAGCGCCCGGCAGGTCGTATGCGGGCGTTGTGGTGGGGGGACCGTCGGCCCACCCATCCTCATCTTCTGGGCCCGGGGACGGCAGTTTGCAACAGCGCCTCCTAGAAGCCTTAAGGGAGGGGAAGCAGACGATAACAGTAGGGGGAGTGCAGAAGGACCTATCCTTTTGGATAAATAGGTATGGTCTGGATGCCTTCCGAGAGAGACAGGGAGATCAGTGGTCGCTCCCAACAACCGGGCCGGCCGTGGCCAGGAGGAATGTAGTCCGTCTCCAGTGGCGTGGCAATGATGCGTGCCCTCCTCGTAAGAGGGTGGTGGAGCTGCTGCTGGAGATGGGCTTCAAGGCGAGTGACATCTACGCCTTGATACATCCTCATGGTACGGCTGAGTTTGACATCAGCTTTGTTCAGCCGGGGGGCCTTGAGGTCTTCTGGGGGAACTATGAGCTGGTGAAAAGCGAGCCCGGCTGGCGAGGGTTTGCTGCGCAAGCAATCTCTCGCCAAAATGGTCTCAGGAAAGTGACCGTTCTTACCCGTAACGAGTCGCTTTCCTGTGTGGACATCATGACCTGGTTGGGAAGATACGGTGAGGTAGCAGAGATGCCACGGAAGAACTGCGATGAGTTTGGCATCTGGTCGGGAGCCTGGACGTTTATGGTTAAACTTAAGCGTCTGGGGCAGACGGTGTCCCACATACCATCATCTGCTTTCTTGGGAAGAGATCGAATCCTTGTCTTCTACCAGGGGCAGCCGAAGCTGTGTCACCGGTGTGGCGACCCCTCACACTTGAGCGCAAGCTGCACTGTGCAGAAGTGCGCTCATTGTGGGGGGGTAGGCCATCTGGCCGCATCGTGTGAGCAGATTAGGTGTAACCTGTGTGGTGACCTAGGTCACCCTTTCAGTCGGTGTCCGCGCTCAGTCGTCAATGTCTGTTCCAACCCTACGGAGAATGTAAGGAGGGAGGTCTCCGTGGGCGAGGGGGCGGACAGAGACGATAGAGCCCAAGAGCAAAGGACGAACGCCAGGAGGGGACCCCCTTCTCTTCAGAGAAGGGTGGAAAAACGCAGAAGGGAACGAGAGCTGAGGAGGACCCAGGAAACTGGGGACTCCTCTGGCTCGGACCTGGATGCCCCCCAGGATACTGATGCTCTTGGGGGGGCCGTACTGGACGAGGAGATAAGGAGGATAGAGAGAGAGCAGAGGGCTGAGGACTCCCAGTCCTCCCACTATGAAAGTGTGGAAGAGGAAGGGAGGTCACAGCCTAAAACAAAACAGGGGACACCGGGTAACATCAAAACAGGGCTAAAAACATCTGGCTCTGCCCCGGCCAAGGAAGGCAAAACCTGCACCCCCCTGGTGTGCTCCCCCAACCGATACCGTGTTCTCATGGATATTCCAGACCCCCAGGCCGGGGGGGAGAGCACGGTAGGGAGTCTAGGAGTCGTTGAGCCTCCTCTTCTGCGGGGGCCACTGTCCCCGGGGGAGGGGGTCGGCCCGGACCCAGGAGATGAGAATGGGAGGGGGGTGGTGGAGGTTATGGACTCCTCAAAAACAAAAAAAAGAGGTAAAGAGGGTGAGGGGTCCTCCTCAGAGGAGAAAGCAAGGGGTGGGAAGAAGAAAACCGTCTAACTCAATCATTTATGATGGCGGCACCCACTCCGTTGACGCTGGCATCGATTAACGTTGCCAGCATTAAGTCGAATATGGCTAGATTTGCAGCCTTTGATTTTCTCGGCCGGGTTGAAGCTGACATTTTGTTTTTGCAGGAGACCAGACTGTCACTTTTGGCAGAGGTCGTGAAAGCTAGGAGGGAGTGGCGACGTGGGCCCTCCTACTGGTCTCTTGCGGCTGAGCCATATAGCGGGGTGGCGGTACTTTTTACCGCACCGGTCACATGTCGGCGGATGATCGAGTTAGAAATGGGGCGGTGCTTGATCTTAGATGTTCTCATGAGGGGACAAGAACTAAGACTTATCAACATCTACGGTCCCCAGACAAAGTGGGACCGGAAAAGTCTCTTCATGAGGATTAAGCCCTTCCTTTTTACAGGCCGACAAGTCATTTTTGGAGGGGACTTTAACACTGTCGTTAGGCCCCAAGACAGAGGAGGTTCCAGAAAGGTACTGGCCTATGATAGTGTCGAGTTGAATAGAATAGCTAGTGATGCTCGCCTGGAGGACATCCACATTCGGTATACCCCAGGCCACTCGGGATTCACCTATCATAGTGGTAGTCGTAGGTCCAGAATAGACAGGTTTTTTTTAAAGGAGGACGCCATCTCTTCGGCAGTGTCCGTCGTTGAGGTGGAGTTCTCCGATCACTGTATGATTATGTTTTCTTTGAATGTTGCAGAGTCCCTCCAGATGGGAAGAGGTATATGGAGGCTGAATTCTACTCTCCTGGAAGAAGCAGAGATAAGACAGGCCTTCGAGGATTTTCTTCAGAGCCAGGTACCTTTATTGGATCTAGGTGGTACTAAGTCTGAGTGGTGGGAGGTGTTCAAAGAACGGGTGGCTGAGTTTTTCCGTCAGATCTCGTGCCTCAGGTCTATGAGCAGGTATCGCCTGTATCAAGACATGAGGAGGAAACTCGAACATCTAGTCTCAACCGGAGGTAGCCGTGAGGAAATCTCCGTGGTGAAAGCTCTGCTCAAAAGATGCCAATATGATAGGCACACGTCTTTGGTTCTTGAACGGGATTTCGGGAGGTACCGCTCGCCCGACCCTTACAAGAACTGCAAGATGTCAGTGAGTCGTAAGGTGGTGACAGGACTGGTAGATAGTACAGGCTCCCTGATGAGATCCAAATCAGGGATCCTGGAGGTCATCAGATCCTTTTATTCGCAGCTTTTGGGTGAGCAGGATCTAAACCGAGACGAAATGTCGGCTTTCCTGGCTGAAACCATCCCTGAGCCAGGAGCAGACCCCTCGCTTGGTGTTTTGACAGAGTCGATCAAGGAAGAGGAAGTGATGCTGGCGATTGATGGGTTGGCCATCAAAAAGTCGCCAGGCCCAGATGGCTTAACATCTGAGTTTTATAAGGCTTTTAAGGGAACCTTAGTTCCCCTCTTGACTGCGGTTTTTAATGAGTGCCTCTCCTCGGGCGCTCTTCCAAAGTCAATGGGCAAGTCGGCCTTGATCATTCTGTCAAAGGGTAAGGATTCGACCCGTATTGAGAACTGGCGTCCCATAGCGCTCCTCAATACGGACAGAAAGGTTCTCGCAAAAGTACTGTTTAATCGGCTGGTGAAGTTTGCACCCCGGCTCCTTTCGTCGGCCCAGCATTGCTCTGTTCCAGGCCGCAGCACCTTTAGTGCTGTCCTCAGTGTCAGAGAGGCAGTGGAGCAGGGACATTCTGGCCGATGGGAGGGGTACATGCTGTCCTTGGATCAGGCCAAAGCTTTTGACCGGGTGAATCACAAGTACCTTTGGTCAGTCCTTCTGAGGTATGGCCTACCGGGTGAGTTCGTTAATTGGCTCCAGACCCTATACGCTGGGGCTGAGTCTTTTGCACTGGTGAACGGTTGGACTGGAACCCCCTTTGAGGTTGGGTCTGGTGTCCGCCAGGGTTGTCCCTTAAGCCCCTTGCTGTATGTTTTCGCGATCGACCCCTTTCTTAGGCGGCTCGATCGTGGGCCATTGGCGGGGGTGGGGATGGACTTGGAGGAGCCGGAAGCCACTCAGAGGGTGGTTGCGTACGCGGATGACGTCACTATCTTTGTCTCCTCGAGAGGGGAGGCAGAGTGGGTGATGTCAGAAGTTGAGCGCTACTCACGGGCATCTGGGTCCAGGATCAACCGGGACAAGTGTGAAAGTCTCTGGCTGGGGGGAGGGGATCCTAGTTTTGATCTCCCGGACACCCTCCCAGAGCCCAAAGGGTCTGCTAAAATCTTAGGCATTGAATTTGGCCCGGGTGATTACCCCATGAAAAACTGGGAAGGTAGGCTATCAATAGCTGCCCAGAAGGTTGGCCAATGGAAGGGATGGTCTTTGTCCCTTAGGGAAAGGGTTCACCTGGCCAAGGCTTACCTGATGCCCATGTTGCTCTACCTTGGCAGCGTGTGCATGTTGCCAGAACCTCTCTGGACTCGGGTCTATAGCCTGTTCTTCCAACTGTTATGGGGAAACAGGCTTAACCTAATCAAGAGGGAGGTTACTTACCTACCGAGGAAACTAGGTGGGTTAGGTATGGTTAACCCAGTGGTGTTTCTAGTAAACACCTTCATTAAAATTAATTTGGCAAACCTCTTTGAAAGAGAAAGGGCTCCTCTGTGGATATCCTCCTGCAGGGGATGGTTTCGGCCTTTCTTCCAGGAATGGGAGACAGGAGGCCAAGCGAAAGACCTGCGTGTACCCCATGGGCACCTCCCGGCTTATGCCGCCCCGGTTCTGAAGGTTGTTCGTCGGTGGGGTCTGGAGGCGAGGGAGATCAAGACCATGTCGAGAAAATTTCTTGACAGAAAGGTCTTGTTGACCTGCTTCCAGAAGCCCCTGGCGCTCAGGGACTGCCCAAGTAGCGACCTCGGGGTGGGATTAAAACTTTTAAACTCTGTGAGGATTCCCCAGAAGTTTTGGGATCTGGCTTGGCGCTGCTTCCATGGGAGGCTGTATGTAAGGGGCAATCTGAAGTACAGAAACTCCGATGAAAGAGGTTGTCCTCGGGAGGAGTGCGATGACACGCTGGAAAGCATGGACCATTTCTTGCTTCAGTGTCCCTTCAATGCAGAGGTTTACAAACGGGTGGGTGCCTCCATCGGTTGGCCCGGTCTGACCAACCTCTCCTACGCTGGTTGGGCCTATGGGGCATTCGGAGACCTGGGTGGAAGGGATCATTGCACTTCTTTTTTAGTTAGTTTAGTGATCAGGTATTTCACGTGGAACGCACGGTGCTTAGTATCGACTCAGTGTAAAATCCTCCTGGAGGACGAGGTGTGTAGGAATATCATGGGTGACCTGGTGAAGGTCCGGTCTCTGGAGGTTGAGAAACTGGGTGCATCCAAGGCCTCTCGACTTTGGAGGGGCTTCAATTTTAGGGTGCCCTAGGTGGAACCAACCTTCAGGGGGAGGGGAGGGAGTGCCCCTGGGTACTAGACTGGAGGTGGGGGTCTGCACCTGGCCATGACACCGGGAAATAGCGATAGGGACAGAATGAGAGACAGCAGGAGGGACAGATTAGTTTATAAAGTAATAAGGGATAGAGATAGGGCAAGCAGCATAGGTTTAGCGATAGGGACCGGGGTGGTGGTTGGGGGTTGGCTTTGGCCTCTGGGCTGGTGCTCTAGGGGGGCTTTCCTCTCTCTCTCCTCTGGTGATGGGCTGAGTAAGCACAAGTAGGTTTTTGTTTTGAGCTTTTTGGAGACAGAAAAAGGGCTTACAAGCAGCCAAACTTAGGTTTTCGGGTTATTGTATACAGTATGATATTTTGTTATAGTTATGTGTCGGTATGATTATATGGTGTATAGGTGTATGCATGGGTTTGAGTGAATGTTTAGATACGATGGGCAGTAGATAGGTGGGGTGGGGGGCCTGGGGGTGTGCCCATCCCGATTCTGGACTACGTGGACGTGAGGAGGACATGAGACGTGGGATCGGGCTGGGTGGGTGATGTGTTGGGTGGTGGGGGCCAGCATCTGAACTATGCGGACATGGAAGGACATGAGGCGTGATGCTGGTTGGGGGAGGTGATGGGTGGTGATGGATAAGTTAGTGTGTACAGGGTTAGGTATGAATGTGGATAAGTTAATAAAATAAAAAAAAGTAAAAAATATATAAAAAAAAAAAAAAAAAAAAAAAATAATAATAATTGAAAAAAATTAGAAAGAGATAGATAAATATATATATATATTTTTGTTTTTTGTGTTTTGTTCTTTTCTTTTCATTTACATGGTGCACTGGAGTAAGTGCACCATGGGATGGTAACTTTTATTTTCAGAGTTTATTATTATTATTATTATTATTATTATTTTGTTTATATTATTATTGTGATTATTATTTATTTTGTTTTATATATGTCTTGATTTTTTTTTTTTAGGGGGCCATTGGTTGGCACATGGTTTTTAAGAGTATGTTGTATATAGTGTTATAGTTATGTTTTCTTGGGGTTGGGGGGGTTTAGGTGTGTGTATGAATGAGTATGGGATTATAGTTATGTATGCATGGGGATTTATGTAAGAAGGGCCAGGTTGGGTAAATTGTACAGAAATGTACATAAGTTTTGTTTTGTTGTGTTTGTTTTGTAAATACCGTTTATTTTGTAATGTTTTATATTTTTCTATTAAAAGAGTAGCAGCAGTGACCAGCAAGGAGGGAGGTTGTGTGAGTGAGAGCTGCTGTGTGTGTGTGTTTGGTGGACCACACCCGAGATCCAGGGAGTTTCCTTTCTTTCACCAGCCCAGGTTTCTATCACCTGCCTGGGCTAAGGAAGCTTCCCTGAAGGAGGCTCCATTCATACATGGAGCCTCAGACCTCTACCCCCTGGAGCATGCAGGCGGGGGGTAGGGGGTCTTCCCAACCTGCTGGGAGCGTGCAGCCAGCATCAGGGGTGAGAAGGTCATCCCGTGGAAAGATCTGTGCGGCCCCCCCTGATGCTGGGGCTCTGGAAGGAGCCAGGAGGAGAGACATGGAGGATCATCCAGGTGGAGGACCAGAAGGCCCAGCGAGGCCAGATGCCCGACCAAGGGACCAGAGCACGGTTGAGGAGTGGGGGCTACTTCGGTCAGGAGAGTCTGTGGAGACGTTCAGCTCCCGCCTAGCTGCCCGGCTGGAAGAATACCGGGACCTCGGTAAGTCCCTGCGGCGGCTGCGGGAAGATCTGGCGGCCGCAAGGGGACGAGCAGCTAAAACATCAGGCGCCAAGAGGTCCCGGTATAACCTACAGGTAAAGGAAATACTGGAAGAAATTAATATGGTGGAGGAGAGAAAGATGGAGATTGTGGTCGGTGGGGGAGCCTTCGGGGAGAAATTGCAGAATGATGAAAGGTTTTCCCTGATGGCGTCCCCCACGCAAAGTAATGAAACCCCCTGCAAAAGGGGAGTAAAGGCATTGGCTGCTAAAAGTGCAGAGGCAGTGGAGGCCGCAAAAGTGGAGGCCGCAAAAGTGGAGGCCGCAAAAGTGGAGGCCGCAAAATTGGAGGCCGCAAAATTGGAGGCCGCAGAAGTGGAGGCCACAGAAATGGAGGATAGCGTGGAGGTGGAGAGGACGCCTACCCGGGAGGAGACGGGCTCGGAGGACCCCTGGGAGGGCAGTAATGGAGGGGCAAGTGGGGAACTTTCCTGCAGCCAAGGTGTGCAAGACATTGAATCGGGCAGTGGGCACCCCCCGGGGTTGCTCACGCAAATACGGCTGCAGGAGTCCCCAGTGTCCCTCCAGAACTTTACTTTTGGAGCTGAGTTGCCACCAGAGGAGGACAAAGTACAGAAGAAGAAGCTTTGGAAGTTAAGGCGGAAGAAAACAAAGGCGAAGACAGGTGGGGTATCCTATAAATATTCCTACCTGTCTTCCTTGCGTTCCGGACCGGGTGAGAGCTCGGTTCGGGACGCAAACCCCGCAAATCCCCCAGCTCCGGCCTCTGCAGTGGGGTCGTGGCGGGTATGTGGGCAGAAAAATATGGTGCTGGTTTTGAGCAATGTGGCCAAGATGGCGCCAGATGCCGTCTCCTGTAAAGGAGGTGGTGTCGATGGCCACGTGGCGCTAGGGGGCGTGTCCCCGTGTCCGGCGGATGGGGAACCTCAGAAGCCGGTCTCTGGCGCAAGCCGGAGGCCGGGGGACGGGGGGAACCGGAAACCGGATGTGGCGCCGGAAAACCGGAAGTCCGCTGGTCATGTGACTCGGCCGGCGGACGCACCAAAAAGTGTTGCGGCAGCGAGTGGTGGCGGTAGGAGAGGCTCCGGCACTGCTGGCCATCCCCCGACGGGAGGGGGGGTTGGTTTGGTGCCGGGAGCGGCTCTAGCGGTGCCTGCGGCCCCTCCATCTGCATCGCCGCAAGGCGGTGGGAGGGGTTTAGCGGGCACGGGGGGTGACGGCACCCCTCCTCCCGAACATTGTATTGGTGGCGCAGCAGATATGGAGGTCGGTGAAGCGGAGGGTGCTGAGGGATTGCCGCCTGAGATATCCGGCGGCGCCCCAGAAGTAGCGGCACCTGATGATGTGGAGACCCCAAAAACAACATATATAAAGCCTATGGACAAAAGGAAGAACTCCGTTACCAGCCTGGCCGGTATGAAAGTTGTGGAGAGGAATGTAAGTGAAAATGTAAATATTAATGGTAATGTTAGTAGTGTTGGTAATATTGTTGGTGGTGGTAATGTTGTGGATGTTAATGTGGGTTGTAATATTGTGGGGGGAGTGTCAACCATTGGCGGGCCGGTTGCTCCTTCTGCCAGAGCGCCCGGCAGGTCGTATGCGGGCGTTGTGGTGGGGGGACCGTCGGCCCACCCATCCTCATCTTCTGGGCCCGGGGACGGCAGTTTGCAACAGCGCCTCCTAGAAGCCTTAAGGGAGGGGAAGCAGACGATAACAGTAGGGGGAGTGCAGAAGGACCTATCCTTTTGGATAAATAGGTATGGTCTGGATGCCTTCCGAGAGAGACGGGGAGATCAGTGGTCGCTCCCAACAACCGGGCCGGCCGTGGCCAGGAGGAATGTGGTCCGTCTCCAGTGGCGTGGCAATGATGCGTGCCCTCCTCGTAAGAGGGTGGTGGAGCTGCTGCTGGAGATGGGCTTCAAGGCGAGTGACATCTACGCCTTGATACATCCTCATGGTACGGCTGAGTTTGACATCAGCTTTGTTCAGCCGGGGGGCCTTGAGGTCTTCTGGGGGAACTATGAGCTGGTGAAGAGCGAGCCCGGCTGGCGAGGGTTTACTGCGCAAGCAATCTCTCGCCAGAATGGTCTCAGGAAAGTGACCGTTCTTACCCGTAACGAGTCGCTTTCCTGTGTGGACATCATGACCTGGTTGGGAAGATACGGTGAGGTAGCAGAGATGCCACGGAAGAACTGCGATGAGTTTGGCATCTGGTCGGGAGCCTGGACGTTTATGGTTAAACTTAAGCGTCTGGGGCAGACGGTGTCCCACATACCATCATCTGCTTTCTTGGGAAGAGATCGAATCCTTGTCTTCTACCAGGGGCAGCCGAAGCTGTGTCACCGGTGTGGCGACCCCTCGCACTTGAGCGCAAGCTGCACTGTGCAGAAGTGCGCTCATTGTGGGGGGGTAGGCCATCTGGCCGCATCGTGTGAGCAGATTAGGTGTAACCTGTGTGGTGACCTAGGTCACCCTTTCAGTCGGTGTCCGCGCTCAGTCGTCAATGTCTGTTCCAACCCTACGGAGAATGTAAGGAGGGAGGTCTCCGTGGGCGAGGGGGCGGACAGAGACGATAGAGCCCAAGAGCAAAGGACGAACGCCAGGAGGGGACCCCCTTCTCGTCAGAGAAGGGCGGAAAAACGCAGAAGGGAACGAGAGCTGAGGAGGACCCAGGAAACTGGGGACTCCTCTGGCTCGGACCTGGATGCCCCCCAGGATACTGATGCTCTTGGGGGGGCCGTACTGGACGAGGAGATAAGGAGGATAGAGAGAGAGCAGAGGGCTGAGGACTCCCAGTCCTCCCACTATGAAAGTGTGGAAGAGGAAGGGAGGTCACAGCCTAAAACAAAACAGGGGACACCGGGTAACATCAAAACAGGGCTAAAAACATCTGGCCCTGCCCCGGCCAAGGAAGGCAAAACCTGCACCCCCCTGGTGTGCTCCCCCAACCGATACCGTGTTCTCATGGATATTCCAGACCCCCAGGACGGGGGGGAGAGCACGGTAGGGAGTCTAGGTGTCGTTGAGCCTCCTCTTCTGCGGGGGCCACTGTCCCCGGGGGAGGGGGTCGGCCCGGACCCAGGAGATGAGAATGGGAGGGGGGTGGTGGAGGTTATGGACTCCTCAAAAACAAAAAAAAGAGGTAAAGAGGGTGAGGGGTCCTCCTCAGAGGAGAAAGCAAGGGGTGGGAAGAAGAAAACCGTCTAACTCAATCATTTATGATGGCGGCACCCACTCCGTTGACGCTGGCATCGATTAACGTTGCCAGCATTAAGTCGAATATGGCTAGATTTGCAGCCTTTGATTTTCTCGGCCGGGTTGAAGCTGACATTTTGTTTTTGCAGGAGACCAGACTGTCACTTTTGGCAGAGGTCGTGAAAGCTAGGAGGGAGTGGCGACGTGGGCCCTCCTACTGGTCTCTTGCGGCTGAGCCATATAGCGGGGTGGCGGTACTTTTTACCGCACCGGTCACATGCCGGCGGATGATCGAGTTAGAAATGGGGCGGTGCTTGATCTTAGATGTTCTCATGAGGGGACAAGAACTAAGACTCATTAACATCTACGGTCCCCAGACAAAGTGGGACCGGAAAAGTCTCTTCATGAGGATTAAGCCCTTCCTTTTTACAGGCCGACAAGTCATTTTTGGAGGGGACTTTAACACTGTCGTTAGGCCCCAAGACAGAGGAGGTTCCAGAAAGGTACTGGCCTATGATAGTGTCGAGTTGAATAGAATAGCTAGCGATGCTCGCCTGGAGGACATCCACATTCGGTATACCCCAGGCCACTCGGGATTCACCTATCATAGTGGTAGTCGTAGATCCAGAATAGACAGGTTTTTTTTAAAGGAGGACGCCATCTCTTCGGCAGTGTCCGTCGTTGAGGTGGAGTTCTCCGATCACTGTATGATTATGTTTTCTTTGAATGTTGCAGAGTCCCTCCAGATGGGAAGAGGTATATGGAGGCTGAATTCTACTCTCCTGGAAGAAGCAGAGATAAGACAGGCCTTCGAGGATTTTCTTCAGAGCCAGGTACCTTTATTGGATCTAGGTGGTACTAAGTCTGAGTGGTGGGAGGTGTTCAAAGAACGGGTGGCTGAGTTTTTCCGTCAGATCTCGTGCCTCAGGTCTATGAGCAGGTATCGCCTGTATCAAGACATGAGGAGGAAACTCGAACATCTAGTCTCAACCGGAGGTAGCCGTGAGGAAATCTCCGTGGTGAAAGCTCTGCTCAAAAGATGCCAATATGATAGGCACACGTCTTTGGTTCTTGAACGGGATTTCGGGAGGTACCGCTCGCCCGACCCTTACAAGAACTGCAAGATGTCAGTGAGTCGTAAGGTGGTGACAGGACTGGTAGATAGTACAGGCTCCCTGATGAGATCCAAATCAGGGATCTTGGAGGTCATCAGATCCTTTTATTCGCAGCTTTTGGGTGAGCAGGATCTAAACCGAGACGAAATGTCGGCTTTCCTGGCTGAAACCATCCCTGAGCCAGGAGCAGACCCCTCGCTTGGTGTTTTGACAGAGTCGATCAAGGAAGAGGAAGTGATGCTGGCGATTGATGGGTTGGCCATCAAAAAGTCGCCAGGCCCAGATGGCTTAACATCTGAGTTTTATAAGGCTTTTAAGGGAACCTTAGTTCCCCTCTTGACTGCGGTTTTTAATGAGTGCCTCTCCTCGGGCGCTCTTCCAAAGTCAATGGGCAAGTCGGCCTTGATCATTCTGTCAAAGGGTAAGGATTCGACACGTATTGAGAACTGGCGTCCCATAGCGCTCCTCAATACGGACAGAAAGGTTCTCGCAAAAGTACTGTTTAATCGGCTGGTGAAGTTTGCACCCCGGCTCCTTTCGTCGGCCCAGCATTGCTCTGTTCCAGGCCGCAGCACCTTTAGTGCTGTCCTCAGTGTCAGAGAGGCAGTGGAGCAGGGACATTCTGGCCGATGGGAGGGGTACATGCTGTCCTTGGATCAGGCCAAAGCTTTTGACCGGGTGAATCACAAGTACCTTTGGTCAGTCCTTCTGAGGTATGGCCTACCGGGTGAGTTCGTTAATTGGCTCCAGACCCTATACGCTGGGGCTGAGTCTTTTGCACTGGTGAACGGTTGGACTGGAACCCCCTTTGAGGTTGGGTCTGGTGTCCGCCAGGGTTGTCCCTTAAGCCCCTTGCTGTATGTTTTCGCGATCGACCCCTTTCTTAGGCGGCTCGATCGTGGGCCATTGGCGGGGGTGGGGATGGACTTGGAGGAGCCGGAAGCCACTCAGAGGGTGGTTGCGTACGCGGATGACGTCACTATCTTTGTCTCCTCGAGAGGGGAGGCAGAGTGGGTGATGTCAGAAGTTGAGCGCTACTCACGGGCATCTGGGTCCAGGATCAACCGGGACAAGTGTGAAAGTCTCTGGCTGGGGGGAGGGGATCCTAGTTTTGATCTCCCGGACACCCTCCCAGAGCCCAAAGGGTCTGCTAAAATCTTAGGCATTGAATTTGGCCCGGGTGATTACCCCATGAAAAACTGGGAAGGTAGGCTATCAATAGCTGCCCAGAAGGTTGGCCAATGGAAGGGATGGTCTTTGTCCCTTAGGGAAAGGGTTCACCTGGCCAAGGCTTACCTGATGCCCATGTTGCTCTACCTTGGCAGCGTGTGCATGTTGCCAGAACCTCTCTGGACTCGGGTCTATAGCCTGTTCTTCCAACTGTTATGGGGAAACAGGCTTAACCTAATCAAGAGGGAGGTTACTTACCTACCGAGGAAACTAGGTGGGTTAGGTATGGTTAACCCAGTGGTGTTTCTAGTAAACACCTTCATTAAAATTAATTTGGCAAACCTCTTTGAAAGAGAAAGGGCTCCTCTGTGGATATCCTCCTGCAGGGGATGGTTTCGGCCTTTCTTCCAGGAATGGGAGACAGGAGGCCAAGCGAAAGACCTGCGTGTACCCCATGGGCACCTCCCGGCTTATGCCGCCCCGGTTCTGAAGGTTGTTCGTCGGTGGGGTCTGGAGGCGAGGGAGATCAAGACCATGTCGAGAAAATTTCTTGACAGAAAGGTCTTGTTGACCTGCTTCCAGAAGCCCCTGGCGCTCAGGGACTGCCCAAGTAGCGACCTCGGGGTGGGATTAAAACTTTTAAACTCTGTGAGGATTCCCCAGAAGTTTTGGGATCTGGCTTGGCGCTGCTTCCATGGGAGGCTGTATGTAAGGGGCAATCTGAAGTACAGAAACTCCGATGAAAGAGGTTGTCCTCGGGAGGAGTGCGATGACACGCTGGAAAGCATGGACCATTTCTTGCTTCAGTGTCCCTTCAATGCAGAGGTTTACAAACGGGTGGGTGCCTCCATCGGTTGGCCCGGTCTGACCAACCTCTCCTACGCTGGTTGGGCCTATGGGGCATTCGGAGACCTGGGTGGAAGGGATCATTGCACTTCTTTTTTAGTTAGTTTAGTGATCAGGTATTTCACGTGGAACGCACGGTGCTTAGTATCGACTCAGTGTAAAATCCTCCTGGAGGACGAGGTGTGTAGGAATATCATGGGTGACCTGGTGAAGGTCCGGTCTCTGGAGGTTGAGAAACTGGGTGCATCCAAGGCCTCTCGACTTTGGAGGGGCTTCAATTTTAGGGTGCCCTAGGTGGAACCAACCTTCAGGGGGAGGGGAGGGAGTGCCCCTGGGTATTAGACTGGAGGTGGGGGTCTGCACCTGGCCATGACACTGGGAAATAGCGATAGGGACAGAATGAGAGACAGCAGGAGGGACAGATTAGTTTATAAAGTAATAAGGGATAGAGATAGGGCAAGCAGCATAGGTTTAGCGATAGGGACCGGGGTGGTGGTTGGGGGTTGGCTTTGGCCTCTGGGCTGGTGCTCTAGGGGGGCTTTCCTCTCTCTCTCCTCTGGTGATGGGCTGAGTAAGCACAAGTAGGTTTTTGTTTTGAGCTTTTTGGAGACAGAAAAAGGGCTTACAAGCAGCCAAACTTAGGTTTTCGGGTTATTGTATACAGTATGATATTTTGTTATAGTTATGTGTCGGTATGATTATATGGTGTATAGGTGTATGCATGGGTTTGAGTGAATGTTTAGATAAGATGGGCAGTAGATAGGTGGGGTGGGGGGCCTGAGGGTGTGCCCATCCCGATTCTGGACTACGTGGACGTGAGGAGGACATGAGACGTGGGATCGGGCTGGGTGGGTGATGTGTTGGGTGGTGGGGGCCAGCATCTGAACTATGCGGACATGGAAGGACATGAGGCGTGATGCTGGTTGGGGGAGGTGATGGGTGGTGATGGATAAGTTAGTGTACAGGGTTAGGTATGAATGTGGATAAGTTAATAAAATAAAATAAAAAAAAAGTAAAAAATATATAAAAAAAAAAAAAAAAAAAATTATAATTGAAAAAAATTAGAAAAAAATAAATATATATATATATATATATATATATATATATATATATATATTTTTGTTTTTTGTGTTTTGTTCTTTTCTTTTCATTTACATGGTGCACTGGAGTAAGTGCACCATGGGATGGTAACTTTTATTTTCAGAGTTTATTATTATTATTATTATTATTATTATTTTGTTTATATTATTATTGTGATTATTATTTTTTTGTTTTATATATGTCTTGATTTTTTTTTTTAGGGGGCCATTGGTTGGCACATGGTTTTTAAGAGTATGTTGTATATAGTGTTATAGTTATGTTTTCTTGGGGTTGGGGGGGTTTAGGTGTGTGTATGAATGAGTATGGGATTATAGTTATGTATGCATGGGGATTTATGTAAGAAGGGCCAGGCTGGGTAAATTGTACAGAAATGTACATAAGTTTTGTTTTGTTGTGTTTGTTTTGTAAATACCGTTTATTTTGTAATGTTTTATATTTTTCTATTAAAAGAGTAGCAGCAGTGACCAGCAAGGAGGGAGGTTGTGTGTGAGAGAGCTGCTGTGTGTGTGTGTTTGGTGGACCACACCCGAGATCCAGGGAGTTTCCTTTCTTTCACCAGCCCAGGTTTCTATCACCTGCCTGGGCTAAGGAAACTTCCCTGAAGGAGGCTCCATTCATACATGGAGCCTCAGACCTCTACCCCCTGGAGCATGCAGGCGGGGGGTAGGGGGTCTTCCCAACCTGCTGGGAGCGTGCAGCCAGCATCAGGGGTGAGAAGGTCATCCCGTGTAAAGATCTGTGCGGCCCCCCCTGATGCTGGGGCTCTGGAAGGAGCCAGGAGGAGAGACATGGAGGATCATCATCCAGGTGGAGGACCAGAAGGCCCAGCAAGGCCAGATGCCAGACCTGAGGACCAGAGCACGGTAGAGGAATGGGGGCTACTGCGGTCGGGAGAGTCGGTGGAAACCTTCAGCTCCCGCCTAGCTGCCCGGCTGGAAGAATACCGGGACCTCGGTAAGTCCCTGCGGCGGCTGCGGGAAGATCTGGCGGCCGCAAGGGGACGAGCAGCGAAAACATCAGGCGCCAAGAGGTCCCGGTATAACCTACAGGTAAAGGAAATACTGGAAGAAATTAATATGGTGGAGGAGAGAAAGATGGAGATTGTGGTCGGTGGGGGAGCCTTCGGGGAGAAATTGCAGAATGATGAAAGGTTTTCCCTGATGGCGTCCCCCACGCAAAGTAATGAAACCCCCTGCAAAAGGGGAGTAAAGGCATTGGCTGCTAAAAGTGCAGAGGCAGTGGAGGCCGCAAAAGTGGAGGCCGCAAAAGTGGAGGCCGCAAAAGTGGAGGCCGCAAAAGTGGAGGCCGCAAAAGTGGAGGCCGCAAAATTGGAGGCCGCAGAAGTGGAGGCCACAGAAATGGAGGATAGCGTGGAGGTGGAGAGGACGCCTACCCGGGAGGAGACGGGCTCGGAGGACCCCTGGGAGGGCAGTAATGGAGGGGCAAGTGGGGAACTTTCCTGCAGCCAAGGTGTGCAAGACATTGAATCGGGCAGTGGGCACCCCCCGGGGTTGCTCACGCAAATACGGCTGCAGGAGTCCCCAGTGTCCCTCCAGAACTTTACTTTTGGAGCTGAGTTGCCACCAGAGGAGGACAAAGTACAGAAGAAGAAGCTTTGGAAGTTAAGGCGGAAGAAAACAAAGGCGAAGACAGGTGGGGTATCCTATAAATATTCCTACCTGTCTTCCTTGCGTTCCGGACCGGGTGAGAGCTCGGTTCGGGACGCAAACCCCGCAAATCCCCCAGCTCCGGCCTCTGCAGTGGGGTCGTGGCGGGTATGTGGGCAGAAAAATATGGTGCTGGTTTTGAGCAATGTGGCCAAGATGGCGCCAGATGCCGTCTCCTGTAAAGGAGGTGGTGTCGATGGCCACGTGGCGCTAGGGGGCGTGTCCCCGTGTCCGGCGGATGGGGAACCTCAGAAGCCGGTCTCTGGCGCAAGCCGGAGGCCGGGGGACGGGGGGAACCGGAAACCGGATGTGGCGCCGGAAAACCGGAAGTCCGCTGGTCATGTGACTCGGCCGGCGGACGCACCAAAAAGTGTTGCGGCAGCGAGTGGTGGCGGTAGGAGAGGCTCCGGCACTGCTGGCCATCCCCCGACGGGAGGGGGGGTTGGTTTGGTGCCGGGAGCGGCTCTAGCGGTGCCTGCGGCCCCTCCATCTGCATCGCCGCAAGGCGGTGGGAGGGGTTTAGCGGGCACGGGGGGTGACGGCACCCCTCCTCCCGAACATTGTATTAGTGGCGCAGCAGATATGGAGGTCGGTGAAGCGGAGGGTGCTGAGGGATTGCCGCCTGAGATATCCGGCGGCGCCCCAGAAGTAGCGGCACCTGATGATGTGGAGACCCCAAAAACAACATATATAAAGCCTATGGACAAAAGGAAGAACTCCGTTACCAGCCTGGCCGGTATGAAAGTTGTGGAGAGGAATGTAAGTGAAAATGTAAATATTAATGGTAATGTTAGTAGTGTTGGTAATATTGTTGGTGGTGGTAATGTTGTGGATGTTAATGTGGGTTGTAATATTGTGGGGGGAGTGTCAACCATTGGCGGGCCGGTTGCTCCTTCTGCCAGAGCGCCCGGCAGGTCGTATGCGGGCGTTGTGGTGGGGGGACCGTCGGCCCACCCATCCTCATCTTCTGGGCCCGGGGACGGCAGTTTGCAACAGCGCCTCCTAGAAGCCTTAAGGGAGGGGAAGCAGACGATAACAGTAGGGGGAGTGCAGAAGGACCTATCCTTTTGGATAAATAGGTATGGTCTGGATGCCTTCCGAGAGAGACGGGGAGATCAGTGGTCGCTCCCAACAACCGGGCCGGCCGTGGCCAGGAGGAATGTGGTCCGTCTCCAGTGGCGTGGCAATGATGCGTGCCCTCCTCGTAAGAGGGTGGTGGAGCTGCTGCTGGAGATGGGCTTCAAGGCGAGTGACATCTACGCCTTGATACATCCTCATGGTACGGCTGAGTTTGACATCAGCTTTGTTCAGCCGGGGGGCCTTGAGGTCTTCTGGGGGAACTATGAGCTGGTGAAAAGCGAGCCCGGCTGGCGAGGGTTTGCTGCGCAAGCAATCTCTCGCCAGAATGGTCTCAGGAAAGTGACCGTTCTTACCCGTAACGAGTCGCTTTCCTGTGTGGACATCATGACCTGGTTGGGAAGATACGGTGAGGTAGCAGAGATGCCACGGAAGAACTGCGATGAGTTTGGCATCTGGTCGGGAGCCTGGACGTTTATGGTTAAACTTAAGCGTCTGGGGCAGACGGTGTCCCACATACCATCATCTGCTTTCTTGGGAAGAGATCGAATCCTTGTCTTCTACCAGGGGCAGCCGAAGCTGTGTCACCGGTGTGGCGACCCCTCACACTTGAGCGCAAGCTGCACTGTGCAGAAGTGCGCTCATTGTGGGGGGGTAGGCCATCTGGCCGCATCGTGTGAGCAGATTAGGTGTAACCTGTGTGGTGACCTAGGTCACCCTTTCAGTCGGTGTCCGCGCTCAGTCGTCAATGTCTGTTCCAACCCTACGGAGAATGTAAGGAGGGAGGTCTCCGTGGGCGAGGGGGCGGACAGAGACGATAGAGCCCAAGAGCAAAGGACGAACGCCAGGAGGGGACCCCCTTCTCGTCAGAGAAGGGTGGAAAAACGCAGAAGGGAACGAGAGCTGAGGAGGACCCAGGAAACTGGGGACTCCTCTGGCTCGGACCTGGATGCCCCCCAGGATACTGATGCTCTTGGGGGGGCCGTACTGGACGAGGAGATAAGGAGGATAGAGAGAGAGCAGAGGGCTGAGGACTCCCAGTCCTCCCACTATGAAAGTGTGGAAGAGGAAGGGAGGTCACAGCCTAAAACAAAACAGGGGACACCGGGTAACATCAAAACAGGGCTAAAAACATCTGGCCCTGCCCCGGCCAAGGAAGGCAAAACCTGCACCCCCCTGGTGTGCTCCCCCAACCGATACCGTGTTCTCATGGATATTCCAGACCCCCAGGACGGGGGGGAGAGCACGGTAGGGAGTCTAGGTGTCGTTGAGCCTCCTCTTCTGCGGGGGCCACTGTCCCCGGGGGAGGGGGTCGGCCCGGACCCAGGAGATGAGAATGGGAGGGGGGTGGTGGAGGTTATGGACTCCTCAAAAACAAAAAAAAGAGGTAAAGAGGGTGAGGGGTCCTCCTCAGAGGAGAAAGCAAGGGGTGGGAAGAAGAAAACCGTCTAACTCAATCATTTATGATGGCGGCACCCACTCCGTTGACGCTGGCATCGATTAACGTTGCCAGCATTAAGTCGAATATGGCTAGATTTGCAGCCTTTGATTTTCTCGGCCGGGTTGAAGCTGACATTTTGTTTTTGCAGGAGACCAGACTGTCACTTTTGGCAGAGGTCGTGAAAGCTAGGAGGGAGTGGCGACGTGGGCCCTCCTACTGGTCTCTTGCGGCTGAGCCATATAGCGGGGTGGCGGTACTTTTTACCGCACCGGTCACATGCCGGCGGATGATCGAGTTAGAAATGGGGCGGTGCTTGATCTTAGATGTTCTCATGAGGGGACAAGAACTAAGACTCATTAACATCTACGGTCCCCAGACAAAGTGGGACCGGAAAAGTCTCTTCATGAGGATTAAGCCCTTCCTTTTTACAGGCCGACAAGTCATTTTTGGAGGGGACTTTAACACTGTCGTTAGGCCCCAAGACAGAGGAGGTTCCAGAAAGGTACTGGCCTATGATAGTGTCGAGTTGAATAGAATAGCTAGTGATGCTCGCCTGGAGGACATCCACATTCGGTATACCCCAGGCCACTCGGGATTCACCTATCATAGTGGTAGTCGTAGATCCAGAATAGACAGGTTTTTTTTAAAGGAGGACGCCATCTCTTCGGCAGTGTCCGTCGTTGAGGTGGAGTTCTCCGATCACTGTATGATTATGTTTTCTTTGAATGTTGCAGAGTCCCTCCAGATGGGAAGAGGTATATGGAGGCTGAATTCTACTCTCCTGGAAGAAGCAGAGATAAGACAGGCCTTCGAGGATTTTCTTCAGAGCCAGGTACCTTTATTGGATCTAGGTGGTACTAAGTCTGAGTGGTGGGAGGTGTTCAAAGAACGGGTGGCTGAGTTTTTCCGTCAGATCTCGTGCCTCAGGTCTATGAGCAGGTATCGCCTGTATCAAGACATGAGGAGGAAACTCGAACATCTAGTCTCAACCGGAGGTAGCCGTGAGGAAATCTCCGTGGTGAAAGCTCTGCTCAAAAGATGCCAATATGATAGGCACACGTCTTTGGTTCTTGAACGGGATTTCGGGAGGTACCGCTCGCCCGACCCTTACAAGAACTGCAAGATGTCAGTGAGTCGTAAGGTGGTGACAGGACTGGTAGATAGTACAGGCTCCCTGATGAGATCCAAATCAGGGATCCTGGAGGTCATCAGATCCTTTTATTCGCAGCTTTTGGGTGAGCAGGATCTAAACCGAGACGAAATGTCGGCTTTCCTGGCTGAAACCATCCCTGAGCCAGGAGCAGACCCCTCGCTTGGTGTTTTGACAGAGTCGATCAAGGAAGAGGAAGTGATGCTGGCGATTGATGGGTTGGCCATCAAAAAGTCGCCAGGCCCAGATGGCTTAACATCTGAGTTTTATAAGGCTTTTAAGGGAACCTTAGTTCCCCTCTTGACTGCGGTTTTTAATGAGTGCCTCTCCTCGGGCGCTCTTCCAAAGTCAATGGGCAAGTCGGCCTTGATCATTCTGTCAAAGGGTAAGGATTCGACACGTATTGAGAACTGGCGTCCCATAGCGCTCCTCAATACGGACAGAAAGGTTCTCGCAAAAGTACTGTTTAATCGGCTGGTGAAGTTTGCACCCCGGCTCCTTTCGTCGGCCCAGCATTGCTCTGTTCCAGGCCGCAGCACCTTTAGTGCTGTCCTCAGTGTCAGAGAGGCAGTGGAGCAGGGACATTCTGGCCGATGGGAGGGGTACATGCTGTCCTTGGATCAGGCCAAAGCTTTTGACCGGGTGAATCACAAGTACCTTTGGTCAGTCCTTCTGAGGTATGGCCTACCGGGTGAGTTCGTTAATTGGCTCCAGACCCTATACGCTGGGGCTGAGTCTTTTGCACTGGTGAACGGTTGGACTGGAACCCCCTTTGAGGTTGGGTCTGGTGTCCGCCAGGGTTGTCCCTTAAGCCCCTTGCTGTATGTTTTCGCGATCGACCCCTTTCTTAGGCGGCTCGATCGTGGGCCATTGGCGGGGGTGGGGATGGACTTGGAGGAGCCGGAAGCCACTCAGAGGGTGGTTGCGTACGCGGATGACGTCACTATCTTTGTCTCCTCGAGAGGGGAGGCAGAGTGGGTGATGTCAGAAGTTGAGCGCTACTCACGGGCATCTGGGTCCAGGATCAACCGGGACAAGTGTGAAAGTCTCTGGCTGGGGGGAGGGGATCCTAGTTTTGATCTCCCGGACACCCTCCCAGAGCCCAAAGGGTCTGCTAAAATCTTAGGCATTGAATTTGGCCCGGGTGATTACCCCATGAAAAACTGGGAAGGTAGGCTATCAATAGCTGCCCAGAAGGTTGGCCAATGGAAGGGATGGTCTTTGTCCCTTAGGGAAAGGGTTCACCTGGCCAAGGCTTACCTGATGCCCATGTTGCTCTACCTTGGCAGCGTGTGCATGTTGCCAGAACCTCTCTGGACTCGGGTCTATAGCCTGTTCTTCCAACTGTTATGGGGAAACAGGCTTAACCTAATCAAGAGGGAGGTTACTTACCTACCGAGGAAACTAGGTGGGTTAGGTATGGTTAACCCAGTGGTGTTTCTAGTAAACACCTTCATTAAAATTAATTTGGCAAACCTCTTTGAAAGAGAAAGGGCTCCTCTGTGGATATCCTCCTGCAGGGGATGGTTTCGGCCTTTCTTCCAGGAATGGGAGACAGGAGGCCAAGCGAAAGACCTGCGTGTACCCCATGGGCACCTCCCGGCTTATGCCGCCCCGGTTCTGAAGGTTGTTCGTCGGTGGGGTCTGGAGGCGAGGGAGATCAAGACCATGTCGAGAAAATTTCTTGACAGAAAGGTCTTGTTGACCTGCTTCCAGAAGCCCCTGGCGCTCAGGGACTGCCCAAGTAGCGACCTCGGGGTGGGATTAAAACTTTTAAACTCTGTGAGGATTCCCCAGAAGTTTTGGGATCTGGCTTGGCGCTGCTTCCATGGGAGGCTGTATGTAAGGGGCAATCTGAAGTACAGAAACTCCGATGAAAGAGGTTGTCCTCGGGAGGAGTGCGATGACACGCTGGAAAGCATGGACCATTTCTTGCTTCAGTGTCCCTTCAATGCAGAGGTTTACAAACGGGTGGGTGCCTCCATCGGTTGGCCCGGTCTGACCAACCTCTCCTACGCTGGTTGGGCCTATGGGGCATTCGGAGACCTGGGTGGAAGGGATCATTGCACTTCTTTTTTAGTTAGTTTAGTGATCAGGTATTTCACGTGGAACGCACGGTGCTTAGTATCGACTCAGTGTAAAATCCTCCTGGAGGACGAGGTGTGTAGGAATATCATGGGTGACCTGGTGAAGGTCCGGTCTCTGGAGGTTGAGAAACTGGGTGCATCCAAGGCCTCTCGACTTTGGAGGGGCTTCAATTTTAGGGTGCCCTAGGTGGAACCAACCTTCAGGGGGAGGGGAGGGAGTGCCCCTGGGTATTAGACTGGAGGTGGGGGTCTGCACCTGGCCATGACACCGGGAAATAGCGATAGGGACAGAATGAGAGACAGCAGGAGGGACAGATTAGTTTATAAAGTAATAAGGGATAGAGATAGGGCAAGCAGCATAGGTTTAGCGATAGGGACCGGGGTGGTGGTTGGGGGTTGGCTTTGGCCTCTGGGCTGGTGCTCTAGGGGGGCTTTCCTCTCTCTCTCCTCTGGTGATGGGCTGAGTAAGCACAAGTAGGTTTTTGTTTTGAGCTTTTTGGAGACAGAAAAAGGGCTTACAAGCAGCCAAACTTAGGTTTTCGGGTTATTGTATACAGTATGATATTTTGTTATAGTTATGTGTCGGTATGATTATATGGTGTATAGGTGTATGCATGGGTTTGAGTGAATGTTTAGATAAGATGGGCAGTAGATAGGTGGGGTGGGGGGGCCTGGGGGTGTGCCCATCCCGATTCTGGACTACGTGGACGTGAGGAGGACATGAGACGTGGGATCGGGCTGGGTGGGTGATGTGTTGGGTGGTGGGGGCCAGCATCTGAACTATGCGGACATGGAAGGACATGAGGCGTGATGCTGGTTGGGGGAGGTGATGGGTGGTGATGGATAAGTTAGTGTGTACAGGGTTAGGTATGAATGTGGATAAGTTAATAAAATAAAAATAAAAAAAAAAAAAAAAAAAAAGTAAAAAATATATAAATAAAAAAAAAAAAAAAAATAATAATTGAAAAAAATTAGAAAAAAATAAATAAATATATATATATATATATATATATATTTTTGTTTTTTGTGTTTTGTTCTTTTCTTTTCTTTTACATGGTGCACTGGAGTAAGTGCACCATGGGATGGTAACTTTTATTTTCAGAGTTTATTATTATTATTATTATTATTATTATTATTATTATTATTATTATTATTATTATTTTGTTTATATTATTATTGTGATTATTATTTTTTTGTTTTATATATGTCTTGATTTTTTTTTTAGGGGGCCATTGGTTGGCACATGGTTTTTAAGAGTATGTTGTATATAGTGTTATAGTTATGTTTTCTTGGGGTTGGGGGGGTTTAGGTGTGTGTATGAATGAGTATGGGATTATAGTTATGTATGCATGGGGATTTATGTAAGAAGGGCCAGGCTGGGTAAATTGTACAGAAATGTACATAAGTTTTGTTTTGTTGTGTTTGTTTTGTAAATACCGTTTATTCTGTAATGTTTTATATTTTTCTATTAAAAGAGTAGCAGCAGTGAATATACCGCACAGATCCATATATAGCAGCAGTGTATATACCGCTCTGATCCATATATAGCAGCAGTGAATATACCGCAGATATAAATATATACCAGTAGTGAATGTTATCAGCCACAGTCCGCCCTTCTCCTCCTCCTCTCATCCAATAACATGTGGAGGCCGAGGAGAGGTGCAGAGTTGCCATACTCACTCGTTAGACGCGCTCTCTGTATCGTGGTCCGCAGGGGCGTGCGCTTCTCCGCTGCAAGCTCTGTTGTGAACTTGTGATATTCTGCACACAGGGGCGGATGTAGGATTGAAATCTAGGGCAGGGGTGGAAAAAACACAACCTGTCAATCATCTGTCAGAAGTAAAAATGTTTCCCCGATGAGTACAAGAAAGCCCCACCTGGGAATTAGACTTTCTTGTACTCCACAATGGGGAAACATTTTTTCCCTCTGGTGGCTAACTTTTCAGTTGACAGGAAGCAGAGTTACATGAAGGGAAATTATTTTTCCTTGACCTCTAGTTTCTATTGTGGCGCAGGGGAGTATAAAAAAGTATAGGTTTTATATTTGTAATACTGCTAACTTTTATTTTTTTGCTATGTTCGGCTGGACCATTTAGACTAAGGGTATGTGCACACGTAGTGACCAAAAACGTCTGAAAATACCGAGCTGTTTTCAAGGGAAAACAGCCCCTGATTTTCAGACTTTTTTGAGCAACTCGCGTTTTTTGCGGCGTTTTTTACGTCCGTTTTTGGAGCTGTTTTCATTGGAGTCTATGAGAAAACGGCTCCAAAAACGTCCAAAGAAGTGTCCTGCACCTCTTTTGACGAG